>NC_054758.1:10180769-10494807 GCF_018143015.1 Lytechinus variegatus | reverse complement strand
ACAGTAATAAAGTAATGAAATAAAATGAATGCATGAGTAGTACAAATTAATGCAATAAATAAATAGAAACAATAATGAATAAGATAACTAATTAAAAATCTAAGATGTTACAAAAGCTTATTCAGGTCATCGTAAGATCATTTGACTGCTTTTGTAAAAAGCTCTTTGTACAAATTATTGACAATTATCATTTGTTCATTATTTTATTCTGTTTTATAAACCTGGTGTTAGAAACAAACAAGATGTTTACTTACCGTTCCCCACGAATCGAGGAATGACATGTATGTATTATAATCATATGACCTTGGAAGATTGCAAGCATCTGCAACAAAGCCATTCTCGAGTGCGTATGCGTCAGGTGAGGCAAGCTCGGTTTGGTAACGGGCATTACCGTTATTAGTAATCGTCTGGGTGCCATAGAACACTGATTGTTCAGTAGACATGCGATTGGTAATCTGCTCGTAGCCTGCAGAGAAATGACATAGTATACTAACATAGAAGGTTTGGAGAATGTCAAGAGGGAATTATTCGCTCTCGGCTTGACTGGTAGGCCTAATTACCATTTTTACCGAGGGGCTAAGCTCCAAGAAAAATAAATAGTGGTATTTTCAGTCCAACCGAGGCTGAGTAATTCCCGATACACTTTCGAACGCCTGGTATATATATATATATATATATATATATATATATATATATATATATATATATATATATATATATAATCATAAAAGGTATATATATATATATATATATTTATATATATTATTCTTTTAAGTAAGAACGTTAAATCTTGATGTTCTGATCATCGTTGATTCATCTCCAATCTGAACAAAAGTCCCCAGGGGGGGGGGTACTCGAATGACAACATCACACCTATGCGCCGTGCGCCGAAGTCGGGGGCTCTGGAACTAAATCTTGGTTTGAAAACGGGGGTCTCCAGAACGGCTCTTGGTTCATTAATTCTTGTAAAATTAAACATTAAAGACACTCTAAATAACTTTGATTAGTGAAGTTGACTTCCAAAAGACTTACGTGCACTGGCAGAAAATGCTACACTGGCGAAGGCGTTCTCGTAAGATCCTAGAGATAAGAAAAATATATGCAGAGAAATATAGGCCAATGTCAGATATAAGAAAAAAATTATACACGATGATGAATCACAAAGATGTTTGAAATATATGACAAGAGATATCAATTGAATCAGAATTGTCTGTAAAGTAATCCAGTTCGAATATAAAATCTTGGCTTGTAAAGATGAAGATCATTTGAACCATGTTCCAACACCCACTGTCGTGAAACTCTACCTAGGGGTTTGCCTGACGAAGCAACGACGATGTCTGAAGTAGAAATAGGCGGATGCCTTGAAAGGTGATTGCCAAACTACTTTTTTCTGATTGTGTAAAGAAGAACCTTAATATCTCTGGCAATTATCGCTAAATTGTAAGGATAGTTCGAAACAGACCTTATGTCAGGAATGACGTCATCGCGCAGCCATCTTAGAAGTCGGCGCCATTGCCTTGCATGCTTTCACGGGTCTGCGGCTGACCCTTCTCTGATTAACTCCGTTTAAGCTTATTCCTATAGAGGGAGGGGGTTATGGTGATTATGACGTCACTTGCATAATGGTCCAGTCAGTCGGCAAGCCCTAAAAAGTAGCTTCTTTTTTCCTAGGGATATTCATGAATAGAGGGTTTTTGCGTTGTTAATGAGCTTGGTGCGGGCAAAAACACCTCTTTTTATTCGGCCATCGCTGCTCAAAATATTGACCAAATTAAATGTTTTGTGGTATCTTTATAAAGAAGACAAATTATTCTTTTAGTTCATGTGTTTGGATTTTTAAAAAGATTTTGTAATATTGATGAAACTTTTGATCTAAAACATGAAAGAAAATAATTATTTTTCTTGCAACAAAAGTTTTTATTTTTCCACTTAATTTCTGTTTTGGCAAAAATGATTTTTAAATTATGATCACACTGAAATTCTTAGCTTTAATATGATATAAATTTTTTACAGGAAGAGGTATTTTAGATGGATCTGCAGCGAGCTTTTCATAGGCCATATACATTTAGCAGCTCAAAAACAAGATTACTGCGCTCTGATTGGTCAAAGAGACCACACACCCACGCAAATTCCAATGTTCCACACTGGGCCTCTGCAAGGTCACAATCACCATGTGGTAATCTCTTCAAATTACCCGCGCCTGTTGATTTGAAAACATTATTCAGCCTATCAGAACTATGGATTTTATGTTACTAAGGCCGTGTTTATGCTTCCACTTTTCAGGCCAGAATCAGCGTTTCCAAACGTGATTAGTCCAAAACATGGTTGCGTCCATGCTTACTTTCATTTAAACGCTGTTTCAAAACGCTGATCGTAAACTCACAAAAAGGTGCGTTTGTAAACGTCGTTTGACCAGAATCAGGCTTTCTGGGGAAGTATAAACAGAACCACGATCGTAAACGTGTTTAAATGACGTCATTTGGTACATGCTTCCGGTGAGATGAAAATCCGCGGGCAAATACAGTCGTATTGCTCCTTGTTATCTCTACGTAAAAACAACAATCAGAAAAAAAAACTTTCGAAAAAAGGCGCACCCAATTTGACCTCGCTTTACGATGCGAAGCCAGCTGGAGATCATGATTTGCTCTGAAAAGTTAAGCATAAACAGCACTCCCAGAACCACGTTTACGATCGGCGTTTTGAATCGACGTTTGAAATCGCTGATTCTGTCCTCGCAATGGAAGCATAAACACACCCTAAGAAATTGTAGAAATCTTGTCTTGCAGCTTGATGGAAAAAGTTGGCTGCTGACCCATCTAAAAGATGCCACATACATGTATCAAGAGTGACATTGTAAGAAAGTATATATTTTAGGCTTTCTGATGATATGAATAATGTTTGTGCTTAACACAAAGTGTTGCACAATTTGCAAGTGAAAGCAGAAAAAGAAAATTGTGTTTGATGCATCTTTTCAGGTAAAAAAACCCCACTCATATCTAAAAAGAAATTACCAATAAAAAGAGTAAGATTTATCCTTTTTTTTATGGTACAAAAATAATCAATATTACTCAAAAAAAGTGGTTAAATTCTTTGAGAAAGAAAGTCTCACAATTCACGAGATTTTGCAGGGACATTAATTCACCCACGAGAGGACCTGGATAAATCTTGCTCATTTGCTCATTTGCCAGTCAATCTGGGGACTTGCAGACTGACTTGGTCATTTACCAGTCAGTCTGCAAGTGACAGGACATACGCTCCTGCGACATTTTGCTCCGGCCTCAGAAGGCAGAGGGTTAGAGTTAGGAATGTAAGAGCTTTTGGTTCAGAATAAAGTACAGATAAGGATTAGAGTAAGTTTATCTAGTTCGACGTTAGAATTTAGGTTTGGCGTAACGTTCAGATTTGTTATGGGAGCAATTTTCCTCGGAGCAAATGTCATGAAATCCTACTAACAGATTTGTTAACTTACCAGCGACGTCAACTTGAGCGGAAAGCTTGGAGGCGTAACTTGACTCCCCATAAAACGTCGTATGAGTTGACGATGTAACCGCGCTGCTGCGATGGATGAACTTAACCTCATCGGGTACCGAATACATGTTATCGCTTGAAGTTTTCGAAAGGTCGTGGGTCATTTTGAAGATCCGTCGAGTGACCAAGAGGCCTGGGTCTACCCCTCCGATTCCGTAGCTGCCTTCAGGGTTACCGTCAATGATGTCGTACCCGATACCGATGAAGTTGATACCGCTTGGTGTTGGGAGCTGCGCATCTACAGCTACCATCGTCACCATCACCAGCAGGATGGCTCTCTTAACGTGGTCGACCATCTTAGAATTCAAATATATTCCCGAATATTACCTGCTGAGCAATTAGAAAAGAACGGAATGTGCGGTGAGAAATAGCATTCCCCCGCCATTCTCTCCCTCCCCTCCCCTACTCCCCCCCCCCCTCTCTCCAGTTACACGTATCATTCCCGACTTTTCGCTTTACAACACAGACGGACTTTACGACGGTATATTGATTTTGGAAGAGACTTTTTGACCCATCGTATAGCACTGTCCTGCAATGCAAGTTGTGTGACATGAGAATTTTTTTTTAAGTTTCGCATCCGTAACGGAAACATTCAAACTGCGTTTCGTGTGTATAATTATGGCTGCTTCTATTGTAACAGCGATATATCCGATTTAGGACGACTTTCCAGAGCCACATTTGGTTCCTCCAAGAGTTAAAGAGGTCGCCGGGGAGGGGGGCACTTCCATAGAAGAGTGGATAAACGGATTTCCTTTTCAAGAGTGGGCACGTTACGTATATGTAACGTTATAAAGGGTGTGAAAAACGATATTTAAAGGAGAATGAAACTCTTGGAACAAGAAAGCTCGTTTGAAAACAGAAAAATCAAAGAAACAGATCAACGAAAGTTTGAGAAAAATCGGACAAATAATGAGAAAGTTATGAGCATTTGAAAATTGCGATGACTAATGCTATGGAGATTCTCAAATTGGCTATGCGACAATGATGTGTGATGTCACTTGTGGACAACTCTCCCCATTACTTTAGCGACAATGATGTATTTCACTTAAATTGTCTCTTTTATCACATCTATCAGTAGATCATGTGTTCTTTACGTAGGAGGGCATGTAATACAGATTTTTAAAGAATACATCATGGATAAAGAGTTGGTATCACCATTAGAAAAAGCAAAAAAGAGACATTTTGAGGGTATTTTAAAGTCCATCAAAGGGAAAGTTGTTCACATGTGACATCACATATCCTTGTCGGATAGGAGGATCTCCATAGTATTAGTGATTGCAATATTCACATGCTCATAACTTTCTCTTTATTTGTCCGATTTTTCTCAAACTTTCTTTGTTCTTATTCTTTGATTTTTCTGTTTCGACACAAGCCTACCTGTTCGAAAGGTTTCATTCCCCTTTAATACACTGAAAATTGATAAATTTCTTTAGGAAAGCTACGTCTTTTTGGTCAAATTTCCAATACGCGAAATACTTGTTAAGGGGTGCATTTTCATAATCTTAAAAATACTTGCTTCCCTTGTTTAGGGTGCTTTTCAAGACCCCATGGTCGCGCCTGGTATCCAGTCGTCAAGGTAAGTGGTCCCCCCGGGAATTTGAAATCTAATCTCCCATTTCGATGGAAAGTAAAACATAATGCCCATCATAAATTATTGTGTGCAAGTTTGATGGCTTACCGTGTGTTTAGGAGGAAGCAAAAGAAAAAAACCCGCTAATTCGGATGGTTTTCAGACGTATAGGCGTATTGCATGCTGTGTACATATTAACGCTTGCGGAATGATTTCACTGGAGAGGCACATTAGATGCAATATCGATTCGATGGACTGTAATGATTGATATCTAAGCGTTAATTCAGTAAGTTTTTTCTCACTCAATTTGTACGCGATTTGTTTGAAAAAACATTTTCTTATCTAACATGTACGCTTAGCGTTTCTCATATCTTGAAAAGCACCCTAAACAAGTATTTTCCATGTTCTGAAAATGCAGCTCTTAGGGATAGGGTTTCTAAGTAGGGGAAACAAAACGGTGCCCTTGACAATATTTCTTGAATTGACACCCTAAAAAATATTGATCACGGACGTACGTCGGCTTCACCTTTACTTAGATTTGGTGTAGTACCGCCCACTTCCCACACCTCGTTCAAGTCGGACCCTTGACACGTAATGTTAAGGCAAACATACATCCTTTATATAGCATTTTAGTCTTTTTCATACCCTCGCAAATTTGACCGTAGGCATGTAGCTTTCCTAGCGATATATACTACCCTTTTCACTATTTTAGCGTTTATGACGCTGTTACCATAGTAGCAACTAGAATTTCGCTTACGAACCGCAGATTGAATGTTTCCGCTGTGGATGCAGAAGGTAAGCAAATTCCATGTTACACAGCTTGCATTGCAGGACAGTCTTTTACGACGGGCCCAGAAGTCTCTTCCAAAATCAACTACCGTCGTGAAGGTTGGTTACCGTCCTTTTGCGAAAACTCCCTAATGTCCTGTTAACTTGTTCAAGGAATCACTGTCCCACTGACAATAGGATTCATGTCTTTCAAAGTCACCATGACCTTTGTTGCACACATGGCCGTACGCAAGGGTGGCAGGGGGCAGATATTCCCCATAAGTTTTGAAAACTAGCATGTTTTACTGAAAATATCTTGTAAAAAAATCAACAAAAGTGTGCATGAAATCCTTCAAGATCAATGCAAAATAGACCCAAGAACAAGCCCAGTTGTTTCTCGAGTTACTTCCAAAAAATTGTATGCCCCCCAAGAAATTTCTGTGAACGGCCATGGTTTCAGTAATAGATTGATCTGAATAAATTAAAAGCTCTCCCCACTGATAATGCAAACCTCCTTGCTTGGGTTGATAATTGTTCTCTCTTTCTTATGAAGAAATATTCAATGCTAAAAGATAAGATATTTAAATGCAAAATTGATAATTCAAGTAAATTAATGGCTTTGTAAATGGATTTTGTAAGTATGATTAAAGATTATAGCACAGTTAGTGAAAAGGTTAAGTCTGCTGATTAGCAATGTTTATGATGATCAATATTTTCTAATTTTTCTGCCACTAGTGTCCTGCAATTCGTTTAATGAAGGCACGCTTACGATCCCATCTTCTTATTCATATTGTTTCCCTTCTCATCGCTCCTCCTCTGACCAGTTTCCTCAATTTCTCGGGTTAATTAAATTGCTTTATTTTCTTGTCATACCATCTCAGATCTATTAATGTGCTCTCTCGCCCCGCTTGCTCGCACTTTATTGTATATCAGTCGCCACGCCGATTGTAAGGTTTGATGCAAATCATATTCCATGTATACGCATTAGTGAAGATTCCTACATACCACAACAAACTTATTCGATAAACACATAGGGTTAAACAATAACCAACTATTACCACACAAAGAAAGATAGCAGTAACATTACCTCTTTTTAGAAAAAAAAATCGATTAACACCCCTGCAGAACAACAACAATAACAACAACAAATTACTTCAAGTTCGGCTACACGGCAACCCACGAATGTTAAAACGAAAACCTTTGTCAATGGTCTCTAGAAATACACCAGAAGAATTGTTAAGACCTAAAGGAAAGTATGATTTTTTTTACCTTTGTTTCTTCTTCTTCGCGGTGATCCTCTCATCTGTATGTCGACTGTGTTCTTTGCAACCTCAATTGCTTTCTGAATTGCTCGAAGGAATGTGGTTGAATTTAACCTGAAGCAAACAAGAGAGCTGCATCATGTTTCTTAAATTCTAATTGGTAGACAGGGGGATTAAATCCCGCCCATCACTGCAAACTCTAGGGCAGTGTACTTGTCCTTGTAATTGTGATCACCGATGAATAAGTGGTGTTTCTTCTGCCTGTCAAAATGGCAAAACGGTTGGTTTTAACAGAGTACAGTCAACTTACAGAAATTTGTTACAAAATAATGCAAAAACAGGAGTTTTACTCCTGTTGGAAAATATAACTACATTTTACTCTTTGTAAGTTGCTGGGCCTTTCTCAAACTTCATGAATATATATTTTACCTGCATCAAGTAAACCCGATTGGTTTTTAAGAAAGAGATCAAATAATTTTCGACTTTATTTAAGAATACATTTGGGTCCATATTCTGAAGCCTCGCCTAACTTAGGCCATAATGTTTCTCTACTCCAGAAATATGTGAACGCTTTTAAGGATTTAAAATAAGTATTGTCAACTTTCCTTCTTGGCATAGAGCAACCAAGAGGTCTTTGTCGAAAATCAATAAATCAAAATAGCAGTTTCGTCCTGGACTCTGGACAAACGACATAATTTGCAATTGTTGTCACCTAAACTTGGGACGAAGCTGATGTTCCGGTTATATATCAGCTGTTTTTGTCGGGGGGGGGGGGCATTTTCAATACATGCAATGTGTTATATATATATATATATATATATATATATACTTATATTTATATATTGTGACATAAATGGATGAAGAGAACAATGGTAGGCGTAGCTTAAATCAAGGTTCCCCAGAGCTATCTACCCTTTGGAAAACAAATGTGATGCCGAAAATATTTCTCTCCCGGGAATCGAACCCGGGCTCCCAGCTTTGGACGCCGGTGCCTTAACCACTAGACCACAGAGACAGGCTAGTGGCTAGGGCGACCCTGATTCGGTGGACCGTTAGATAGAGATAAGCTAATCTCTTGTCACAGGCACACTACCGAATTGCTTCTTGGACATTACTTGTTCAAATATCAATGCCTTGCTCTGCCGTGTCTACTGAAATTACTTAATTGCAATTCTCAATCTAGGGAAAACTGAACAATTATAGGACTTTTGCTCTGATTGTAAGCTCAGATGATGATTACATAATATTTTGCTATAAACATTTGAAATTTGGGTGCATTGTACTGTTGATTTAAAAAAGTGGATTGAACTTAATTGGTTTCACAATGATCTAGGACTTTGTTTACAACCAATTTCTGTTCTTCAGATTTTGAAAGATGTCAAACATGAGCAGACGGTCACAACAAGAATTATTTGTGTGGTTTTCAAAAACATTAGTGTTAAATACACCGCCGGTGTTCAAAGAGGATGATTACACCAAGGATTTTACACTACAGCGTGTCCCCCAAAATGTTAATGGTACTTTAATTGAGTTGCACGTTCGATGAGATACATATTTTGCTCAATAAATAGGCTGATATGGAGCTTTAAATATCATATTTTGAAGTCAATATACAAAACATCCAGCTCTTATTATTTTGTTTGATTTACAAACTTATTTTCAAGAAAGTGCTATGTAAAATGCTCGTTTTATAATTGTCTAGGTATCAGCATTTACGCATTATTTGATTTGTCAAGTATATGGAAGCTTCAAAATGCCACCCCAGGTTTTTAGAATCATCTCGTCATGTCTTCATCTCTTAGGGAAATGATCAGATGACCAGATCTCGGATCTAGTCATGTCTACATCCCGTGAGAAAGATGATCGGATGACAAGATCTTGGATCTCGTCATGTCTACATCCATGTGAGAGATGATCAGATGGCAAATCTCGACTTTTTATGATGTCTCAAAAGTAGTGTCGGGCAAACATCAACACAACATCAACAATGTCATCAGTAGCGAAATATTGGCAGGTGGTATAATACAAAACGTTGGGCCAATGCAAATATTTTAGCCTGGTACAGATAAATATTGATAGCGAATAAATAACACATTTGAAAAAGATGTTGCAAATATAATAAATTTACACGTGGAAAATTACCTTTGACTGACCATTCCTCAAATTGATTGCTTTTATAAAACAGATTATTTGAAGAATGTTTTACAGAGATAATGAACCAACGAGCAGAAAAAAATGGTTATACTTGCGAATTCATTAAAGTCCATAATATCTATTTTAAATTTTAGTGACTTCTTTAAAATCCATTTTATGCGGAAAATACATTCAAGAGACAAATGAAGAATTGTAATGGCAAATAACCGAGGCGATCGTAGCGGGAAAATCTTTATAAAAAATGAGGGGATAAAACAGAAAAGTAGAAGAAGAAGGAGGAGAAGAAAGAAGTACAAAATTGAGGAAAATGATAGACAGAAAGGAAAGGAAGGGAGAAGAGAAGGAGGAAAAACAGTGTTACGAATATTAGTTCCGTTATGAATGTTAAACTGCTAGATGACATAATCAGGTATAAAGACATAAATATAATCATGTGCAATAACACATTATATACATAATTACAACTTGTGATACAATTGCCATGTGCATTTCACTCGCTGCGCTTGCATGTAAGCATACTTTAACTTTGTAGGTTTACAAAAGTCAACTACCAATGTGTGAAGAGTAAGGACAGATTTTGAAAATGTTGTGTTTACATCGTTCCTGTTCATGTACGTTATTCCCAATATAGTTTGATTCTTTGTTGTAGCTACTTTCACTGTGGAAAATATGGACGGGGCGGTTGGCAGGGGCAGACAAACATAACATGAACAAGTAATACAGGGGATAAAAAGAGAGGAAAGAAAAGAGGAAGGGGCATTCTACCAAAATGTAATTTTTTTCAGGTTTAAAAGTCCACACTTTTGTTGGCTCGCGACTTATAAAAAATTATACCGGATATTTTTATTGTAAATATATCGTCCATACGCTAGGAAAAACCTTCATCTTTTTTGGTTATTTTTAAAATTTTATTTGTGTTTGCTTTCTTGCTTGTCAAATTTTAACGGGACCAAATGATAATGCATAAATCAAAAGCATGAATCCAATTAACGCTTATTTAAACCATTTGTTTACCAGGGTTTTTTTATAAAAGAAAGACAAAAAGAAATCAGGTTCAGTGTAATGAAAAAAAATCTTAACCGCGCCTAAACAGTAACTTTTGGAAAGTCGATTTGTTAACAGTATATTCTTCAAAACAAAAAAAAATACTCGTGCTAATGAAAGAATTAAAGAACTGTTAAACAAATCTAAATGTAATTAAACTTGTCACTACTGAAACCTGAAACGTCACTGGACGAGACACACTGATCTGAAAAGAGATCGGGTGTTCAAAAGTTTGCCTAAAACGCTGATATTGCGAACGTAGAGGGCGCCCATGCAAAAATTCTTATTGGAAAGCCAACCAGGGGATGTGAAAAGAAAAGAGCGACCGCGATCGCTTTCGCCGCAAACGGGCAGGCACGCTGGCGTTTTCAATGGCAAGAACACTCACCCGAAGTAGAGAAAAATAGACAATGGCACGCGAAGCGGGTTCGCTGTAGAATACAATGGAAACGACGCTTACAGACTTTTGACAAAACGCCTAAACACCGGCGGTGTAGTTTTGACCTTACTGTTTTTGAAAACAGCACACAAATAATTATTGTTGTGATCGTGTGCTCATGATTGACAACACTCAAAATCTGAAGGACAGATAGTGGTTGTAAACAAAGTCTTATATCATTGTGGAAACCAATTCAGTTAAGTCCGCGTTTTATAACACCAACAGTACAATGCACCCAAAATTAAAAAGTTCATAGGGAAATGTTATATCATCATTGGTGTCTGAGCTTACAATCTGAGCAAAGAGTCCTGTGAATGTTCAGTTTTCCCGAGATGGAGAATGGCGATTAAGTAATTGCAGTAGACACGGTAGAGCAAGGCATTGATATTCCAACAAGTAAGTTCAAGAAGCAATTCGGTAGTGTGCCTGTGACAAGAGATTAGCTAATCTCTTGTCATAGGCTCACTGGTATCATTTTAGAGCAATATCGAGTAATAATTGTTGACAATATACATGTACATGGTATTTTGTTAAATAGTTTTTTTCCCGTAAGAATTCAAAGATGGCCGTCATAATTGTTAATTTTGAATGGTCATCTGCAATGAAAACGTATAAATTCATTCGCTAGACATTTTAGGTTATATATTTTTTAATGGTTAGATAGAAATGATACACCGTAAACCAGCTATTTCCGACTCAACTATTTAGGAACCGTCTGTAAAAAAAATGTGAAGGTGATTATAATCCATTTTTCCGTTTATGCTTAAATGAACTTCTCTCTTGCAGTGGGTTGAAAATTTTACTTACACGACTAGGCCGTGTTTTTTGTTGTAGCAGCTAGGTTCTGTCAACCACTGGAACAATTCATGTTTCAGGTCTAAATTGTCAAAGCTCATAGCTCGCATATTATGTATACTTTTAAATTCGCCAGTGTAGCATTTTCTGCCAGTGCACGTAAGTGTTTTGGAAGGCAACTTCACTCATTAAAGTACTTTATGGTGTCTTTAATGTTTAGTTTTGTAAGCATTAATGACAGGGCTGCTAACTCTCACGCAATCTGCGTGAGTCTCACATAATTCACCCGATTCTCACGCTGATCATAGGATTTCTCACGCTGAACCCCGAAAATAGAGAGAAAAGTTTAATAGCCTATATCGGATAACCCGGCCAGGCAAAAGTTTCTCAGTTTTTTTAACCACACAAGCGCAAAGCTAAACCATCAATGCAAATTGGTTTCGGTTTGCCGCGCAAAGATATGATATTGAGTTGCGATTGGTTTACTGTATCCCGTGTGTGTGAGCTGATGACGTCGAAATTTTACTACGAAGAGGGGTTTTCGTGCAAGGCACAACGAGCGATCGAGTGTCAATGCAATGCCACGGCGATAGCCCGCCGGCCCGCACGGCTCTCTGAATACATGATAGCCCCACATATGCATTGTGTGTGTTGATACACTTGGTTTCTTTCGTATATTTCAATTGAGTCAAAAAGAAACTGATAATTTATTTATGATGATAGTTTTAGCTTTCTTCCTCTGTTTTCTTTCTATCTTTCTTTCCCTCTGTCTTTTCAATCTTTCTTTGTTTCTTCCCTCTTTTCTTTCATTTTTTTGTAAACTGCGCTATGTCTTTCTTTTTTTTAATTTTCCCATTTTTTCTTTATCTTTCGTTCTTTCTGTCCTTTATATAAAAAATATTTTTCTCTATTTCTTTTCTCTTTCTTTGTCTTTTCTTCTTTTTTATTTCTTTCTTTCTTTAATTCTTGAGTCCATCCGTCCTATATTTATGTCTTCTTTCTTTCTTTCTTTCTTTCTTTCTATACTTCCTTATTTTTACCTTTCTTTCCTTCATTCTTAGTTTCTTTGTTCTTTCTTCCTTCCATCCATCCTTTCTCCACCCTTTACTGTTTATTTCTTCCTTCTTTCAGCCTTTCCTCTCTTTCATTCATTCATTCCTTCCTTTCGTCTTTCTGTCTTTTGTTCTTTCTTTCTTTTTATCCCTTTGTTCCATCTATCCTTTTACATTTTCTTTATTTCTTTCATTCTTTTTTCTTTCTTTATTTCTTTGTTTCTTTCTTTCATTCATTCCTTCCTTTCTTTGTCTTTCGGTCTCTCTCTTTTTCTTCCTTTCATCTATTGTTTTACTTTTTATTTTTCATATTACTTGTTTCCTTTCCTTCTTTATTTCTTTCCTTCATTCTGTTTTCCTCAAGGGAGCAGCAAATAATCACAAGTTGAGGTTTAACTGCTAAGCTTATAAAGACAGTTGATTTGGAATAATGCACTTAAAATGTTGAATTTTTTGAAGGTCAGTGAACTTCATTAAAACATTCAATCAACCTACTTGAATCCTGCCATATCAATCAGAGTTAAAAGTATTTGCCAGGTTGCACCATTTAAATTGCAAAATTGTAAAAGCTCCCACCCGTAGAAGGGGGAACCCCCCCCCCATCTTCCACACTATTCCCCCCTAAGGCGCTCCGCGCCCTCGGGCTTGGTCGCTTCGCTCCCTCGCAATGTCTCACTCCAAACTCTTCTCAAAAGTTGGCAGCCCTGTAATGAAATTATAACCAATTACCGCATTATCTATTTGAATATGCTTCATATTATTTTCTTGCCCTTTTAGACGGGTCGATGTATGGTTTGACCCAGAACTAGTTGCAACAAAAGGTTTTTCAACTGTTTCTGGCAGTATTTGACATCAAGAATAACATACTACAAATCTACCCAAATCCGCATGCGGGAAAGTGGTTATTTTTAAGATGGACACAATTCATTGAAAATTGATAAAACTCATTCATTATCCATCCTAGAATGCTATTTCGGTTCATATACCATGGTCCAGGGGGTAAAAGAATTTGTTGATTCTAGTTAGAGTAAATATAAGCACTCCAGGGTACCTGGAAAATCCAAGATGGCACCCAAAATAGCTGCCGAAAGATGGCTTCCAAAAATGGGTGTCGAAAATGACTGATGTTACTTAAAAAATTGACATAGTTCACCAAGAAGATAAGATTTCGGACCCACACTTTGGTTTCATAGTTAAAATAATTCGTTTGGACTGGTTACAATGATATGCAGTTGTCCATTTTGTATAAAAATCCGAGTTTTCAAAATGGCATCTAGAACTTCTCAGTTTTGTCCAGAAGTCCAAGGTAGATTTTAGAATTTTCATGAAAATGAGTGCTGTTACCCACTCGTGAAACAATATAGATAACAATAATAATAACGATAATAATAATAATGATAATACAGGATTTGTATAGCGCACGTATCCACTAGGTGCTCAAGGCGCTCCTATATTACCCCGGCTTAGCTAGTCTACCGATTCTGGTGCGCACAGCTTTTTGAGGAATTACTTCCTGCCGGTACCCATTTACCTGACCTGGGTCGAGTGCAACACAGTGTCGATAATTTTTTTTTGCTGAAGGCAAACACGCCTTGCCTAGGGTTCTAACCGACAACCCTCTGTTTGAAAGGTGAGAGTCAGAACCACTAGACTACGACGCACCCACATGACTTTATAATATAACATAATATAACTTATCCCCATGCATTTAAGTGTAGGCACCAAAATTATTTCTCACAAGTGTATATTTCATGGAATATGTCAGCTTTTAAGGAACATCAGTCATTTTAGATCCCATTTTTGGAAGACAGATTGGATTTTAAGGGATATTGGAGAACTGCATATCATTATAACCAGCCCCAAAGTATTTTGGTCCCTTGAAATCCCAGTGTTGACACAAAAATAATATCACCCAGTTGTATTTTTAATGTTTTATATCCACTTTTTTAATATCAGCAGTCATAATACTTTTTTGGACACATTGGATTCTTAGACATTCTTAGACATTCTTAAAGAGATTGTCCAGGCTGGGGATATTTATACCTCAATAAATAGAGTAAAATTCACAAAGCAAAATGCTGAAAATTTGATCAAAATCGGATAACAAATAACGAAGTTATTGAATTTTAAAGATTTGCATTATTCCGGTGAAACAGTTTTAGGCAGGTCTTTACGAATATTCATTAGGGGGCTGATGATGTCATATCCCCACTTGTTCTTTTGCATTTTATTATATGAAAGTAGGTTTATTAAAAAAAATTCTACCGAGAACTAAAGCAATTCGACTGACATTAAGTGCATTAGTTATTTATTGCTGCATCATAATGGAGACACATCATTTACACATGTATGAAATGATGCAGCATTTATGATTTCATGTAATAACATAAGAAAAAGGAAAATGGGGATGTGATGTCATCAGCCCACCTAATGAATATTCATGACGATGTGCATATAACTGTTTTCACATGTATTGATAAACTTTAGAATTAAATAACTTTGTTATTTAATATCAGATTTTGATAAAATTTTCAACATTTTGTTCTGTGAATTTTATTCTATTTATTTAGATATAAATATTTTCAGCCCGGACCATCCCTTTGACATCTGACTGTCCTTCAATTTGACCCAATACCGTGCGTATCAAAAAAACGGGACAGTTTTGAAAAGTCTATAAAAAATTGTTTAAATTCATTATGGCTATATTTTGATGTTAAAAGATGCCCCAAGATCTTATCTTTGAAATGCCATTAAAAAAAAAATTTGTTCATGCTTGAGCAAACACGGGACGTTTTTGTTCAAAAAGAGGCTTGCGCCAAAATGGCAGAAATGGGAAATTTGATGATTAGAGTTTGGCTACTAAGCAGACTTCCTCTTAATCTTTTCCTTATCTTTGCCATAGTTTTCGAATTATGCTGTCAAATTTCATTTACAAATTTATTTATTTTCCTGAATTATATTGTTTTTCATTTAAACTTCTTTTACCTTTGAATTTTTCTTCATAAGTAAGAAAAGAAAAGACTTTTTGTCAACCCAAGTAAGAAGATTTGCATTATTAATTGGGAGAATTTGTAATTATTCATATCCTTTTATTATGTGAAAAAAATATGTTATTTTACCTTTAATAATTATTATGTGAAACAAATTATGTTATGGTACGTATAAAAGGCAGGAATCCTATTTTCAAGGGGTTATTGAATCCTTTACCAAGTTTAATTATGTGCTTGACAGGACAAACAGGAAAGGATTCATGTCTTTCAATGGCAATGGTGTATTGAGTCAATTTTGAAGGAGCAAGATATGGCAGATCGGGTAAAATGTATTAAAAAGTTGTGAAGCGAGGAAGCAAAAATTTCCACTTTTTTATTAAAATATCAAATTTTGTGATTTTGACATAATATTCAGAAAATGATACCATATTTCACTTTATATGTTTTCTGTTATTTTCCTTTCCACTTTTTTGTTTGGTCATGATTTTTTTTATTGGGGGGAGCACCCCAAGCCCCCACCCCTCAGTATGCCACTGTTCAAAGGCACAATAACCTTTGTAGCACACAATGAAAGGATTAAAAAAACATCTCCCATACTTTGGTTTAAAAAAGTTCTTGCCTAAAGAAGAAATATTCAAAGCTAAAAGAGAACATCTTAAAAAGGAACAACAGAACTATTCAAGCAAATAAGTGGATTTGGAAATGAATTTTGACCGCATAATTCGAAAATAATGGCAAAGATAATGAAAAGGTGAAGAGGAAGCTTGAAGTCCGACCATCATAATATGCCATTTTGGCCCAAGCCTCCTTTTGTACCCCAGACAAAAACATTCCGTGTTCGCTCAAGCATAAACGAAACTAAATTATTTCAATGGCATTTGAAGGATAAGACTCCAGAGCACGTATTGACATCATAATTTGAAACAATTTTTTTATAGACTTTTCAAATCTGTCCCGTTTTTTTTTTTACGTACTGTATACTACCTACCTGTAGACTAGTGTAGAAACCAGAATCACATCCCAAAGGTGTATTTTTGATAAGCTATGTATATTTTTAAACATTCGCCAATTTATACCCCATTATTAGAAAGCATCGTGGATTTTGTTCATACCAGACCACTGACGGTTCTTGGAACTTGCCGTAATGCATCACTTGACCCTTCAAACCATATTACCCATCAGATAATTTTTTTGAAGCCATCTTGGATGTTTGGACATACTAGACCACTTACTGTCCTTATGACCTGTTCTAATGTATAATGTGACCCTTAAAAACATAGTTTAGACACCAAAGTCACATCTCCAAGGCCGATATGAAATAAGCGAAGACCGCTTTAAGTATCATCAGCATTTTTAAGATCAATTTTTGGAAACCATCTTGGATTTTTTGACATACCAGACCACTGACTGTCCTTGCAATTTATCTTTATTCATTTCGACCTTGAAACCAGTGGTTTAGAACTAAACTCAGCCGCCATGACCGGGCCATGAAATGCATCTATTGCCCCATATACACATATATTGAATATGGATTTCTTAATACCCATACTTTTATTTCCATTCTCATTATTGCCCTTATAAAAATTAATGTTGTATATATATATGTATATATATATATATATATATATACAGTCAAAATCATTACACCTGACTCAGTCGATTCTTAATAACCAAACTTTTATTTGATTTTCATTATCACATTCGTTACAAAAATATAATTGTCGACTGAGTACACTATGACTCTACTTTGACTAACCAACTAATGGACAAAAAATACAATACGCTAAATAAGCATTATTTAAGCCAATCCTTCCTGGAGTGTAGGATAGTAGTTAAATACATAATTGTTTGATTATAGAAACCGAAAATTGAATCACATAACATATAACAATGTTCGATATTATACCTTAAAGTTAAATAAGAACACATGATGTATTCCTAAAGAGTCATTTCCCGGTAATATTAAAAACACTAAACAAAATGAATTATACAGATGGGCAACTGATAATAAATTTCTTGGAAAAATATTGCATGGTGGTATTATTGAGGACTTTAACTTTGCTGAGAACGTTAAAAAATCATTTCATGTCCCAAAAACCAGTTTTGGCGCACCTTTGCTCACTCCTGGCCCACTGTGCGCCGATGGAAAAGTCTCGCTCTGCTATACAGGCGAGACTCACTAGAAAGCATCGCTTGTTGATATGGGTTTGCTGCAATGTATGACTGATTAAAATACATAGAATTAAAATTGTAATTAACAAGGTTCAAATGATGATAATAAAACAAAATAACAAAGAATAACAAATGGGTCGAGATTCTTAAGCTTTTTTGTGCTTATTCACTATCTAAAGGGTAGTTTCGTTCGTGTAACTATGTTAAAAAGACCACACCTCTCGTGATTATACATATGTTTCATTTTCAGCATTCGTTTTCTTTTACGATTCATCTTCGGCAACACTGCCAACATTTCATTTTTTTTCTTCAAATAAACGTTCATTTTCTGGGACCCGGCCACGGAGGATTATCTTTCGTTACTGGGGTTGCTGTGGCAATGCTCAGCACCCCCAGTAACGAAACAATAATCCTCCCTGGATAGGGCCCTGTTCATTTCTTCCAATTTCAACAAATGCATTTTTCAATGTTATCTAGACAAAATAATTTATCACAATAGAATACACATACGTAACAAATCTTGTTAACAAAAGGCGGAGTGATACCCAAAATTAGATTCCATAATTAAAAAGTAATTAGTACTAAGCAAGAAGAATTTCCACGTATGGACAATAAATAAATACTTAAAGTTAAACAATGTTTATCATTTAAGCACCTTAAGGAAGACTTAGGGCTAAATATAGTACTGTTAAAAATAAACGCTAAAACTATGAACATATCGACGGAAGTTTAATTGTGCACTCGGAACATGGAACGTAGATGTGTGTGTGTGTGTGTGTGTGGTGGAGGGGGGGAGGGGGTTGCATGCCCAATTGGAATGTTCTATGTTCACATTAACAATAATGTACACTCTTCCTTTTCTATCATGTAAAACTGAAATTTTCCTGTTCGATTTCGACCATTCATTCATTTATACCAATGCACCTGATTTTTTTGTTGCAATGTGAACAACATGACCCGTTTGTCGGTCAAATCATAAATGGGTAAACTCCTCTTATAAGTATTTCATATATCATTTCATTATAGATAGCAAAGATGTACCCGCTTTAAGGGCATTCGGAACTGTAAATTATGGCTACCATAATTGTGTGTGTGCGTTGGGGGTGGGAGCTTCAAAAGAACAAAAGTTTATTCCTATGAGTTATACAATGAGCCCGTTGTTTTGCTATTATCAGGACATAACCTCCCCCCTCACACACACACACATATGCGCGTGCACACACACGCAACTGTCCAAATCATTGGTCTGTATCGACAGGGCGTTGCGTCTGCTCCGAAAGGATTATCATCGACTATCGCATGAGGTGTAAATGCACCTAATTCGCGGTTATATACACTATGTCCACTTGTCGTGTATCGTTGAAGATGTGGAGTAAGTGATGTCTTTGGAGCCCGGTCAGCAAATGGTCAGAAGTACGTGTCCAGTGTTCCATTGTAGCCTTTACGCTGTTCGCTCCCGTTCGTGGCGCCATGTCGGTAGGGCCCGCTTGTTAAGTAACCATGGTAACCACCGGTTCGGCTTCCGTACGAGAACCCATTGTCGTCCACCGCATAGTGATGCTTGAAGCCGGAAGATCCGTCGTCTTCCATGCCAGAATCTAATCCCATCTCAAGCTTGGCGTTCATTTCGTGCAAGAACCGAGGGTCGGTGTCCGCCGCGAACACGGGGCCGACACTCCTGCTTCGCCTCCGGCCTGCCCTTTCAGAAATGCGACGCTGAAATGATTGATAGATAGATAAAGGCGCACTGTCGTTATGCTGAAGGATCATAATAGTAATTGACACAATTATCCAGTATTTATATTCACAGCATGATGAAACAAAATTACAAGATTAAAGATAGTCACGTCAGGTGGACAAATAAGACAATTCCTCAGTTGTCTAAGGAAATTGAAAATCTATAATAGTCTTGTTTATTTTAACCATGTTATACATGAATTGATGCTGTCGTTTTCCAAGGATTAAAAGTTAGCTATTGCCAACATTTTATGTTATCCAGAAATTCTGTCAGTACAGGTGAACTTCCTCGAATGGCTTTATGTCACCTAAGGCAGTGGGAAAGCAATGTTATTGGCAGACCATTGTCAAAATCGGCCGTGGTCCGCGTCCTTGAATTGGTTGAATTCATGATTTCTTTTGTCCATCATTGTTCCTGTTTGTCGCCATCTATATCGTAAAATCGTATAGATTCTGCAGTTGTCCCATGGGACCATCGATAACCGCCCCCTCCCTGGATATAGCTCGTTGCATGCTGCCGCACACACGACCTTGACGCTACAAGATAATTACTCCATGACACACACTGTAGGTCATACCATCACATAAGAAACAACACACACAGATAGAAGCAAGAGAAAGAGTGTGAAATTTCTTGCGCCCTTGTCCTTGTAGAGAACTTTTCAGTGTTTCATGTGCCCCCCCAAACGCCTGTCGCTCTATCCGTTTTTTTTTTCTCTCTTTATATCAATGCTCAAGACCTGTACGCAGATTTGTTCACAGTGTATTTCAGTGGTGTAGGACATCCTTATAATGTAGCGTCTTGTGTGGAAATGGCATATAGCAAAGATTGAAATTTCATGAAAAAAAGGATGCTTATACACACATATGCGGTAATACTACGGCAATGATACATACTTGCATGGCACCTTCTTGCAAACTATGCAATCCTCCGTCAAGACCTACCTGTGAAAGTGTATTGTCCATGGGGTATCTTCGCGGTCGAGGACGTTCATACCCCCCTGGTGGCCGTCTGAAGTAGCCCGGTATTCCATAAGAAGAACCACCATTCGTTTGCTGCATCTCCCATCTCTTCCGGCGGACAGCAAAGCAAACGAAACACGTGGCAACGAAAAGGAAAATGGTCAGGATGGCGATTAAGGGAAGGCTGATAATGAGCACTGTGGCAGTGTCCGGTGTGTTTGTTGTGACCATATCTTGTCTTTGAAGATAAAAACGTTTATATAAACACATGGAACTATTAGAAATGGACTCTCATCGGATAGTTTATGAACTCACTAACTTGTGACCGTCATTGTGCTCTAACATTCTCTTCATATTTTTTCTACTTTCATCCATTGCACAAACTGTGTGGTGCAGAAGATGATAAATCACTTAAACTTAAATCCTGGAAAGTCGATGTGCAATTCTGGTTTACCTTTAGCAATATCAGTTCCATGTATTTTATTTGGGAAAATGTTTGTACATTTTAAGATAGAGGCAATATTGTGATTTGTAGCCTCTTATTTATAATCCTATTTTTCCAATTTTCATCATAATATCCCAGAGATACATGGCTCATATCCAATACAGATTTCAACTCTTAATGTTATTGAGGTCATTGTGTGCGTGCAGAAATGTGTGGATCAAATAATAAAATATTTTATACAACAAAATCGTCTGCTTCTTAATTTTGCTGCTTCAAATCTAAAGCATGTTGGCAGCCGTTCGATGACGATGCCTAAACATGCATATCAATAATCAACTAGATGGTAGAGAGGTCTCGCTCCGCGCCATACGACGTATTCAAGCACACAGTAAATATATTGTCAAATGTCTTTATGACAAAGATCAACTAAGAAGCTTTGTCGTAAATTGTTCATTTTTTTTTCTTTGTCAAAAATTGGTGAATCAAAACAGCTGTAGGGCTCTGGACAAACGATATATTTGCAATTTTTCGCCAGCACCGAATCTTACGACCGAAGTGCTGTTCCGACTTTATCAAGTTTCGCAAAGCCCTCCTAGCTGTACATTGTCATTTGTCGGGCATTTTCAATATATTTACTGTGTTCCTTAATTCGTTCTGCGTCGTTGCGTGACAACTCTATACTGTGATCTCAAATACACACTGAAAGCTCACATGCAGCGGACTTCTGCAGAGGTGTCGTCGACCCTCTCACATGTAGATCCATCAGCACATGGATTATCCAGGGAACAGGGGTTCGTCAGCAGCCCAAGGCCTGTTGGTGAAAAATATTTCATGTGTGAAACAAATGTGTTTATTATGGAAGATGTGTTAGCCGGGCCGCGAAATTATTTTTCCCGCCGCAGTTGTGGAAGCCAATGTGAATATCTTTACAAATTGTGGTCGTTCGCGTTGCCATGAATGAATCACCACTTTGAATTGCTGATACCCTTATAGTAGTCTTACGCTTAGATCTGTAACGTAGATCAAATTCTTTAGCACTTATTAACTTGCCATAAAAGTATGGTGGCCCTGAAGGGACATCGCATATAGACCAAGTTGCGAATATTCACGACGTCGCCAATTTCGTCGCCAATTTGAATATTGACGACAAAATTCACGACGAAATTCACGACGAATTTCGCGACATCGTGAATTTCGTCGCGAATTATTCACGACGAAATTCACGACGTCGTGAATTTGTTTTGCTTGCCTGGGCGGTATGCGCGAGTTGAAACCAATTCGCCTGCTGCTAATTCCTCCACTCACAACAGGGCTGACATTCAATTAGTCTATTCTGTCTATTTTATAACTTTTCGCCTAACAACCATGGTCCAATAACCATTTGGTCCAGTTATCACTTCGTCTTATCCCCAGTTCGTCTATGTACCATTTCGTCTGATAACTAGTTGGTCTAATATCAATTTTATTTTTCCTTAATTTCGCCCAATTAACACTTGGAATTAGACCACTTGAAAATAAACCATTTAAACGACAGCACGATGTCCACTGCTATCCATATGCATAGGCGGATCCAGGGGGAGGGAGGACAAGGCCCCCCCCCCCCCATTGGCGGAGCAAAAAAAGGAAAAAAAGGAAAGAAAGAAAAAAAGAGGAAAAAGAGAATAGAGAAAAGGAAGAGGAGACGAGTGAATAAAATAATATGAGGGAAGACATGGAAATAAAAAGAATCTTTCATGTCACTATATCAAATTTTCGCTCGCGCTCGCATTGCCCTGTTCCAGGGGCGGATCCAGCCTATTGTGTTTGGAATTAAGGCCTCCATGCATTGGCATATAATCCATTCATTCCATGTCATCATTTCCCAGTAGCAGACTTCCCTGGGTCAGCACATTCCATCCCCTACCCTATCTAATCTGTTCCCATGGTTACCCCTCACCACCGTGTAGAGAGATATATAATACGGTATGACCCTGCGTGGAACCACATGTGTCATACGTATGAATAAAGCACTTGTTCCTTGACCAGCAGAGAGAGCAGTCATGTGTGTATAGTGTGCTATCGGTGTTATAGTAATGAACGCAAAACAGCCTTCGCCAATGGGGGGGGGAATCATTTTTCAGTCATATTTTCCCCGATCGGCCGCTCGAAGATGATTTTTGTTTCTGTGAAGAGGGAGTCTTCTTGGCTTTATTCTTATAAATCAACATAAATATCATAATCCTTATTTATATAATGTGAGCGCGACGCGCGAGCTAATTGTTCTGGAAATCTTAATATGTTTTTTTCCTAAAATTTTAATATTCTTGGCAATGTTTGTTTTCCTAAAAAGCAGAAATGAACTGTTGAAAATTGAAGGTACCTGTTAAAGACTGCATGCAGTTAGTCATGAAGACGTTATATATTTTAAAAATCAAATAATGCGAGCGCGATGCGTAAGCTGATTTTTTTTTACATTTTTACCTAAAAAAATGAAAATTCTAAGGACTTTTTGTAACTTAAACAAAATAGGTATATAATAAACAATTGATGTGAGCGCGAAGCGCGAGCTAAAACTTTTGACATTTCTACATAAAGAATGGGCATTTTTAATCAATTTTTGAGATTGTAAACAGGATAGCTATGTAACTAAACAATTGATGCGAGCGCGAAGCGCGAGCGGAAAATTGGTGAGGGGTAACCATGGGAATAGATAAGATAGGGTAGGGGATGGAATGTGCTGACCCAGGGAAGTCTGCTACTGGGAAATGATGACATGGAATGAATGGAATTATTATATGCCAATGCATGGAGGCCTTAATTCCAAACACAATAGGCTGGATCCGCCCCTGGAACAAGGCAATGCGAGCGCGAGCGAAAATTTGATATAGTGACATGAAAGATTCTTTTTATTTCCATGTCTTAATCCCTCATATTATTTTATTCTCTCGTCTCCTCTTCCTTTTCTCTTTTCCCTCTTTTTTTCTTTCCTTTTTTCCTCTTTTTTGCTCCGCCAATGGGGGGGGGGTGCCTCGTCCCCCCTCCCCCTGGATCCGCCTATGCATATGGATAACAGTGGACATTGTTCTGTCGTTTAAATGGTTTATTTTCAAGTGGTCTAATGCCAAGTGTTAATTGGGCGAAATTAAGGAAAATAAAATTGATATTAGACCAACTAGTTATGAGACGAAATGGTCAAAGACGAACTGGTGATAAGACGAAGTGATGACTGGACCAAATGGTTATTGGACCATGGTTGTTCGCCATGGGCGAAAAGTTAATGGACAGATTTGCAATTCACTAAATGAATGTAGACCCTGTTGTGAGTGGACGAATTAGCAGCAGGCGAATTGGTTTCAACCCGCATACCGCCCAGGCAAGCAAAACAAATTCACGACGAAATTGGCGACGAAATTCACGACGTCGTGAATTTCGTCGTGAATAATTCGCGACGAAATTCACGATGTCGCGAATTTCGTCGTGAATTTCGTCAATATTCAAATTGGCGACTAAATTGGCGACGTCTTGAATTTCGTCGTGAATATTCGCGATTTGGTCTATATGCGATTACCCTTCAGGGCCACCATATAAATTACAGGGAAAAATTCAAGGCTAAGATATGGCTAGCCTAGGCTAGCGCAAATAACCTTATCTCATATCTGGACCTGTCTATATGCCTGCGGCTGACTAATGCCATGGTTAGCTTAGAATTGGATAATTCCAAACTTTACATTTACTTGTAAACGTTAGACCAATGAGCTCGGTCGCCTTGGATCAATAGGTCTATAGTCCGTATATGGAACTAGATATAGATTCTAGTAACACAATAGCCGATTTGGAGCTCGGGAAATTGAAAACTTAACGGTAAAGAAAATGCAGATCGATCTATTATATTTCGTTTATCAAGACGGGGATCGAGTTTACTCTGCGATTGCAATATAATGAAATGTTGCAATCAATCAATATGGCCTCATAAATACATGATTAGCCCCATTGAAGTCAGCATATTATTGGCCTGGTTCTGTAAATTAGGAACCAGACCAAATACATTTACTTCAATGGGGCTAATTATGTATTCCTGAGGTCATATCTCAGACCCCCATGGACCGATTATCACAAAATTTTGGCAGTGGAGGTAGTTTTATCATGCTTCACCAAGATATTATATCAAACATGCATAAATGCACAATTGGAAAATTGATGACGTCACACTTCGTTACTCTATCAATGGGAGTCTCTTGCGTTAATCATCCATTTCTTAACATCGTGAGACTATGACTTCTCCATCCTGCTAACAAAAATTGTTATCATGAGGAAAAACTAAATTCAAACTTACTCTGAACGGTAACACCGGAATCCTTAATAGCAGATACCAGGAGTGGTATCAACTCTAGAATTGTTACGTCACCATTAAAGGTAACATCGAGTCTAATCCTTGCTGTAATAAAACCAATGACGTCATCATTTGCCGAAATGGCAGTTCCGTTCACACTGATTACTACTGGTACGCTTTCCAAAGCACTCACAATCTGTAAAAAAATAATTTGTGATTACAGTAAGTGGTCAGTCAGCTAGGCAGGTATAATACATGCAGCACAGTGCCTATGTGAGTTACATGAGCCCTCTAATTAGGATTGATAAAGCATATTCTAAAGTTTGTAATGATTGTGCGAGACAAATAACTGAAGTGTTTAATGTTTGAGTGAAATCAGGTCCGACCAATGAACCATCAAGTTGTCTTCAGGTTCTTAATCCAGTCAAGCTAGTAGAAATTGCCCATACTCAAAGTGAAGTGTTATGCTGCCATATGGCACTTGCATGATTTTGGGGTCCCTCATTCGCACGATTCGATCGTGCCTAATCGTGACAACGCAGGCATGACCTGCGTCAATGTTCCATAGCATGATAATCCCACCTAGGCTGCGTTTATGCGACCTCAACCCAGAATCATGATTGGAATCACGATTTGAATCATGATTCAAAACAGCAACATGAATCACGATCCGACAGAATCAGCGTTTATACGACCATCTTTCTAACGCTGTTTCTCCCTGAATTCGGGCCGATCCAGTGCGCATCACAGTGCGCAGTTTGACCCAGGAAGTATAGGTCAACATTTTCGCGCGTGTTTCTAACTTCACGTCGGCTGCTAGATTTTTGCTGCCACCGGAGCTAACGCGCGATCGTTTGTGCAAGCAGTGCAACTCGGCTTCCGAAAAATAAATCTTTTACTTCCAGAATTCAGTGTATTGTACCTCGTATGGTTTTTGTTTACTTGTATTCAATCTTGTCGGTTCATCAAAAATGGTGTTCGGTAGCCGTAGTACTGGGCACGAATTCTGTTAATTTTGTCTCGACAGGCGGTGCCACATCTCCGTTGAAATCCCTCCCTTGCAAGCGCCGCTGAAAGGGACTCGTAGATCGTCTTATATTTCTGTGAATCCCGGTAAGGGATGCTTGTGCTTCAGGCTGAGCCCAAAGCACAAGCAGAGCCCTGAGTTCGTCGTCAGTCCAATTTGTGCCTTTGGAACTTGAAGACATGATTGATGAAAACAGTGAAATCAGGGTGACCAGACGTCCCGTATTTCCGGGATTGTCCCGTATTTCAGAATATTGAACAAAATGTAGTTAATACATTTGAAAGTGACGAATTTTCATTAAATAACCAACAGCTGACGAAGCAGGGACAACAATTAAATCGATAACTGTAAACTTTTTGCAAGTTCTGCGATGATTTCTTGCTAATACATTGCAAACGAACTGGCCTCCTGCCTGTGTGTGGCAGGCTACTAGCTAGGCATGGAGGATCGAAGCAAATTCTCAATGGTGCAAACACCTCACATGATAAACAGTTTTTCTACCAAAATAATCACAAAATCGGCGGGAAATTCTTATAATTATACTATGGATTCTCAGTTTAATGATTTGGAGATGTAATCGGAGGAAAATGTTATTGACTTTTCATAAATCTAGTTTCAGCTTTCGTTTTGAGTCTTGGTGTGCACGATGCCGCGATGTTTCATCTAATTTTTAAGTTTGACAATATGTTTCACTTTGAAATTTTATTCATTTCTAAAACATTTTATGTTTAAAATTTTAAAAATACATTTAATAAAGTTATGATTTTTATTAGATGATTGGATTTTTTTGTTTACTTGAAGTTTGAACTTTTCCCTTTTCTTTATTTTATATATACCCTATCCTTTCTGCTTGCCCTTTTTTGTTCCATCTATCTTTATTTCCTATCTTTCTTTCCTCGACATTTTCTTTTCTCTCTCTCTCTCTCTCTCTCTCTGTTCATTTTTCTTTCTTTCCTTCTTTATCCAATATACTTTTTTAAGTTTCCTTCAGAAATTCTTTCTTTCCTTATAATTACCTTGGCTTCCTTCTCTCTTCGTCTCCTGTTTCTTTTCGTTCTTTCCTTCCATTATTTTCTATTTTTTCGTTCTCTTCCCCTTCATTCTTCCCTTCCATTCTTTATTCCTTTCTTCATTTTTCCCTTCTCATTCTTTTCCCTTATTTTTATTTTCTTTCTATTGTTTCTTTCTTTCAAAGAATGAAGGAAACATGTTTATTTCCTTCATTCTTTCTTTCCTCCTACTTTTTCTCACCTTTCCCCCTTTAATTGTCTCCTTTATTTTGCGAGACATTTATTAATCTTCCCTTCCTTTCTTTCTATATTCATTTCAAAGAATGACGGAAACCTTTTTTATCTCTTTTATTATTTCTTTCATCCTTTTATTCTAACTTTCTGTTATTTTTTTCTGTTTTCTATCCTTCCCAATCATCTCTTTTCTTTCTCTCCTTCATTCTTTCGTTCACCTTCCCTTCTAATTCTTTATATTTTTTTCAAAAGTCTTATTATTATACTATGGATTCTCAGAAGCCCACACTTTGTGTGGGCTTCTTTGTTGATCTTCGTTTGTCAATTGTCCCGTATTTCATTTTGTGAAATCTGGTCACCCTGAGTGAAATATACAAATGACGCTACAGTACAACCCCGGGGTACAATACACAGAATGATAATTCCTAAATGCACATGACAATTGGCATATACCGGTACTAGTACACTGGCAATCTGCTACACGAAAATTAACCTGCACGAAACACAGCGCGCGCCTTTGAGTCGAACCCGGAAGAAGCACGACACAATGACGTCATAGAATCATGATTCAAATCACGATATCGTTTATACGACCCTTTTCGTTCGTGATTCTACAGAAACGTCTTTCCAAACGCCCCTTTTTCCGTGTTTCATGTTTGTGATTTGAAAGACGTTTATTTCCAATTTCGACTAAACGCAATCGTGATTCTGCAGAATCGTGATTTGAATCATGATTCTAATCATGATTCTAGGGTAAAAAAGTGTCGAATAAACGCACCCCTAGTTCACGGCACTCTTGCCGCAAAAGGCAAGACACATTCCATTTTTTTGCCGTCGATGCGTGCATTTTTGAAGGAAAAATTCATTTTCCCATACTTACCCTGTCCTGTAGGCTTTGAACAGCTGATGAACCAATAGGAATAGCTGCACGTTTACCTAAAACGTGTTCATCCATGACAAAAGCCACCATTGATGCTTTAAAAAAAGAAATGGAAATGACAAGCCTTGTTCAAATAAGTGGTGTTGTTTAAAACTAGAAACTAACGTTTATCATTTATGATTGGCGAACGTTTAAATCGTATACAATTAAGATCATTAAAGTCAAAAGATTTAAACGATAATGTAGTACGAATAAGAAAATCTTGCAGCAATATGTAAAAAAAAATTTTGAATCGTCCACAGAATTTTGATCCTGTAGATGCTGATGGCCTACGTGGTTCCTTTCTTGATGGTAACTAATGCAAATGTCATTGAAATGAGTATTGGATCACAAGAACTTTTTCGTTATAATGTTTCCCTCGTCCGTTTAATTTATTTCAACTTGAAAATTATGATCACGTCGTGCAAAGATTGTTCACGGACCCCAAAAGAAATTTCCGCCGTATAAGTCTCATTTACTACGGAGACACGTATCTCTGGATATACAACGCATCGATTTCTTTGAAAATGCAGTTCAATCACAACAGAGAGCTGAGAGGCTTTTGTCAAAAGTTGGTGGACTGGGGCAGCAGATCATCCAGAGATTTACAGCGGACGAACAATCGCAAATATGTCGTTGTCCAGAGCCAAGAGATTCCCGACCTTTCGTTTGAGGACGCGTACGCTTATTTAGAACGGTAGTTCATTTTGGGAGAGACTTTTGGGCCCGTCGTCATGGTCGTAAAACTCCGTCCTGTAATGCAAATTTTGTGACATGGGATTTTTTTTCGTTTCGCATCTGGAACGGAAACATTCAATTTGCGTTTCGTGTGCAAAATTCTGGTTGCTACTATGGTAACAGCGATATATCTGATTTAGGACGACTTTCCAAATCCAAATTTGCTTCCTCCCAGAGCTCGAGAGGCCGCCCGGGGGACCCACTTCCATTGAATGGTGGATACCAGGCGCGACCACACGTAAAAAGGGAAAGAGTGGGTATACGTATAGGCCTATGTAGCGTTATGAGGGTGTGAGAAACAATGATTAAAATACTGAAAAGGGATATATTTCCACTACTTGTAGGGTGTCACAACCCAAATACTTGTTGAGAGATGCATTTTCATAATCTGGAAAAGACCTTCCCTTGTTTAGGGTGCTTTACGAAACCCCATGGTCGCGCCTGGTATCCACTCATCAATGGAAGTGTACCCCCCGGCAAACCCCCCATTTCTGCGGAAAAGTAAAACATACTGCCCATAACATTGTGTGCTAGAGGCATATCGTTTATGTGGAAGGTGCTGGCAAAAGAAAAAAAACTCCGCAAATTTAGACGGTTCATGGCCTGTTGCATGCTGTGTACATGTCAACGCATGGGAAATGATTCGGCTTGAGAGGTGATCTGACCCATGGAATCAATTGCCAGTGATCCACAAATAATGCACATTAAATGCAATATCGATTCGATGGACTGTAATGATCTATATCTAAGCCTTAATTCGGTAAGTTTTTCCTTACTCAATATGTACTCGATTTGTTTGAAAAACCACTTTCTTATCCATGTCATAATCTACATTTCGCATGTCTCCAGCCAGCTGGAGTCATAGCCATGATACAGGTACAGTCCCGCCGCGAGCTTAGGCAGGCAAATGGCATGGCATGGCATGCTGGTATCGTATGAAAGAGCTTTGCACACGAAAAGCAAGATCTATAGGGCCTGTAACACAAAGCTTGGCAATGATCGTAAAACAATTTTCTACGTTTGATTGTATTGACTGTAATGTATAATCAATCTAGAAATTCGAGTCTATGATTAATCGTTAACTTTTGAGTTACCCGACTCTAATCTCGCGTTGTAGAGATTTGCGAAATGTGCCTATTCAGATGCTTACCGGGTCCACCAACTTTCGACAAAAGCCTCTCACCTCTTCATTGTGATTTGGCTTGCATTTTCAAAGGAAATCGGCGCGTTATAGAGAGTTTCTCCGTAGTAAATGCGAAAAGTCGCTATTTATACGTCGGAAGTTTATTTTAGTGTCTGTGTAAATCTTTCTACGCGTAGGCAATGATCATTGGAGTATACTGCTTTCTCTAACATGACAGTTGATGTCATCAGGTGCTGACAGGGCTTGTGAAAATGCTTCTGGGATGTAACCAACTTTTGGCGATGTAAAACGCTAATACAATTTTTGTAGGTAGTAAAACTCGGTCTCAGTATTTCTTTGTCGTAATGATATTACAATCAATTTTGGACGAAAATAAGTGATAAGGGGATAAACATGTACACAACAATATCTTTGAAACCGCGTTTATATCTAAAAAAAACGATTTAAACTTTCACAACAAAACACTGAGAGAATGTAGCTCATATGATACAGTGAAAGAATCATGAATGCATAAAGTGAATGTATTATAATGTAACATTATTACCTCAATTTGTAAAAGTGCATTGATTTGTGCGCATATGGAAAACTTGCGTGCATCTGCTTGACAGGCTTTCGCTACAATATGTAAATTTGCCTCACAATTTTCGGAAATCATAAGTGTATGAATATTTCTACTTTTCTCGGTTTTAAACAGATTCCTTTTATGATATTAATGATCGAAAAAGTGTCACCGACAAAGTTCATCAAAAAAAACAATTTAAAATAAACTGCTCGAAAAATCAATAAAATACATATAGGAAATTATGTTATGAGAATTAAGTAATTGAAGAAATTCACACAGGTCTATACTACAAGAGCCGATCGACAAATGCAGCAAAGGGAGCTGAAATAATCAGGATTTCCCAAAGCTGATGGGGGTCACCACAAGCAATTAGGAATTCAATATCTCTATTTAAAAAACAGCAAATAAACGAGTAGCCATACTGACACAGAGGGCTGTGGAGACAAACTGACCTCCTTTTCCTGATACCCTCAGATCCATTGAATCATCTTAAGGATATGCATATTTTAATAAAAGCAGAAAAAAATATTGGTAAAGGTTTGATGAAGATTCTTTAGAAATAACGAAGTTAAACATTTTGAATTTTCAGTTTTGATTTCGTGGGGTCACAGGCGATCACCCTTTTCGTTTATAATTATTTTCAAGGGATTTTATTTGTGCGGGTTCTACTTCACCTGACACATCATTGTATACTCTTCATGAAAAATATTTCATATTCATCATGTTCCAGTAAAAATATGTAATTTGTATTTCACGACGTAGGGGGAGCTGCTCGAACATGACATCTCGTTTATTCTCTGATGTATTTCTCTCAAGACTACAGGTATATTTTTTTTATTACAACCATTAATTGTAAGGGTGAACTTCCCCTTATTCAAATCGGGTAGTGTCTGATTTAACGAAAAACTTACCTGATTTGGGGCAAGTCGAGTAATTTTCACACTCTGAAAAAAAGTAAAGAGTGGTACAAACTTATATTATTGAAACTCGAATAAATCAAGAGTAAACCACTTGAAGGCTTATTAAGCCCCCATGGACATTTCGCGATAAATCACGATAAACTCACGATAAACCGCGATAAATTACCAGAAGCTCTTACAGCATATTAAATACACATTTCTCTATTTGACCCTTACATTTGAAAACCAGGTTTGGAGACCAAATATATGACACAAGAGTATTAGGTTTCGCTCGTGTTTTTAGATTTGTATCTGCACAGCGGACCAAAATTTGCCCCCAAAACGTGTTTTCATATACAACTTCAATTCATGGTTACTTTCAGGCAACAATCCAGAAATGTATGATTAGTATGCTGGTACCATTCCAAATCAATTAGTTTTCGGCATTTCTTTTCTCCTAATAATATCTCCTTCAATTTTGGGCGAAAACCGGAATGAAATAGACGTACATAAATTCACTCTCATTTATAAACAAAATAAAACATTGAGAGAAAATGTGATTCATATACATACAATGAATGAATTATGAATTCACAACATGGATTTAATATACAGTGACACATAACTACCTCAAATTATAAAAGTGCATTGTTTTGTGCGACAGATTAATGCGACCGTTTTTTCAATATATATATATATATATATATATATACACACAAATGTGTGAAGTTATACATGTACAACAGCTTTGGCAACACTTTTATTTAAATAGTTAGAGAACAATGGTAGGCGTATATATAAGGTTCCCCAGAGCTATCTACCCTCTATATAAATTTAATTTTAATTAAACTAATTTCTCATTAATGATAATCATAACTACTATCTCCAAAAAATAGTAAATAAATGCGGCTGAAGAATAACAGGATATGGTTAGTCAAACGACGGGACATCACCAAACAAAAACGTTCTAGGGAAAGTATGAATGAGAACCTTGCAAGACCAAGACAGCGCAAGACATAATATAACAATACAAGAACAGGTCACAACAAGGCAAGAAGAAAACGAAACAAAACTACATTAAGTAGACAGGAAGAAGAAGGATAGAAGATAATGAATCAGGAAGAATGGAAGATCCTCATATATCTTAAGTGGTGTTGTTATTAGAAGTGTTATATTTTTTCTTAGATATTTTAAAGCTACATGTATAATAAAGATTAGGATCACAGTCGTCAATATCCATCAACAGATGAATAACGTGGATGCTAAAAAGAAAAAAAATCATTTCGTTAGCTTTTTATTCCTTTCAATCCTCAGCAACTAGTGATATCAAAGAATTTCGTTGCCTGTAGAGCAGTTCATTTCAGTAAAGCCAGTAGTTCATTTACACAAAGGATATGATTACAGCCATTAATTATAATGAGGAAAATATAAGGATCAATGGGTATTTTGCCTTTCGTTCCCTACATTAACTTATAATAATGATATGATTTTTGTTAAACCTGTCGAGCAGTTCATTCCAGTATAGCGAGAAGCACAGTTACAAGTATAAGAGTTTATTCCATCATCGCAAGTTCCTCCATTCAAACAAGGGAAGGGATCACAATCGTCAATATCTGCAATAATATCAATAACATTCAAGATTAAATAGGAGAATGTTAGTTTATATTCCTTGTATTGCTCATAAATAAATGATTAAGTTTGCTACATGTTAAGCAGGTCATTCCAGTATAACCTGGGACCCGTAACACCAAGGTTAGCAATGATTGTAGGACTTTTTCCTATGATTAATCGCTAACCTTTGTGTTACGGGGCCCAGGAGCACAGTTACAAGTATAAGAGTTGATACCATCATCGTAATAGAGGAAGAATGAATGGAGGAAATGTTCCTCCATTCACACAAGGGGGAGGATCACAAACTTCGATAACTGTAAAAAGATCAATAACATTGATGATTGAATAGAATGTTAGCTTCGAATTCATTGTATTGCTCCTGAATAAGTCTCATACCTCTTAAGCAGATCTTTCCATGAGTCCTCATCGAGACTCAAAAGCTTTGGCAAACAGAACGCAGCTCTATGTATATAAAACGGAGGACAGTCAGAGTAGGTCTCTCTCATAGCCTGGGTTATTGGCACAGAAATGCAGAGCATTTTGCTTTTCGGTTATTATATCCCCAAAATTTGTCTCCCGAGATTCTCAACCCTTAAGTGAATGGATAATGGTTCTTTATTATATTTACTTACTATGACATTGAGGAAATACATCTGAGAAATTCCCGGAGCTTGTGCATGTGACAGAGGATTGGCCTGTCAGATTGTATCCAGTCGGACAAGAGAATGTGCATGCTTGGTTCAAGCCAACCTCTTCACCAGGTGTACAAGACGAATTGACGTTTTCTCCAAATTCAGAAACATCACAAGTAACTGACCAGTCGAAACAAAAATTGATGATGTCAGAAATCAAGATCTTTAAGAAATGGTCGTTTATTGTAACAAAAATTTATGTATGCAAAATTATGTATGAACAGATAGAGAAAACGTCTCATTAAGGTCTTTATTCTGAAGAAGGAAAACTAAAAACCTATATCCTTCTTCCTTTTTTATCCCTTCGCTTTTTCCTCTCATTTTCTTCTTCTTTTTTGCTTTTGAGTACTTTTTCCCTTGGCTCTGCGCCTGATAAAACTCTTTCCAACAACATTATGAAGGTACTCACGGTGAGATAATTATTTTGCTTTGTAAAGAGAATTTCTCTTTGTGTTGTATGCCTCCCGATCTCCATGTGACTTTGTACGTCTTACTTTTTTGTATAGTCTGTCTCTCCTATAAGTCATTTCTCATATGATGAAGATAAATAAAGAGTTCACTTGTCTTCGACAATATCACAAGAGTATCAAATCGATCAAAATAGATGATAACTTGACGGTATACTACATGAGTCGTGAACTGCTACACATGCATGACAGGGAGTTGAAATTGTCAGAATATCCCATATACATAGCTGATAAGGTCACGACAAGAATTGCATCATCCTAACGATATGTAGTTTTTAATTAAGCAGAAAAAATATACGGGTAAAGGTTTAATGAAAACTCATTAGAAACAAGAGTTGTGAATGTCCATACTTTTGTGATGTCACAGGCGAACCCCCCACCCCCCTTCTTTTTAAAAAAATCTATAATTATGTTGAAGGGGTTTTATTTGTGCGGGTTCTATTTCACCTGACACATCATTGTATACACTTCATGAAAAATATTTCACATTCATCATGTTCCAGTAAAAATATATGATTTGTATTTCACGATGTACGGCTTGGGGGAGCTGCTCGAACATCATGATGACGTCATATTTCAAAAAAGAGAAGAAATTTCAAATCTCGTTTATTTTTTGATGTATTTCTCTCAAGACTACAGGTATATTTTTTTATTACAATCAATAATTGTAAGGGTGAACTTCCCCTCATTCAAATCGGGTAGTGTCTGATTTAACGAAAAACTTACCTGATTTGGGGCAAGTCACGTAATTTTCACACTCTGAAAAAAAGTAAAGAGTGGTACAAACTTATATTATTGAAACTCGAATAAATCAAGAGTAAACTACTTGAAGGCTTATTAAGCCCCCATGGACATTTCGCGATAAATCACGATAAACTCACGATAAACCGCGATAAATTACCAGAAGCTCTTACAGCATATTAAATACACATTTCTCTATTTGACCCTTACATTTGAAAACCAGGTTTGGAGACCAAATATATGACACAAGAGTATTAGGTTTCGCTCGTGTTTTTAGATTTGTATCTGCACAGCGGACCAAAATTTGCCCCAAAAACGTGTTTTCATATACAACTTCAATTCATGGTTACTTTCAGGCAACAATCCAGAAATGTATGATTAGTATGCTGGTACCATTCCAAATCAATTAGTTTTCGGCATTTCTTTTCTCCTAATAATATCTCCTTCAATTTTGGGCGAAAACCGGAATGAAATAGACGTACATAAATTCACTCTCATTTATAAACAAAATAAAACATTGAGAGAAAATGTGATTCATATACATACAATGAATGAATTATGAATTCACAACATGGATTTAATATACAGTGACACATAACTACCTCAAATTATAAAAGTGCATTGTTTTGTGCGACAGATTAATGCGACCGTTTTTTCAATATATATATATATATATATATATATACACACAAATGTGTGAAGTTATACATGTACAACAGCTTTGGCAACACTTTTATTTAAATAGTTAGAGAACAATGGTAGGCGTATATATAAGGTTCCCCAGAGCTACCTTCCCTCTATATAAATTTAATTTTAATTAAACTAATTTCTCATTAATGATAATCATAACTACAATCTCCAAAAAATAGTAAATAAATGCGGCTGAAGAATAACAGGATATGGTAAGTCAAACGACGGGACATCATCAAACAAAAACGTTCTAGGGAAAGTATGTATGAGAACCTTGCAAGACCAAGACACCGCAAGACATAATATAACAATACAAGAACAGGTCACAACAAGGCAAGAAGAAAACGAAACAAAACTACACAAAGTAGACAGGAAGAAGAAGGATAGAAGATAATGAATCAGGAAGAATGGAAGATCCTCATATATCTTAAGTGGTGTTGTTATTAGAAGTGTTATATTTTTTCTTAGATATTTTAAAGCTACATGTATAATAAAGATTAGGATCACAGTCGTCAATATCCATCAACAGATGAATAACGTGGATGCTAAAAAGAAAAAAAAATCATTTCATTAGCTTTTTATTCCTTTCATTCCTCAGCAACTAGTGATATCAAAGAATTTCGTTGCCTGTCGAGCAGTTCATTTCAGTAAAGCCAGGAGTTCATTTACACAAAGGATATAATTACAGCCATTAATAATAATGAGGAAAATATAAGGATCAGTGGGTGTTTTGCCTTTCGTTCCCTACATTAACCTATAATAATGATATGATTTTTGTTAAACCTGTCGAGCAGTTCATTCCAGTATAGCTAGGAGCACAGTTACAAGTATAAGAGTTTATTCCATCATCGCAAGTTCCTCCATTCAAACAAGGGAAGGGATCACAATCGTCAATATCTGCAATAATATCAATAACATTCAAGATTAAATAGGAGAATGTTAGTTTATATTCCTTGTATTGCTCATAAATAAATGATTAAGTTATGACCTGTTAAGCAGGTAATTCCAGTATAACCTGTGACCCGTAACACCAAGGTTAGCAATGATTGTAAAACCTTTTCCTATGATTAATCGCTAACCTTTGTGTTACGGGGCCCAGAAGCAAAGTTAAAAGTATAAGACTTGATACCATCATCGAAATAGAGGAATGAATGGAGGAAATGTTCCTCCATTCACACATGGGGGAAGATCACAAACTTCTATATCTGTAAAAAGATCAATAACATTGATGATTGAATAGAATGTTAGCTTCAAATTCTTTGTATTGCTCATAAATATGTCTGTTACCTGTTAAGCAGGTCTTTCCACGAGTCCTCATCGAGATTCAAAAGCTTTGGCAAACAGAACACAGCTCTTTACTCTCACAAAAGAAGTATTTCCAAAAGAAAGTTTCGTATGTATATAAAACGGAGGACAGTCAGAGTAGGTCTCTCTCATAGCCTGGGTTATTGGCACAGAAATGCAGAGCATTTTGCTTTTCGGTTATTATATCCCCAAAATTTGTCTCCCGAGATTCTCAACCCTTAAGTGAATGGATAATGGTTCTTTATTATATTTACTTACTATGACATTGGGGAAATGGATCCGAGAAATTTCCGGAGCTTGTGCATGTGACAGAGGATTGGCCTGTCAGATTGTAACCAGTCGGACAAGAGAATGTGCATGCTTGGTTCAAGCCAACCTCTTCACCAGGTGTACAAGACGAATTGACGTTTTCTCCAAATTCAGAAACATCACAAGTAACTGACCAGTCGAAACAAAAATTGATGATGTCAGAAATCAAGATCTTTAGGAAATGGTCGTTTATTCTAACAAACATTGATCATTGGCAACTGAGCAACGCTGACGCTACCATCATGAACAGAAAAACATCAGCGGTAATATAAGGCAATTATGAAGTGACAATTATCTACATGATCTAGGTGGCTCTTACATTGCGAACTGTATTACCCGGACATTAGCTCCAGATTCTTAAAAGTACTTAAAACATTCAAGGAAATCAGGCGGGGTACCCATTAACCTCATCTGGGCTGATTGCAACACAACGAGGACCAATATCCCACTATAGGAAACAAATTAGTTGGGAATTGAACTCACGCCCATCTGTTTCAAAAGTGAGAGTCAGAAGGTCTGGACCACGTCGCTTCATGCCTATATCACTACAATCATGCCAATAGTATAAATACTTTGACTACCACGCAAGAATCACAACGTACCCCCTATATTATCCCCTATAATCACTGTAATAATATCCATCATCTTCATTGTCATCATCTTAATCACCACTATCTTGACCAATAAATTGAGGCTAATATACCAATATCTGGATAAAGACAACGTCATATCCGCTCTTTTGAATACTGAATATAATGTTCAAAAATATTACATTTTCTCACCTAGGGTGTGGAAGTCTCTTTCTTACTTAATTAGGTAATTGACAATTATTTAGCATGATACAAAGCTTTTATGTCCAACTTACCCTGACATTCGGGAAATGAGTGAGAGAAATTTCCAGAGCTTGTGCAGTTAACGGATGACGGTCCGATCAGCTCATAACCGGTTGAACAAGAAAAGGTACATTCTTCTTCATAGTTTACTTGACTGCCAGGTGTACAAGAGGAGTTTACTTTGTCTGCCAGTGAAGTAACAGCGCACATCACAACTAATTTGAAAGAAATAAATCAGTACGAGTGTCAGCAACTAACAAAAACCATCTAAGTTATGTCCCTTCCTGAAGGCAGGTAATATCGAATCACTGTCGATTGTTTAAAGACCTCAACGCATGAAACTTTCCATTTGCCTTTAATGACGGAAATAACATTTCATTTTCAGTATATCTATAAACGATTGTTTTCCAATCACGATACTCCCACAAGTTCTCATCGAGATACAAGGTCTTTGGCCAATAGAGCACAGCTCTTTACTGTCATAAAATAAGTTCTTCCAAAAGAATATTGCGTTTGCACATGTAACGGAAGACAGATAGATTACATCTTACCCCAATCCTAGGTTATCGGCAAAAAAAGCAGAACATTTCGTCTTTCATGTATTGTATTCCCAAAAATTCTTTCCGAGATTCTGGAGCTTTGAATGAATGGATAATGGTTTTTTCACTTTCTTTACTTACTCTGACATTGGGGAAATGCATCCGAGAAATTTCCGGAGCTTGTGCATGTGACAGAGGATTGGCCTGTCAGATTGTAACCAGTCGGACAAGAGAATGTGCATGCTTGGTTCAAGCCAACCTCTTCACCAGGTGTACAAGACGAATTGACGTTTTCTCCAAATTCAGAAACCTCACAAGTAACTGACCAGTCGAAACAAAAATTGATGATGTCAGAAATCAAGATCTTTAGGAAATGGTCGTTTATTCTAACAAACATTGATCATTGGCAACTGAGCAACGCTGACGCTACCATCATGAACAGAAAAACATCAGCGGTAATATAAGACAATTATCTACATAATCTAGGTGGCTCTTACATTGCGAACTGTATTACCCGGACATTAGCTCCAGATTCTTAAAAGTACTTATAGCATTCAAGGAAGTCGTCAGGCCGGGTACCCATTAACCTCATCTGGGCTGATTGCAACACAACGAGGACCGATATCCCACTATAGGAAATAATGCCGTAGTTGGGAATTGAACTCACGCCCATCTGTTTCAAAAGTGAGAGTCAGAAGGTCTGGACCACGTCGCTTCATGCCTATATCACTACAATCATGCCAATAGTATAAATACTTTGATTACCACGCAAGAATCACAACGTACCCCGATATTATCCCCTATAATCACTGTAATAATATCCATCATCTTCATTGTCATCATCTTAATCACCACTATCTTGACCAATAAATTGAGGCTAGTATACCAATATCTGGATAAAGACAACGTCATATCCGCTCTTTTAAATACTGAATATACTGTTCAAAAAATTTAAATTTTCTCACCTAGGGTGTGGAAGTCTCTTTCTTACTTAATTAGGTAATTGACAATTATTTAGCATGGTACAAAGCCTTTATGTCCAACTTACCCTGACATTCGGGAAATGAGTGAGAGAAATTTCCAGAGCTTGTGCAGTTAACGGATGACGGTCCGATCAGCTCATAACCGGTTGGACAAGAAAAGGTACATTCTTCTTCATAGTTTACTTGACTGCCAGGTGTACAAGAGGAGTTTACTTTGTCTGCCAGTGAAGTAACAGCGCACATCACAACTAATTTGAAAGAAATAAATCAGTACGAGTGTCAGCAACTAACAAAAACCATCTAAGTTATGTCCCTTCCTGAAGGCAGGTAATATCGAATCACTGTCGATTTTTTAAAGACCTCAACGCATGAAACTTTCCATTTGCCTTTAATGACGGAAATAACATTTCATTTTCAGTATATCTATAAAGATTGTTTTCCAATCACGATACTCCCACAAGTTCTCATCGAGATACAACGCCTTTGGCCAATAGAGCACAGCTCTTTACTGTCATAAAATAAGTTCTTCCAAAAGAATATTGCGTTTGCACATGTAACGGAAGACAGATAGATTAGATCTTACCCCAATCTTAGGTTATCGGCAAAAAAAGCAGAACATTTCGTCTTTCATGTATTGTATTCCCAAAAATTCTTTCCGAGATTCGGGAGCTTTGAATGAATGGATAATGGTTTTTTCACTTTCTTTACTTACTCTGACATTGGGGAATGCATCCGAGAAATTTCCGGAGCTTGTGCATGTGACAGAGGATTGGCCTGTCAGATTGTAACCAGTCGGACAAGAGAATGTGCATGCTTGGTTCAAGCCAACCTCTTCACCAGGTGTACAAGACGAATTGACGTTTTCTCCAAATTCAGAAACCTCACAAGTAACTGACCAGTCGAAACAAAAATTGATGATGTCAGAAATCAAGATCTTTAGGAAATGGTCGTTTATTCTAACAAACATTGATCATTGGCAACTGAGCAACGCTGACGCTACCATCATGAACAGAAAAACATCAGCGGTAATATAAGACAATTATCTACATAATCTAGGTGGCTCTTACATTGCGAACTGTATTACCCGGACATTAGCTCCAGATTCTTAAAAGTACTTATAGCATTCAAGGAAGTCGTCAGGCCGGGTACCCATTAACCTCATCTGGGCTGATTGCAACACAACGAGGACCGATATCCCACTATAGGAAATAATGCCGTAGTTGGGAATTGAACTCACGCCCATCTGTTTCAAAAGTGAGAGTCAGAAGGTCTGGACCACGTCGCTTCATGCCTATATCACTACAATCATGCCAATAGTATAAATACTTTGATTACCACGCAAGAATCACAACGTACCCCGATATTATCCCCTATAATCACTGTAATAATATCCATCATCTTCATTGTCATCATCTTAATCACCACTATCTTGACCAATAAATTGAGGCTAGTATACCAATATCTGGATAAAGACAACGTCATATCCGCTCTTTTAAATACTGAATATACTGTTCAAAAAATTAAATTTTCTCACCTAGGGTGTGGAAGTCTCTTTCTTACTTAATTAGGTAATTGACAATTATTTAGCATGGTACAAAGCCTTTATGTCCAACTTACCCTGACATTCGGGAAATGAGTTAGAGAAATTTCCAGAGCTTGTGCAGTTAACGGATGACGGTCCGATCAGCTCATAACCGGTTGGACAAGAAAAGGTACATTCTTCTTCATAGTTTACTTGACTGCCAGGTGTACAAGAGGAGTTTACTTTGTCTGCCAGTGAAGTAACAGCGCACATCACAACTAATTTGAAAGAAATAAATCAGTACGAGTGTCAGCAACTAACAAAAACCATCTAAGTTATGTCCCTTCCTGAAGGCAGGTAATATCGAATCACTGTCGATTTTTTAAAGACCTCAACGCATGAAACTTTCCATTTGCCTTTAATGACGGAAATAACATTTCATTTTCAGTATATCTATAAAGATTGTTTTCCAATCACGATACTCCCACAAGTTCTCATCGAGATACAACGCCTTTGGCCAATAGAGCACAGCTCTTTACTGTCATAAAATAAGTTCTTCCAAAAGAATATTGCGTTTGCACATGTAACGGAAGACAGATAGATTAGATCTTACCCCAATCTTAGGTTATCGGCAAAAAAAGCAGAACATTTCGTCTTTCATGTATTGTATTCCCAAAAATTCTTTCCGAGATTCGGGAGCTTTGAATGAATGGATAATGGTTTTTTCACTTTCTTTACTTACTCTGACATTGGGGGAATGCATCCGAGAAATTTCCGGAGCTTGTGCATGTGACAGAGGATTGGCCTGTCAGATTGTAACCAGTCGGACAAGAGAATGTGCATGCTTGGTTCAAGCCAACCTCTTCACCAGGTGTACAAGACGAATTGACGTTTTCTCCAAATTCAGAAACCTCACAAGTAACTGACCAGTCGAAACAAAAATTGATGATGTCAGAAATCAAGATCTTTAGGAAATGGTCGTTTATTCTAACAAACATTGATCATTGGCAACTGAGCAACGCTGACGCTACCATCATGAACAGAAAAACATCAGCGGTAATATAAGACAATTATCTACATAATCTAGGTGGCTCTTACATTGCGAACTGTATTACCCGGACATTAGCTCCAGATTCTTAAAAGTACTTATAGCATTCAAGGAAGTCGTCAGGCCGGGTACCCATTAACCTCATCTGGGCTGATTGCAACACAACGAGGACCGATATCCCACTATAGGAAATAATGCCGTAGTTGGGAATTGAACTCACGCCCATCTGTTTCAAAAGTGAGAGTCAGAAGGTCTGGACCACGTCGCTTCATGCCTATATCACTACAATCATGCCAATAGTATAAATACTTTGATTACCACGCAAGAATCACAACGTACCCCCTATATTATCCCCTATAATCACTGTAATAATATCCATCATCTTCATTGTCATCATCTTAATCACCACTATCTTGACCAATAAATTGAGGCTAGTATACCAATATCTGGATAAAGACAACGTCATATCCGCTCTTTTAAATACTGAATATACTGTTCAAAAAATTTAAATTTTCTCACCTAGGGTGTGGAAGTCTCTTTCTTACTTAATTAGGTAATTGACAATTATTTAGCATGGTACAAAGCCTTTATGTCCAACTTACCCTGACATTCGGGAAATGAGTTAGAGAAATTTCCAGAGCTTGTGCAGTTAACGGATGACGGTCCGATCAGCTCATAACCGGTTGGACAAGAAAAGGTACATTCTTCTTCATAGTTTACTTGACTGCCAGGTGTACAAGAGGAGTTTACTTTGTCTGCCAGTGAAGTAACAGCGCACATCACAACTAATTTGAAAGAAATAAATCAGTACGAGTGTCAGCAACTAACAAAAACCATCTAAGTTATGTCCCTTCCTGAAGGCAGGTAATATCGAATCACTGTCGATTTTTTAAAGACCTCAACGCATGAAACTTTCCATTTGCCTTTAATGACGGAAATAACATTTCATTTTCAGTATATCTATAAAGATTGTTTTCCAATCACGATACTCCCACAAGTTCTCATCGAGATACAACGTCTTTGGCCAATAGAGCACAGCTCTTTACTGTCATAAAATAAGTTCTTCCAAAAGAATATTGCGTTTGCACATGTAACGGAAGACAGATAGATTAGATCTTACCCCAATCCTAGGTTATCGGCAAAAAAACAGAACATTTCGTCTTTTATGTATTGTATTCCCAAAAATTCTTTCCGAGATTCCGGAGCTTTGAATGAATGGATAATGTTTTTTCACTTTCTTTACTTACTCTGACATTGGGGAAATGCATCCGAGAAATTTCCGGAGCTTGTGCATGTGACAGAGGATTGGCCTGTCAGATTGTAACCAGTCGGACAAGAGAATGTGCATGCTTGGTTCAAGCCAACCTCTTCACCAGGTGTACAAGACGAATTGACGTTTTCTCCAAATTCAGAAACCTCACAAGTAACTGACCAGTCGAAACAAAAATTGATGATGTCAGAAATCAAGATCTTTAAGAAATGGTCGTTTATTGTAACAAACATTGATCATTGGCAACTGAGCAACGCTGACGCTACCATCATGAACAGAAAAACATCAGCGGTAATATAAGACAATTATGAAGTGACAATTATCTACATGATCTAGGTGGCTCTTACATTGCGAACTGTATTACCCGGACATTAGCTCCAGATTCTTAAAAGTACTTATAGCATTCAAGGAAGTCGTCAGGCCGGGTACAGCATTCAAGGAAGTCGTCAGGCCGGGTACCCATTAACCTCATCTGGGCTGATTGCAACACAACGAGGACCGATATCCCACTTTAGGAAATAATGCCTTAGTTGGGAATTGAACTCACGCCCATCTGTTTCAAAAGTGAGAGTCAGAAGGTCTGGACCACGTCGCTTCATGCCTATATCACTACAATCATGCCAATAGTATAAATACTTTGACTACCACGCAAGAATCACAACGTACCCCCTATATTATCCCCTATAATCACTGTAATAATATCCATCATCTTCATTATCATCATCTTAATCACCACTATCATCACCCATAAATTGAGGCTAATATACCAATATCTGGATAAAGACAACGTCATATCCGTTCTTTTGAATTCTGAATATAATGTTCAAAATATTAAATTTTCTCACTTAGGGTGTGCAAGTCTCTTTCTTACTTAATTAGGTAATTGACAATTATTTAGCATGGTACAAAGCCTTTATGTCCAACTTACCCTGACATTCGGGAAATGAGTTAGAGAAATTTCCAGAGCTTGTGCAGTTAACGGATGACGGTCCGATCAGCTCATAACCGGTTGGACAAGAAAAGGTACATTCTTCTTCATAGTTTACTTGACTGCCAGGTGTACAAGAGGAGTTTACTTTGTCTGCCAGTGAAGTAACAGCGCACATCACAACTAATTTGAAAGAAATAAATCAGTACGAGTGTCAGCAACTAACAAAAACCATCTAAGTTATGTCCCTTCCTGAAGGCAGGTAATATCGAATCACTGTCGATTTTTTAAAGACCTCAACGCATGAAACTTTCCATTTGCCTTTAATGACGGAAATAACATTTCATTTTCAGTATATCTATAAAGATTGTTTTCCAATCACGATACTCCCACAAGTTCTCATCGAGATACAACGTCTTTGGCCAATAGAGCACAGCTCTTTACTGTCATAAAATAAGTTCTTCCAAAAGAATATTGCGTTTGCACATGTAGCGGAAGACAGATAGATTAGATCTTTCCCCAATCCTAGGTTATCGGCAAAAAACAGAACATTTCGTCTTTTATGTATTGTATTCCCAAAAATTCTTTCCGAGATTCTGGATCTTTGAATGAATGGATAATGTTTTTTCACTTTCTTTACTTACTCTGACATTGGGGAAATACATCCGAAAAATTTCCGGAGCTTGTGCATGTGACAGAGGATTGGCCTGTCAGATTGTAACCAGTCGGACAAGAGAATGTGCATGCTTGGTTCAAGCCAACCTCTTCACCAGGTGTACAAGACGAACTGACGTTTTCTCCAAATTCAGAAACCTCACAAGTAACTGACCAGTCGAAACAAAAATTGATGATGTCAGAAATCAAGATCTTTAGGAAATGGTCGTTTATTCTAACAAACATTGATCATTGGCAACTGAGCAACGCTGACGCTACCATCATGAACAGAAAAACATCAGCGGTAATATAAGACAATTATCTACATAATCTAGGTGGCTCTTACATTGCGAACTGTATTACCCGGACATTAGCTCCAGATTCTTAAAAGTACTTATAGCATTCAAGGAAGTCGTCAGGCCGGGTACCCATTAACCTCATCTGGGCTGATTGCAACACAACGAGGACCGATATCCCACTATAGGAAATAATGCCGTAGTTGGGAATTGAACTCACGCCCATCTGTTTCAAAAGTGAGAGTCAGAAGGTCTGGACCACGTCGCTTCATGCCTATATCACTACAATCATGCCAATAGTATAAATACTTTGATTACCACGCAAGAATCACAACGTACCCCCTATATTATCCCCTATAATCACTGTAATAATATCCATCATCTTCATTATCATCATCTTAATCACCACTATCATCACCACAAATTGAGGCTAATATACCAATATCTGGATAAAGACAACGTCATATCCGCTCTTTTGAATACTGAATATAATGTTCAAAATATTAAATTTTCTCACTTAGGGTGTGCAAGTCTCTTTCTTACTTAATTAAGTAATTGACAATTATTTAGCATGGTACAAAGCCTTTATGTCCAACTTACCCTGACATTCGGGAAATGAGTTAGAGAAATTTCCAGAGCTTGTGCAGTTAACGGATGACGGTCCGATCAGCTCATAACCGGTTGGACAAGAAAAGGTACATTCTTCTTCATAGTTTACTTGACTGCCAGGTGTACAAGAGGAGTTTACTTTGTCTGCCAGTGAAGTAACAGCGCACATCACAACTAATTTGAAAGAAATAAATCAGTACGAGTGTCAGCAACTAACAAAAACCATCTAAGTTATGTCCCTTCCTGAAGGCAGGTAATATCGAATCACTTTCGATTTTTTAAAGACCTCAACGCATGAAACTTTCCATTTGCCTTTAATGACGGAAATAACATTTCATTTTCAGTATATCTATAAAGATTGTTTTCCAATCACGATACTCCCACAAGTTCTCATCGAGATACAACGTCTTTGGCCAATAGAGCACAGCTCTTTACTGTCATAAAATAAGTTCTTCCAAAAGAATATTGCGTTTGCACATGTAACGGAAGACAGATAGACTAGATCTTACCCCAATCCTAGGTTATCGGCAAAAAAACAGAACATTTCGTCTTTCATGTATTGTATTCCCAAAAATTCTTTCCGAGATTCGGGAGCTTTGAATGAATGGATAATGGTTTTTTCACTTTCTTTACTTACTCTGACATTGGGGGAATGCATCCGAGAAATTTCCGGAGCTTGTGCATGTGACAGAGGATTGGCCTGTCAGATTGTAACCAGTCGGACAAGAGAATGTGCATGCTTGGTTCAAGCCAACCTCTTCACCAGGTGTACAAGACGAATTGACGTTTTCTCCAAATTCAGAAACCTCACAAGTAACTGACCAGTCGAAACAAAAATTGATGATGTCAGAAATCAAGATCTTTAAGAAATGGTCGTTTATTGTAACAAACATTGATCATTGGCAACTGAGCAACGCTGACGCTACCATCATGAACAGAAAAACATCAGCGGTAATATAAGACAATTATGAAGTGACAATTATCTACATGATCTAGGTGGCTCTTACATTGCGAACTGTATTACCCGGACATTAGCTCCAGATTCTTAAAAGTACTTATAGCATTCAAGGAAGTCGTCAGGCCGGGTACAGCATTCAAGGAAGTCGTCAGGCCGGGTACCCATTAACCTCATCTGGGCTGATTGCAACACAACGAGGACCGATATCCCACTTTAGGAAATAATGCCTTAGTTGGGAATTGAACTCACGCCCATCTGTTTCAAAAGTGAGAGTCAGAAGGTCTGGACCACGTCGCTTCATGCCTATATCACTACAATCATGCCAATAGTATAAATACTTTGACTACCACGCAAGAATCACAACGTACCCCCTATATTATCCCCTATAATCACTGTAATAATATCCATCATCTTCATTGTCATCATCTTAATCACCACTGTCATCACCCAAAAATTGAGGCTAATATACCAATATCTGGATAAAGACAACGTCATATCCGCTCTTTTGAATACTGAATATAATGTTCAAAATATTAAATTTTCTCACTTAGGGTGTGGAAGTCTCTTTCTTACTTAATTAGGTAATTGACAATTATTTAGCATGGTACAAAGCCTTTATGTCCAACTTACCCTGACATTCGGGAAATGAGTTAGAGAAATTTCCAGAGCTTGTGCAGTTAACGGATGACGGTCCGATCAGCTCATAACCGGTTGGACAAGAAAAGGTACATTCTTCTTCATAGTTTACTTGACTGCCAGGTGTACAAGAGGAGTTTACTTTGTCTGCCAGTGAAGTAACAGCGCACATCACAACTAATTTGAAAGAAATAAATCAGTACGAGTGTCAGCAACTAACAAAAACCATCTAAGTTATGTCCCTTCCTGAAGGCAGGTAATATCGAATCACTGTCGATTTTTTAAAGACCTCAACGCATGAAACTTTCCATTTGCCTTTAATGACGGAAATAACATTTCATTTTCAGTATATCTGTAAAGATTGTTTTCCAATCACGATACTCCCACAAGTTCTCATCGAGATACAACGTCTTTGGCCAATAGAGCACAGCTCTTTACTGTCATAAAATAAGTTCTTCCAAAAGAATATTGCGTTTGCACATGTAACGGAAGACAGATGGGTTAGATCTTACCCCAATCCTAGGTTATCGGCAAAAAAACAGAACATTTCGTCTTTTATGTATTGTATTCCCAAAAATTCTTTCCGAGATTCCCGAGCTTTGATTGAATGGATAATGTTTTTTCACTTTCTTTACTTACTCTGACATTGGGAAATGCATCCGAGAAATTTCCGGAGCTTGTGCATGTGACAGAGGATTGGCCTGTCAGATTGTAACCAGTCGGACAAGAGAATGTGCATGCTTGGTTCAAGCCAACCTCTTCACCAGGTGTACAAGACGAATTGACGTTTTCTCCAAATTCAGAAACCTCACAAGTAACTGACCAGTCGAAACAAAAATTGATGATGTCAGAAATCAAGATCTTTAGGAAATGGTCGTTTATTCTAACAAACATTGATCATTGGCAACTGAGCAACGCTGACGCTACCATCATGAAGAGAAAAACATCAGCGGTAATATAAGACAATTATCTACATAATCTAGGTGGCTCTTACATTGCGAACTGTATTACCCGACATTAGCTCCAGATTCTTAAAAGTACTTATAGCATTCAAGGAAGTCGTCAGGCCGGGTACCCATTAACCTCATCTGGGCTGATTGCAACACAACGAGGACCGATATCCCACTATAGGAAATAATGCCTTAGTTGGGAATTGAACTCACGCCCATCTGTTTCAAAAGTGAGAGTCAGAAGGTCTGGACCACGTCGCTTCATGCCTATATCACTACAATCATGCCAATAGTATAAATACTTTGATTACCACGCAAGAATCACAACGTACCCCCTATATTATCCCCTATAATCACTGTAATAATATCCATCATCTTCATTATCATCATCTAATCATCACTATATCACCCACAAATTGAGGCTAATATACCAATATCTGGATAAAGACAACGTCATATCCGCTCTTTTGAATACTGAATATAATGTTCAAAATATTAAATTTTCTCACTTAGGGTGTGCAAGTCTCTTTCTTACTTAATTCGTAATTGACAATTATTTAGCATGGTACAAAGCCTTTATGTCCAACTTACCCTGACATTCGGGAAATGAGTTAGAGAAATTTCCAGAGCTTGTGCAGTTAACGGATGACGGTCCGATCAGCTCATAACCGGTTGGACAAGAAAAGGTACATTCTTCTTCATAGTTTACTTGATTGCCAGGTGTACAAGAGGAGTTTACTTTGTCTGCCAGTGAAGTAACAGCGCACATCACAACTAATTTGAAAGAAATAAATCAGTACGAGTGTCAGCAACTAACAAAAACCATCTAAGTTATGTCCCTTCCTGAAGGCAGGTAATATCGAATCACTGTCGATTTTTTAAAGACCTCAACGCATGAAACTTTCCATTTGCCTTTAATGACGGAAATAACATTTCATTTTCAGTATATCTATAAAGATTGTTTTCCAATCACGATACTCCCACAAGTTCTCATCGAGATACAACGTCTTTGGCCAATAGAGCACAGCTCTTTACTGTCATAAAATAAGTTCTTCCAAAAGAATATTGCGTTTGCACATGTAACGGAAGACAGATGGGTTAGATCTTACCCCAATCCTAGGTTATCGGCAAAAAAACAGAACATTTCGTCTTTTATGTATTGTATTCCCAAAAATTCTTTCCGAGATTCCGGATCTTTGAATGAATGGATAATGTTTTTTCACTTTCTTTACTTACTCTGACATTGGGGAAATGCATCCGAGAAATTTCCGGAGCTTGTGCATGTGACAGAGGATTGGCCTGTCAGAATGTAACCAGTCGGACAAGAGAATGTGCATGCTTGGTTCAAGCCAACCTCTTCACCAGGTGTACAAGACGAATTGACGTTTTCTCCAAATTCAGAAACCTCACAAGTAACTGACCAGTCGAAACAAAAATTGATGATGTCAGAAATCAAGATCTTTAGGAAATGGTCGTTTATTCTAACAAACATTGATCATTGGCAACTGAGCAACGCTGACGCTACCATCATGAAGAGAAAAACATCAGCGGTAATATAAGACAATTATCTACATAATCTAGGTGGCTCTTACATTGCGAACTGTATTACCCGGACATTAGCTCCAGATTCTTAAAAGTACTTATAGCATTCAAGGAAGTCGTCAGGCCGGGTACCCATTAACCTCATCTGGGCTGATTGCAACACAACGAGGACCGATATCCCACTATAGGAAATAATGCCGTAGTTGGGAATTGAACTCACGCCCATCTGTTTCAAAAGTGAGAGTCAGAAGGTCTGGACCACGTCGCTTCATGCCTATATCACTACAATCATGCCAATAGTATAAATACTTTGATTACCACGCAAGAATCACAACGTACCCCCTATATTATCCCCTATAATCACTGTAATAATATCCATCATCTTCATTATCATCATCTTAATCACCACTATCATCACCCACAAATTGAGGCTAATATACCAATATCTGGATAAAGACAACGTCATATCCGCTCTTTTGAATACTGAATATAATGTTCAAAATATTAAATTTTCTCACTTAGGGTGTGCAAGTCTCTTTCTTACTTAATTAAGTAATTGACAATTATTTAGCATGGTACAAAGCCTTTATGTCCAACTTACCCTGACATTCGGGAAATGAGTTAGAGAAATTTCCAGAGCTTGTGCAGTTAACGGATGACGGTCCGATCAGCTCATAACCGGTTGGACAAGAAAAGGTACATTCTTCTTCATAGTTTACTTGATTGCCAGGTGTACAAGAGGAGTTTACTTTGTCTGCCAGTGAAGTAACAGCGCACATCACAACTAATTTGAAAGAAATAAATCAGTACGAGTGTCAGCAACTAACAAAAACCATCTAAGTTATGTCCCTTCCTGAAGGCAGGTAATATCGAATCACTGTCGATTTTTTAAAGACCTCAACGCATGAAACTTTCCATTTGCCTTTAATGACGGAAATAACATTTCATTTTCAGTATATCTATAAAGATTGTTTTCCAATCACGATACTCCCACAAGTTCTCATCGAGATACAACGTCTTTGGCCAATAGAGCACAGCTCTTTACTGTCATAAAATAAGTTCTTCCAAAAGAATATTGCGTTTGCACATGTAACGGAAGACAGATGGTTAGATCTTACCCCAATCCTAGGTTATCGGCAAAAAAACAGAACATTTCGTCTTTTATGTATTGTATTCCCAAAAATTCTTTCCGAGATTCCCGAGCTTTGATTGAATGGATAATATTTTTTCACTTTCTTTACTTACTCTGACATTGGGAAATGCATCCGAGAAATTTCCGGAGCTTGTGCATGTGACAGAGGATTGGCCTGTCAGAATGTAACCAGTCGGACAAGAGAATGTGCATGCTTGGTTCAAGCCAACCTCTTCACCAGGTGTACAAGACGAATTGACGTTTTCTCCAAATTCAGAAACCTCACAAGTAACTGACCAGTCGAAACAAAAATTGATGATGTCAGAAATCAAGATCTTTAGGAAATGGTCGTTTATTCTAACAAACATTGATCATTGGCAACTGAGCAACGCTGACGCTACCATCATGAAGAGAAAAACATCAGCGGTAATATAAGACAATTATCTACATAATCTAGGTGGCTCTTACATTGCGAACTGTATTACCCGGACATTAGCTCCAGATTCTTAAAAGTACTTATAGCATTCAAGGAAGTCGTCAGGCCGGGTACCCATTAACCTCATCTGGGCTGATTGCAACACAACGAGGACCGATATCCCACTATAGGAAATAATGCCGTAGTTGGGAATTGAACTCACGCCCATCCGTTTCAAAAGTGAGAGTCAGAAGGTCTGGACCATGTCGCTTCATGCCTATATCACTACAATCATGCCAATAGTATAAATACTTTGATTACCACGCAAGAATCACAACGTACCCCCTATATTATCCCCTATAATCACTGTAATAATATCCATCATCTTCATTATCATCATCTTAATCACCACTATCATCACCCACAAATTGAGGCTAATATACCAATATCTGGATAAAGACAACGTCATATCCGCTCTTTTGAATACTGAATATAATGTTCAAAATATTAAATTTTCTCACTTAGGGTGTGCAAGTCTCTTTCTTACTTAATTAAGTAATTGACAATTATTTAGCATGGTACAAAACCTTTATGTCCAACTTACCCTGACATTCGGGAAATGAGTTAGAGAAATTTCCAGAGCTTGTGCAGTTAACGGATGACGGTCCGATCAGCTCATAACCGGTTGGACAAGAAAAGGTACATTCTTCTTCATAGTTTACTTGATTGCCAGGTGTACAAGAGGAGTTTACTTTGTCTGCCAGTGAAGTAACAGCGCACATCACAACTAATTTGAAAGAAATAAATCAGTACGAGTGTCAGCAACTAACAAAAACCATCTAAGTTATGTCCCTTCCTGAAGGCAGGTAATATCGAATCACTGTCGATTTTTTAAAGACCTCAACGCATGAAACTTTCCATTTGCCTTTAATGACGAAAATAACATTTCATTTTCAGTATATCTATAAAGATTGTTTTCCAATCACGATACTCCCACAAGTTCTCATCGAGATACAACGTCTTTGGCCAATAGAGCACAGCTCTTTACTGTCATAAAATAAGTTCTTCCAAAAGAATATTGCGTTTGCACATGTAACGGAAGACAGATGGGTTAGATCTTACCCCAATCCTAGGTTATCGGCAAAAAAACAGAACATTTCGTCTTTTATGTATTGTATTCCCAAAAATTCTTTCCGAGATTCCCGAGCTTTGATTGAATGGATAATGTTTTTTCACTTTCTTTACTTACTCTGACATTGGGGAAATGCATCCGAGAAATTTCCGGAGCTTGTGCATGTGACAGAGGATTGGCCTGTCAGAATGTAACCAGTCGGACAAGAGAATGTGCATGCTTGGTTCAAGCCAACCTCTTCACCAGGTGTACAAGACGAATTGACGTTTTCTCCAAATTCAGAAACCTCACAAGTAACTGACCAGTCGAAACAAAAATTGATGATGTCAGAAATCAAGATCTTTAGGAAATGGTCGTTTATTCTAACAAACATTGATCATTGGCAACTGAGCAACGCTGACGCTACCATCATGAAGAGAAAAACATCAGCGGTAATATAAGACAATTATCTACATAATCTAGGTGGCTCTTACATTGCGAACTGTATTACCCGGACATTAGCTCCAGATTCTTAAAAGTACTTATAGCATTCAAGGAAGTCGTCAGGCCGGGTACCCATTAACCTCATCTGGGCTGATTGCAACACAACGAGGACCGATATCCCACTATAGGAAATAATGCCGTAGTTGGGAATTGAACTCACGCCCATCTGTTTCAAAAGTGAGAGTCAGAAGGTCTGGACCACGTCGCTTCATGCCTATATCACTACAATCATGCCAATAGTATAAATACTTTGATTACCACGCAAGAATCACAACGTACCCCCTATATTATCCCCTATAATCACTGTAATAATATCCATCATCTTCATTATCATCATCTTAATCACCACTATCATCACCCACAAATTGAGGCTAATATACCAATATCTGGATAAAGACAACGTCATATCCGTTCTTTTGAACACTGAATATAATGTTCAAAATATTAAATTTTCTCACCTAGGGTGTGCAAGTCTCTTTCTTACTTAATTAGGTAATTGACAATTATTTAGCATGGTACAAAGCCTTTATGTCCAACTTACCCTGACATTCGGGAAATGAGTTAGAGAAATTTCCAGAGCTTGTGCAGTTAACGGATGACGGTCCGATCAGCTCATAACCGTTGGACAAGAAAAGGTACATTCTTCTTCATAGTTTACTTGATTGCCAGGTGTACAAGAGGAGTTTACTTTGTCTGCCAGTGAAGTAACAGCGCACATCACAACTAATTTGAAAGAAATAAATCAGTACGAGTGTCAGCAACTAACAAAAACCATCTAAGTTATGTCCCTTCCTGAAGGCAGGTAATATCGAATCACTGTCGATTTTTTAAAGACCTCAACGCATGAAACTTTCCATTTGCCTTTAATGACGGAAATAACATTTCATTTTCAGTATATCTATAAAGATTGTTTTCCAATCACGATACTCCCACAAGTTCTCATCGAGATACAACGTCTTTGGCCAATAGAGCACAGCTCTTTACTGTCATAAAATAAGTTCTTCCAAAAGAATATTGCGTTTGCACATGTAACGGAAGACAGATAGATTAGATCTTACCCCAATCCTAGGTTATCGGCAAAAAAACAGAACATTTCGTCTTTTATGTATTGTATTCCCAAAAATTCTTTCCGAGATTCCGGATCTTTGAATGAATGGATAATGTTTTTTCACTTTCTTTACTTACTCTGACATTGGGAAATGCATCCGAGAAATTTCCGGAGCTTGTGCATGTGACAGAGGATTGGCCTGTCAGATTGTAACCAGTCGGACAAGAGAATGTGCATGCTTGGTTCAAGCCAACCTCTTCACCAGGTGTACAAGACGAATTGACGTTTTCTCCAAATTCAGAAACCTCACAAGTAACTGACCAGTCGAAACAAAAATTGATGATGTCAGAAATCAAGATCTTTAGGAAATGGTCGTTTATTCTAACAAACATTGATCATTGGCAACTGAGCAACGCTGACGCTACCATCATGAACAGAAAAACATCAGCGGTAATATAAGACAATTATCTACATAATCTAGGTGGCTCTTACATTGCGAACTGTATTACCCGGACATTAGCTCCAGATTCTTAAAAGTACTTATAGCATTCAAGGAAGTCGTCAGGCCGGGTACCCATTAACCTCATCTGGGCTGATTGCAACACAACGAGGACCGATATCCCACTATAGGAAATAATGCCGTAGTTGGGAATTGAACTCACGCCCATCTGTTTCAAAAGTGAGAGTCAGAAGGTCTGGACCACGTCGCTTCATGCCTATATCACTACAATCATGCCAATAGTATAAATACTTTGACTACCACGCAAGAATCACAACGTACCCCCTATATTATCCCCTATAATCACTGTAATAATATCCATCATCTTCATTATCATCATCTTAATCACCACTATCATCACGAATAAATTGAGGTTAATATACCAATATCTGGATAAAGACAACGTCATATCCGCTCTTTGAATACTGAATATAATGTTCAAAATATTAAATTTTCTCACTTAGGGTGTGCAAGTCTCTTTCTTACTTAATTAGGTAATTGACAATTATTTAGCATGGTACAAAGCCTTTATGTCCAACTTACCCTGACATTCGGGAAATGAGTTAGAGAAATTTCCAGAGCTTGTGCAGTTAACGGATGACGGTCCGATCAGCTCATAACCGGTTGGACAAGAAAAGGTACATTCTTCTTCATAGTTTACTTGACTGCCAGGTGTACAAGAGGAGTTTACTTTGTCTGCCAGTGAAGTAACAGCGCACATCACAACTAATTTGAAAGAAATAAATCAGTACGAGTGTCAGCAACTAACAAAAACCATCTAAGTTATGTCCCTTCCTGAAGGCAGGTAATATCGAATCACTTTCGATTTTTTAAAGACCTCAACGCATGAAACTTTCCATTTGCCTTTAATGACGGAAATAACATTTCATTTTCAGTATATCTATAAAGATTGTTTTCCAATCACGATACTCCCACAAGTTCTCATCGAGATACAACGTCTTTGGCCAATAGAGCACAGCTCTTTACTGTCATAAAATAAGTTCTTCCAAAAGAATATTGCGTTTGCACATGTAACGGAAGACAGATAGACTAGATCTTACCCCAATCCTAGGTTATCGGCAAAAAAACAGAACATTTCGTCTTTTATGTATTGTATTCCCAAAAATTCTTTCCGAGATTCCGGATCTTTGAATGAATGGATAATGTTTTTTCACTTTCTTTACTTACTCTGACATTGTGGAAATGCATCCGAGAAATTTCCGGAGCTTGTGCATGTGACAGAGGATTGGCCTGTCAGATTGTAACCAGTCGGACAAGAGAATGTGCATGCTTGGTTCAAGCCAACCTCTTCACCAGGTGTACAAGACGAATTGACGTTTTCTCCAAATTCAGAAACATCACAAGTAACTGACCAGTCGAAACAAAAATTGATGATGTCAGAAATCAAGATCTTTAGGAAATGGTCGTTTATTCTAACAAACATTGATCATTGGCAACTGAGCAACGCTGACGCTACCATCATGAACAGAAAAACATCAGCGGTAATATAAGACAATTATCTACATAATCTAGGTGGCTCTTACATTGCGAACTGTATTACCCGGACATTAGCTCCAGATTCTTAAAAGTACTTATAGCATTCAAGGAAGTCCTCAGGCCGGTACCCATTAACCTCATCTGGACTGATTGCAACACAACGAGGACCGATATCCCACTATAGGAAATAATGCCTTAGTTGGGAAATGAACTCACGCCCATCTGTTTCAAAAGTGAGAGTCAGAAGGTCTGGACCACGTCGCTTCATGCCTATATCACTACAATCATGCCAATAGTATAAATACTTTGATTACCACGCAAGAATCACAACGTACCCCCTATATTATCCCCTATAATCACTGTAATAATATCCATCATCTTCATTGTCATCATCTTAATCACCACTATCTTGACCAATAAATTGAGGCTAGTATACCAATATCTGGATAAAGACAACGTCATATCCGCTCTTTTAAATACTGAATATACTGTTCAAAAAATTTAAATTTTCTCACCTAGGGTGTGGAAGTCTCTTTCTTACTTAATTAGGTAATTGACAATTATTTAGCATGGTACAAAGCCTTTATGTCCAACTTACCCTGACATTCGGGAAATGAGTTAGAGAAATTTCCAGAGCTTGTGCAGTTAACGGATGACGGTCCGATCAGCTCATAACCGGTTGGACAAGAAAAGGTACATTCTTCTTCATAGTTTACTTGACTGCCAGGTGTACAAGAGGAGTTTACTTTGTCTGCCAGTGAAGTAACAGCGCACATCACAACTAATTTGAAAGAAATAAATCAGTACGAGTGTCAGCAACTAACAAAAACCATCTAAGTTATGTCCCTTCCTGAAGGCAGGTAATATCGAATCACTGTCGATTTTTTAAAGACCTCAACGCATGAAACTTTCCATTTGCCTTTAATGACGAAAATAATATTTCATTTTCAGTATATCTATAAAGATTGTTTTCCAATCACGATACTCCCACAAGTTCTCATCGAGATACAACGTCTTTGGCCAATAGAGCACAGCTCTTTACTGTCATAAAATAAGTTCTTCCAAAAGAATATTGCGTTTGCACATGTAACGGAAGACAGATAGATTAGATCTTACCCCAATCCTAGGTTATCGGCAAAAAAACAGAACATTTCGTCTTTTATGTATTGTATTCCCAAAAATTCTTTCCGAGATTCCGGATCTTTGAATGAATGGATAATGTTTTTTCACTTTCTTTACTTACTCTGACATTGGGGAAATGCATCCGAGAAATTTCCGGAGCTTGTGCATGTGACAGAGGATTGGCCTGTCAGATTGTAACCAGTCGGACAAGAGAATGTGCATGCTTGGTTCAAGCCAACCTCTTCACCAGGTGTACAAGACGAATTGACGTTTTCTCCAAATTCAGAAACCTCACAAGTAACTGACCAGTCGAAACAAAAATTGATGATGTCAGAAATCAAGATCTTTAGGAAATGGTCGTTTATTCTAACAAACATTGATCATTGGCAACTGAGCAACGCTGACGCTACCATCATGAAGAGAAAAACATCAGCGGTAATATAAGACAATTATCTACATAATCTAGGTGGCTCTTACATTGCGAACTGTATTACCCGGACATTAGCTCCAGATTCTTAAAAGTACTTATAGCATTCAAGGAAGTCGTCAGGCCGGGTACCCATTAACCTCATCTGGGCTGATTGCAACACAACGAGGACCGATATCCCACTATAGGAAATAATGCCGTAGTTGGGAATTGAACTCACGTCCATCTGTTTCAAAAGTGAGAGTCAGAAGGTCTGGACCACGTCGCTTCATGCCTATATCACTACAATCATGCCAATAGTATAAATACTTTGATTACCACGCAAGAATCACAACGTACCCCCTATATTATCCCCTATAATCACTGTAATAATATCCATCATCTTCATTGTCATCATCTTAATCACCACTATCTTGACCAATAAATTGAGGCTAGTATACCAATATCTGGATAAAGACAACGTCATATCCGCTCTTTTAAATACTGAATATACTGTTCAAAAAATTTAAATTTTCTCACCTAGGGTGTGGAAGTCTCTTTCTTACTTAATTAGGTAATTGACAATTATTTAGCATGGTACAAAGCCTTTATGTCCAACTTACCCTGACATTCGGGAAATGAGTTAGAGAAATTTCCAGAGCTTGTGCAGTTAACGGATGACGGTCCGATCAGCTCATAACCGGTTGGACAAGAAAAGGTACATTCTTCTTCATAGTTTACTTGACTGCCAGGTGTACAAGAGGAGTTTACTTTGTCTGCCAGTGAAGTAACAGCGCACATCACAACTAATTTGAAAGAAATAAATCAGTACGAGTGTCAGCAACTAACAAAAACCATCTAAGTTATGTCCCTTCCTGAAGGCAGGTAATATCGAATCACTGTTGATTTTTTAAAGACCTCAACGCATGAAACTTTCCATTTGCCTTTAATGACGAAAATAACATTTCATTTTCAGTATATCTATAAAGATTGTTTTCCAATCACGATACTCCCACAAGTTCTCATCGAGATACAACGTCTTTGGCCAATAGAGCACAGCTCTTTACTGTCATAAAATAAGTTCTTCCAAAAGAATATTGCGTTTGCACATGTAACGGAAGACAGATAGATTAGATCTTACCCCAATCCTAGGTTATCGGCAAAAAAACAGAACATTTCGTCTTTTATGTATTGTATTCCCAAAAATTCTTTCCGAGATTCCCGAGCTTTGATTGAATGGATAATGTTTTTTCACTTTCTTGACTTACTCTGACATTGGGGAAATGCATCCGAGAAATTTCCGGAGCTTGTGCATGTGACAGAGGATTGGCCTGTCAGATTGTAACCAGTCGGACAAGAGAATGTGCATGCTTGGTTCAAGCCAACCTCTTCACCAGGTGTACAAGACGAATTGACGTTTTCTCCAAATTCAGAAACCTCACAAGTAACTGACCAGTCGAAACAAAAATTGATGATGTCAGAAATCAAGATCTTCAGGAAATGGTCGTTTATTCTAACAAACATTGATCATTGGCAACTGAGCAACGCTGACGCTACCATCATGAACAGAAAAACATCAGCGGTAATATAAGACAATTATCTACATAATCTAGGTGGCTCTTACATTGCGAACTGTATTACCCGGACATTAGCTCCAGATTCTTAAAAGTACTTATAGCATTCAAGGAAGTCGTCAGGCCGGGTACCCATTAACCTCATCTGGGCTGATTGCAACACAACGAGGACCGATATCCCACTATAGGAAATAATGCCGTAGTTGGGAATTGAACTCACGCCCATCTGTTTCAAAAGTGAGAGTCAGAAGGTCTGGACCACGTCGCTTCATGCCTATATCACTACAATCATGCCAATAGTATAAATACTTTGATTACCACGCAAGAATCACAACGTACCCCCCTTTATTATCCCCTATAATCACTGTAATAATATCCATCATCTTCATTGTCATCATCTTAATCACCACTATCTTGACCAATAAATTGAGGCTAGTATACCAATATCTGGATAAAGACAACGTCATATCCGCTCTTTTAAATACTGAATATACTGTTAAAAAAATTTAAATTTTCTCACCTAGGGTGTGGAAGTCTCTTTCTTACTTAATTAGGTAATTGACAATTATTTAGCATGGTACAAAGCCTTTATGTCCAACTTACCCTGACATTCGGGAAATGAGTTAGAGAAATTTCCAGAGCTTGTGCAGTTAACGGATGACGGTCCGATCAGCTCATAACCGGTTGGACAAGAAAAGGTACATTCTTCTTCATAGTTTACTTGACTGCCAGGTGTACAAGAGGAGTTTACTTTGTCTGCCAGTGAAGTAACAGCGCACATCACAACTAATTTGAAAGAAATAAATCAGTACGAGTGTCAGCAACTAACAAAAACCATCTAAGTTATGTCCCTTCCTGAAGGCAGGTAATATCGAATCACTGTCGATTTTTTAAAGACCTCAACGCATGAAACTTTCCATTTGCCTTTAATGACGAAAATAACATTTCATTTTCAGTATATCTATAAAGATTGTTTTCCAATCACGATACTCCCACAAGTTCTCATCGAGATACAACGTCTTTGGCCAATAGAGCACAGCTCTTTACTGTCATAAAATAAGTTCTTCCAAAAGAATATTGCGTTTGCACATGTAACGGAAGACAGATAGGTTAGATCTTACCCCAATCCTAGGTTATCGGCAAAAAAACAGAACATTTCGTCTTTTATGTATTGTATTCCCAAAAATTCTTTCCGAGATTCGGGAGCTTTGAATGAATGGATAATGTTTTTTTCACTTTCTTTACTTACTCTGACATTGGGGAAATGCATCCGAGAAATTTCCGGAGCTTGTGCATGTGACAGAGGATTGGCCTGTCAGATTGTAACCAGTCGGACAAGAGAATGTGCATGCTTGGTTCAAGCCAACCTCTTCACCAGGTGTACAAGACGAATTGACGTTTTCTCCAAATTCAGAAACCTCACAAGTAACTGACCAGTCGAAACAAAAATTGATGATGTCAGAAATCAAGATCTTTAGGAAATGGTCGTTTATTCTAACAAACATTGATCATTGGCAACTGAGCAACGCTGACGCTACCATCATGAACAGAAAAACATCAGCGGTAATATAAGACAATTATGAAGTGACAATTATCTACATGATCTAGGTGGCTCTTACATTGCGAACTGTATTACCCGGACATTAGCTCCAGATTCTTAAAAGTACTTATAGCATTCAAGGAAGTCGTCAGGCCGGTACAGCATTCAAGGAAGTCGTCAGGCCGGGTACCCATTAACCTCATCTGGGCTGATTGCAACACAACGAGGACCGATATCCCACTTTAGGAAATAATGCCTTAGTTGGGAATTGAACTCACGCCCATCTGTTTCAAAGGTGTGAGTCAGAAGGTCTAGACCACGTCGCTTCATGCCTATATTACTACAATCATGCCAATAGTATAAATACTTTGATTACCACGCAAGAATCACAACGTACCCCCTATATTATCCCCTATAATCACTGTAATAATATCCATCATCTTCATTGTCATCATCTTAATCACCACTATCTTGACCAATAAATTGAGGCTAGTATACCAATATCTGGATAAAGACAACGTCATATCCGCTCTTTTAAATACTGAATATACTGTTCAAAAAATTTAAATTTTCTCACCTAGGGTGTGGAAGTCTCTTTCTTACTTAATTAGGTAATTGACAATTATTTAGCATGATACAAAGCTTTTAAGTCCAACTTGCCCTGACATTCGGGAAATGAGTGAGAGAAATTTCCAGAGCTTGTGCAGTTAACGGATGACGGTCCGATCAGCTCATAACCGGTTGAACAAGAAAAGGTACATTCTTCTTCATAGTTTACTTGACTGCCAGGTGTACAAGAGGAGTTTACTTTGTCTGCCAGTGAAGTAACAGCGCACATCACAACTAATTTGAAAGAAATAAATCAGTACGAGTGTCAGCAACTAACAACAAGTTGAATGCCTCTGGCCGTCTCACCTGCATCACGCGGTTCAATATAGCAGCAGTGCTGACTTTGAATACTACTCTAACTCGCAAAAGATGTTCAGTGATACATGGTTACTCTTATGTCCACTTTTTATGAACTAGACCAATAAACTTACAGAGATATGATGGTTATTCAACATGGCCAAAGTTCATTGACCTTACATGACCTTTGACCTTGATCATGTGACCTGAAACTCGAACAGGATGTTCAGTGATACTTGATTACTCTTATGTACAAGTTTCATGAATCAGATCCATAAACTTTCAAAGTTATGATGGTAATTCAACAGATACACCCAATTCGGCCAAAGTTCATTGACCTTTGACCTTGGTCATGTGACCTGAAATGCGCACAGGATGTTCAGTGATACTTGATTACTCTAATGTCCAAGTTTAATGAACTAGACCAATAAACTTTCAAAGTTATAATGGTAATTCAACAGATACCCCCGATTCGGCCAAAGTTCATTGACCCTTAATGACCTTTGACCTTAATCATGAGACCTGAAACTTGCACAAATTGTTCAGTGATGCTTGATTACTATTATGTCCAAGTTTCATGAATCAGATCCATAAACTTTCAAAGTTATGATGGGAATTCAACAGAAATCCCAAATTCGGCCAAAGTTCATTGACCGTAAATGACCTTTGACCTTGGTCATGTGACATGAAACTCATGCAGGATGTTTAGTGATACTTGATTAACCTTATGTACAAGTTTCATGAACTAGGTCCATATATTTTTTAAGTTATGATGACATTTCAAAAACTTAACCTCAGGTTAAGATTTCGATGTTGATTCCTCCAACATGGTCTAAGTTCATTGACCCTAAATGACCTTTGACCTTGGTCATGTGACATGAAACTCTGTTAGATGTTCAGTAATACTTGATTAACCTTATGGCCAAGTTTTATTAACTAGGTCCATATACTTTCTAAGTTATGACGTCATTTCAAAAACTTAACCTCAGGTTAAGATTTGATGTTGACGCCGCCGCCGCCGCCGTCGCCGTCGGAAAAGCGGCGCCTATAGTGTCACTTTGCTTCGCAGGTGAGACAAAAACCATCTAAGTTATGTCCCTTCCAGAAGGCAGGTAATATCGAATCACTGTCGATTTTTTAAAGACCTCAACGCATGAAACTTTCCATTTGCCTTTAATGACGGAAATAACATTTCATTTTCAGTATATCTATAAAGATTGTTTTCCAATCACGATACTCCCACAAGTTCTCATCGAGATACAACGTCTTTGGCCAATAGAGCACAGCTCTTTACTGTCATAAAATAAGTTCTTCCAAAAGAATATTGCGTTTGCACATGTAACGGAAGACAGATAGATTAGATCTTACCCCAATCTTAGGTTATCGGCAAAAAAAGCAGAATATTTCGTCTTTCATGTATTGTATTCCCAAAATTTCTTTCCGAGATTCCCAAGCTTTGAATGAATGGATAATGTTTTTTCACTTTCTTTACTTACTCTGACATTGGGGAAATGCATCCGAGAAATTTCCGGAGCTTGTGCATGTGACAGAGGATTGGCCTGTCAGATTGTAACCAGTCGGACAAGAGAATGTGCATGCTTGGTTCAAGCCAACCTCTTCACCAGGTGTACAAGACGAATTGACGTTTTCTCCAAATTCAGAAACCTCACAAGTAACTGACCAGTCGAAACAAAAATTGATGATGTCAGAAATCAAGATCTTTAAGAAATGGTCGTTTATTGTAACAAACATTGATCATTGGCAACTGAGCAACGCTGACGCTACCATCATGAACAGAAAAACATCAGCGGTAATATAAAACAATTATGAAGTGACAATTATCTACATGATCTAGGTGGCTCTTACATTGCGAACTGTATTACCCGGACATTAGCTCCAGATTCTTAAAAGTACTTATAGCATTCAAGGAAGTTGTCAGGCCGGGTACCCATTAACCTCATCAGGGCTGATTGCAACACAACGAGGACCGATATCCCACTATAGGAAATAATGGCTTAGTTGGGAATTGAACTCACGCCCATCTGTTTCAAAAGAGAGAGTCAGAAGGTCTGGACCACGTCGCTTCATGCCTATATCACTACAATCATGCCAATAGTATAAATACTTTGACTACCACGCAAGAATCACAACGTACCCCCTATATTATCCCCTATAATCACTGTAATAATATCCATCATCTTCATTGTCATCATCTTAATCACCACTATCTTGACCAATAAATTGAGGCTAATATACCAATATCTGGATAAAGACAACGTCATATCCGCTCTTTTGAATACTGAATATAATGTTCAAAATATTAAATTTTCTCACCTAGGGTGTGGAAGTCTCTTTCTTACTTAATTAGGTAATTGACAATTATTTAGCATGATACAAAGCTTTTATGTCCAACTTACCCTGACATTCGGGAAATGAGTGAGAGAAATTTCCAGAGCTTGTGCAGTTAACGGATGACGGTCCGATCAGCTCATAACCGGTTGGACAAGAAAAGGTACATTCTTCTTCATAGTTTACTTGACTGCCAGGTGTACAAGAGGAGTTTACTTTGTCTGCCAGTGAAGTAACAGCGCACATCACAACTAATTTGAAAGAAATAAATCAGTACGAGTGTCAGCAACTAACAAAAACCATCTAAGTTATGTCCCTTCCTGAAGGCAGGTAATATCGAATCACTGTCGATTGTTTAAAGACCTCAACGCATGAAACTTTCCATTTGCCTTTAATGACGGAAATAACATTTCATTTTCAGTATATCTATAAAGATTGTTTTCCAATCACAATACTCCCACAAGTTCTCATCGAGATACAAGGTCTTTGGCCAATAGAGCACAGCTCTTTACTGTCATAAAATAAGTTCTTCCAAAAGAATATTGCGTTTGCACATGTAGCGGAAGACAGATAGATTAGATCTTACCCCAATCCTAGGTTATCGGCAAAAAAGCAGAACATTTCGTCTTTCATGTATTGTATTCCCAAAAATTCTTTCCGAGATTCCGGAGCTTTGAATGAATGGATAATGTTTTTTCACTTTCTTTACTTACTCTGACATTGGGGAAATGCATCCGAGAAATTTCCGGAGCTTGTGCATGTGACAGAGGATTGGCCTGTCAGATTGTAACCAGTCGGACAAGAGAATGTGCATGCTTGGTTCAAGCCAACCTCTTCACCAGGTGTACAAGACGAATTGACGTTTTCTCCAAATTCAGAAACCTCACAAGTAACTGACCAGTCGAAACAAAAATTGATGATGTCAGAAATCAAGATCTTTAAGAAATGGTCGTTTATTGTAACAAACATTGATCATTGGCAACTGAGCAACGTTGACGCTACCATCATGAACAGAAAAACATCAGCGGTAATATAAGACAATTATGAAGTGACAATTATCTACATGATCTAGGTGGCTCTTACATTGCGAACTGTATTACCCGGACATTAGCTCCAGATTCTTAAAAGTACTTATAGCATTCAAGGAAGTCGTCTGGCCGGGTACCCATTAACCTCATCTGGGCTGATTGCAACACAACGAGGACCGATATCCCACTATAGGAAATAATGCCTTAGTTGGGAATTGAACTCACGCCCATCTGTTTCAAAAGTGAGAGCCAGAAGGTCTGGACCACGTCGCTTCATGCCTATATCACTACAATCATGCCAATAGTATAAATACTTTGACTACCACGCAAGAATCACAACGTACCCCCTATATTATCCCCTATGATCACTGTAATAATATCCATTATCTTCATTGTCATCATCTTAATCACCACTATCTTGACCAATAAATTGAGGCTAATATACCAATATCTGGATAAAGACAACGTCATATCCGCTCTTTTGAATACTGAATATAATGTTAAAAATATTAAATTTTCTCACCTAGGGTGTGGAAGTCTCTTTCTTACTTAATTAGGTAATTGACAATTATTTAGCATGATACAAAGCTTTTATGTCCAACTTACCCTGACATTCGGGAAATGAGTGAGAGAAATTTCCAGAGCTTGTGCAGTTAACGGATGACGGTCCGATCAGCTCATAACCGGCTGAACAAGAAAAGGTACATTCTTCTTCATAGTTTACTTGACTGCCAGGTGTACAAGAGGAGTTTACTTTGTCTGCCAGTGAAGTAACAGCGCACATCACAACTAATTTGAAAGAAATAAATCAGTACGAGTGTCAGCAACTAACAAAAAACATCTAAGTTATGTCCCTTCCTGAAGGCAGGTAATATCCAATCACTGTCGATTGTTTAAAGACCTCAAAGCATGGAACTTTCCATTTGCCTTAAATGACAGAGTTAACATTTCATTTTCGGTATATCTATAAACTCCCACAAGTTCTCATCGAGATACAAGGTCTTTGGCCACTAGAGCACAGCTCAGCTCTTTATTGTCATAAAGTAAGCCATCGTCATTACCGCTCTTTGAATACTGAATATATCTTTAAAAATATTTCATTTCCTCATCAGGAACTACTTGATGGAAGTTGTGCATTCACTTAATTTGTTTGACTAGATAGTGACATCTTGCCAACGATTGTCCTCGGGATGCACGAAAGTCAAGTTGAATTAATTCATACAGTTCATCTGACTTCATATTATTTCACTTACCCTGACATTCGGGAAAAGGTTCTGAGAAATTTCCATTGCTTGTGCACTTAACAGACGATGGCCCAATCAGTTCATAACCAGTTTGACAAGAAAAATTGCATCCTTGACTGTAGTTTACTGGAACTCCATTTACACAGGAGGAAAGTAGGGGATCTTCTATCGAAGATACGTTGCACATTACAACTTATTAAGGAAGGAAAGAAAGGACAAAAAGAAGTCATCAACAAGTATATTCTCTCAAAAGGAGTTTTTGTTGTACATTTATTTTTAGCAATATCGGTATCTAGTAGGAACTCTTATTCATAAGTGCATTTATATGTATAGTGCTCGATTTTTCCATTTCTTTGAAAGTCCCAACAGTCTCTGCGAGATCAAAGAACGTAGAAGATAGTCCAGAAGTTTTATACTTCATTCTATTTTACTTGTTCGGGCGAATACAAATCAAATATGTCATCAAATGAACTACAGATGAATAATAAAAGTTATACAACAGCAACAACATCTTGTGTGGAAATGAGGGATCCGTTAAAAGCACTGTTACGTAACTTATATTCTGTTGATATTCAGGTCTGGAGGAACTACTTGATGGAAGTTGTGCATTCACTTAACTTGTTTGACTAGATTGTTATATCTTGCCAACGATCGTCCTCGGGATGCACGAAAGCCAAGTTGAATTAATTCATACAGTTCATCTCACTTCATATTATTTCACTTACCCTGACATTTTGGAAATGGTTCAAAGAAATTTCCAGTGCTTGTGCACTTAACAGACGATGGCCCAATCAGTTCATAACCAGTTTCAATAAAGAGTATGCTCCCTCTAATTGAGCGTTTGTTGTACATTCCTTTGATTAATATTGGTATTTAGTAGGAACTCTAAATCATAAGTACATTAGGTTTAGTGTTTAATTGTTTTCTTCTTTGAAAGCCCCAACAGACCCCTGTTACACCCACAAATGTAATAATCGCCCACAAATGTAATAACACTTTACCCACAAATGTAATAATTTTTGATCGCCCACAAATGTAATAACACTTTAATCACAAATGTAATAATTTTTGATCGCCCACAAATGTAATAATGACTTTACCTACAAATGTAATAAATTTGAAGTGATTTTTGGCGAATTCGTTCTAAACTAATATCCTATAGTAATGCGTTCATATAGCACTAAAATTCAAAGTCTTTTTTTCCAGACCCGGTTAATGAAATATTACAGTACAAGTCCAAGTGTTTTTCCAGACCCGGTTTTTCAAAATTATAATATACGTCCAAAGTTTTTTTACCAGACCCGGTTGTTTCAAAATTATGATGCAAGTCCAAAGTCTTTTTTTCAGACCCGGTCGTTTCAAAAGTTATAATATACGTCGGTGAGGGGTAAAGACAACACTCTTAGCCCAAGCATTTTAAGTGGGTTTAATTTTGAAGATTTTTCTCAGCTGTCATTTTTTTTCAATATTTCTTGATCTTTTAAATAACCGGGTCAAGGCGAAAGACTAAGCATAATACTCGTGTTATTCCACAAGAATAAGAATATGAGTCTTTTGTTTTTAGGATTGTTTAAATCATTTTTAAATCACCGGGTCTGGAATAAAGACAACGCTCTAAACGTGTGCTTTTCTACATGCATGGTCTTAATTTGGAGGATTGTTGGTTCTTAGATTCGTTCTTAGATTCGTTGTTGGGGGTTGAGTTTTATTGATTTTTTATTCCTGAGTTAGGATTTATATTATAAATTTTGAAATAACTGAGTCAGGAAAAAGACTTTGGACTTATTAAAATTCTTGAAACAACCGGGTCTGGAAAAAAGACTTTGGATTTATATTATAATTTTTGAAACAACCGGGTCTGGAAAAAAGACTTTGGATTTATATTATAATTTTTGAATCAACCGGGTCTGGAAAAAAGACTTTGGATTTATATTATAATTTTTTAAACAACCGGGTCTGTAAAAGAGACTTTGGACTTATATCACAATTTTTTAAACAACCGGGTCTGGAAAAAAAGACTTTGGACTTTTATTATATTTTTTAAACAACCGGGTCTGGAAAAAAGACTTTGGATCTATATTATAATTTTTGAAACAGCCGCGTCTGGAAGAAAGACTTTGGACTTGTACGTTGATGTTTTATTAACCCGGTCTGAAAAAAAGACTTTGCACTTTTGTGCTATATGAACGCATTACTGTAGGATTTTAGTTTAGAACGGATTCGCCAAAAATCCCTTCAAATTTATTACATTTGTGGGTAGTCATTATTACATTTGTGGGCGATCAAAAATTATTACATTTGTGGGTAAAGTGTTATTACATTTGTAATTTAATGTCATTTAATAAATGTTGTTTTAATATACAACAAAATATAACAAAGTCTGACTATCGTTCTTTCGACTTTTGGGCCGATCAGAATTCCCTGATTTTGCCCTCACGAATGCATTTTCCCCTGATTTGAGGCAATTCCCTGATTTTTCCGTTTGACTGGAAAAACATTTTAAAAATCCCTGATTTCCTTGATGGGCTAGGAACCTGCCAGTCCATTTTAAGGATGAGGCGAAGAAGTAGAACAAAAAACAGAATGAGAAGATATATAAGATGAATGACTACAACAAAAGTTACAATGTAGAGCAAAACACAAAAAATATTATACAGAAATGAAAAAATGGAACCCATTGGAAAGCAAAGCTTATTAGTATAGGTTCCCTGCCATAAATAGTTAAAGTATATCTTTGATCAATGAAATTCAAATCGTAAATTAAAAAGGTTTGTACAATGAAAAAGAATACTAGTGGGGTTGAGCTTTTTATGCCTACTCATTATGTGACAATTAACAACAAAAACGTTATATCATACCCCCGCTGTATAGGACAAACCCTCAGTTCAGGAGTGTGTGAAGCAGACAATCACTTGGACAAGACAGGACAAAAACTAAAAACAAAATAAAAACTTCACACACACACAAACAAAAACAAAACAGGTAAGAACAGGACAAGACAGTGAGAAAAAATAAAGAAAACAAAACACACTACAGACATACACAAACAGGAAGATTAGAAAAGCAATGGAACTAGACATTAAGGTGATAGGAAGATAGAAAAAAAAAAAGAAATGTGAGAGGAGAAGGAGGAAGAGAAAAAGGAAGAAAATAAGAAGGAAGAAGAACGAAATAGGTGGTAGCTGCTTACACAGAAACGGTAGAGTTCTGGGGCATATACCCAAGGACAAGAATTTTCTTTAACCCTCTACTGAAACTTAGATGTGTTGGTTTGTTACGTAATGATTCTATGAGGGAGTTCCAAAGTTTGATACCTGTAAAAATAAATGTTTTATTCAAAAGGATGGTTCTAGCTCTTGGTGGATGAAAGAGCCCGGTGGACCTAGTAGGATAATGATGAATATCGACATTTTTAGTAAAAATGGAATAAAAAAATATTTGGAAGTTCATTTTCATCGAAACTATACATGGGTTTTCCGAGATTGTATCGATACAAGTCACCAATCTTCAAAATATTATATTTATAGAAAAGTTCGTCAGTGTGTGAACGAAATTCTGCATGACAAATAACATGAATAGCCCTTTTTTTGCAAAAGTAAAATTATGTTAATGAGGCTGTCAGCACAATTCCCTTATGCTATTATGCCGTAGTTTAAATGAGGCAGGATCAAAGTTGAACACAAATTTAATAGTATATGAGTGGGGAAGACAAATTTTACTTTGTTTATGATACCAATATTTCTCGAAATGATTTTACAAATGTGATCTTACGTGTTCTTTCCAGGAAACATAGTATTATCAATAGTTGCCTCAAGAAATTTAGTACTGCCAACTCTTTGTAAATTAGTATTTTCGAAAATGATATTACCTGGAAGTTCATCTATGATACTAAAGAGCATATAATTTGTTTGTTTTTTAGATTCAGTGATAATTTATTAGCTTTGATACATTCAGAAACATGTATCAGTTTGTGATTAATGGTGGCAAGCAAATGGCGTGGATCCTTATGGGACAAAAAAATATTAGAATCGTCAGCAAACAGAATAAAGGATAAAATATTAAAGGACATGCAAAAATCATTTATGTATATAACAAAAAGTAGGGGATCCAAATAAAGCCGTGCAGAACCCCACAAGTAACAATTTCTGTGTCGGAGTTTAACTTTTCGACAGAGACAAATTGTTTTCTATTGTCTAGGTAGTTCCTGAACCACTCCAAGTCTATTCCCCTGACTCCATAGTAATTAAGTTTGTGTAATAACATTTTATGATCAATGGTATCAAAAGCCTTGGAGAGGTCCAGGAACACCCCAACAGTATATTGAAACTTGTCGATTACGCTGGCAATCTTATTTTTTTTTTTGTTAAAGGACAAGTCCACCCTAACAAGAAGTTGATTTGAATAAAAAGATAAAAATCTAACAAGCATAACACTGAAAATTTCATCAAAATCGGATGTGGAATAAGAAAGTTATACTTTAAAGTTTCGCTTAATTTCACAAAATAGTTAAGCTCTCCCTGGTCAGTATGCAAATGAGGAGACTAATGACGTCATTCACTCACTATTTCTTTTGCATTTTATTACAAAAATATGAAATATTCTAATTTTCTCCTCATTGTCAAGTGAAACAACGATTAATTCCCCCAGAACATGTGGAATTAGCCTTGTTGATTACTATATGATTCAGTCAAGTTGGTTCTTATTGTCAAATCTGTAAAAAATGAAATATTGTCTAATTCAAACAATAAAAAACAAAAGAAATAGTGAGTGAGTGACATAATCGACTCTCTCATTTGCATGTCACTGGGTTGTCCATAATACTGTTTTGTGAAAAATTAAGCGAAACTTTAAAATGCCATTACTTTCTTATTTTACATCCGATTTTGATGAAATTTTCACTGTTCTGCTAGATTGATTTTTCTCTATTTATTGAAATAAACATTTTTCTTGCGTGGACTTGACCTTTAATAATGAATGTGTGGTGTTATGATGTTCACGAAAACAAAATTGCAAGGGATAAAATAAATCATTCAAATTAAAAAAAAATCGTCGTACGAACAATATAAATTATTCGAGTAATGAATGAAGTTATGTAAGAATAAGTGGACCATAGATCAAGTGTGAATTACAAGTAAACCAAATCGAAATCAGTCCAAGTAGCAAGTGATGATTAGCCCAACTGGGTATTAGACCAATTTGCGATTAGACCAAGTGGTCATAAACCATTTGGCCATAAAACGAAGTGGTCATTACACCAATTGGATATTAGACCAAGTGGAATTAGACCAAACGGTCATTAGACCATGTGACAATGAGACGAATTGAAAATTAGACCAAGTGGAAATTAGCCGAAGTGGTAATTAGACCAAGTATTGTTAGACCAACTGAAAATTAGACTAATTGGTTTTAGCCCAACTGCTCATTAGACTACTTGGATATTAGACCAAGTGGGAATTAGACGAATTGGACATTAGACGAACTGGTTGTAGACTAAATGAGTTTAGACTATGTGAAGTTGGACGAACTGATAAGTTTACCAAGAGGTATTAGACCATCCGATAATTTACCGTACGTACTCATGCGCTGGCCGGCTAGCTGCATATGCCTGTGCTGCTGAAACGTAAACAGCATACCATTTATTTTAAATGATTGATACCACAGTAAGTCTTAATTCCAACATGATGAAGTTGTTTGGTTGAGTCAGACAATCAACTCAGTGCAAAGTTCCAAAACCCAAAATTAAACTTGTCTTTAACAGATTTCATATTAACCCTTTTATTGAAAGGCAAATTTGATCAGATTTTCTTCTGCACATTGGTAACACTGGCATTTTCTTTCTTTGCTACACACATTCAACAAATAAACGTCTCCAAAAATTATTTTTGTACCGGCATATTTCCTTCAATTGACATGTTTATATTTTGTTTGACATGTATTTTACAAAACTCTATTGTACATATGTTTATTAAAGATGTAGACATGAACATAACAGAGTAAATCTGGTTTGCCGCTTCAACAGCCAATACCTTGTATCTATAACAAACATACAGGGACCTTTTTTATGCATTCTAACATGCCATCTCAAATATTATCTTTTCATCTGTACACTGTCATTGTAGTGTTGTGTTCGGGGTTGGATCGATTGCACTTTAACTTTCAACCAGACTTAAATGAAGGAGTCAATACAAAGCCTGTACAGTTCATATATACATTTATTGAAGATGATAGCTAAGGTGATGATGATGACAAATAATACAGGAACATGAGTAAGTCTGATGGTGACTATACTCCAATCTCTAATGCTGAAACATTCTCTAAAGTAATCTGCAATCTGTAACAATCTCTGAAGTAAAACCAATCTCTGAAGTAATCTCCAACAATATGATTTGGGTTCAGAAGTGAACCCCTTATATATTGGTCTGGTCTAGACTCTTTACGATCAAACAGGTGTTGGTCAACCTTGGACGCTTGACCAAAACAATCTGTACGTCATAACTTTACTCTGAATTGGGGGAGTTGACCATTTAGGGAGAACATGAAATGTAGTGAATAAGAAACTCATAAATGTGTGTGCGTCAGAAGTTTAGCTGGAAGAAGAATGAGTAATACTTTCTAATGAAAGTTGGAGCTGGTATACTTCCTGTAGAAGTATTGATTATGTATAGATATAATATTGAATATGTGAGATATGTCTTATCATCACATAACATCCCCTTTTGTTAGAAAATGTGGCTTTCCCACATTTGTTTAAAAAAATATATTGAACTAATGGTCCAAGTCCAACATAGTTAAACAATTGAATTCCATGTAAAACAAAATAATAATATTGTGAAACTTTTTAATTTATCTTCTACCTCCTCTTTCTCTCAAACTCTCACACAATGCAGTATGAAAATACATCGATAAAGGAAAACTGTTTCCAATAATGTGCAGACTTATGCACTATTCCTGAAAAACTATATCACATATTTATACTGTACAAACAATCTTACATACAATAGAATACATTTAAATCCAACAAGATCAAAAAGTTTGTAAAAACAATTATTATAGGCGACATAGCAAAATTCAACAATCATTAACACAAAATATCAAATTCACTGTTCTATCAGAAGATATATCCATAATCTTCTATCCAATCAATAAAAATCTCACAATTTATGATTTCGGAAATAAAACGAGGGCGCTCAAGATATTGGATATACTCTATGCAAATCTAGACCAATTTTACTTCATATAAAAGAAGTGTAAACACAGAATATTGTATAATCCAAACCTTACTCGTATAAGTTAACGTCATATAAGACAAATTTTCCTACGTCATAAATATCTAAACGGTTCTTCAACAAGTACCTATAAACTTGTAAACAATCATAATAAAATGATCTAAAAGCAAATTATCACATCTGCCAAATTATCAATGTCTTGATACATACTAAATATATTTGTATGTTAAACAGAGAAAAACTCTAATAATCAGACATGATATATGAACCTTTATCAATTTCACACATGAAATTACAAAAACAAATTCTGCAACATCCTCTTAGGAGTGCCTGTTACTGGTATAATTCTATCAAACAAAATCCTATGAATCAACTGTTCATGATCTGGGTACATATCTATATTCCACCAAAAATTCACTTGTCTACTAGGTTTGTTATCAACCTGTGGTTTGTCAAATGAAACCAAAATCTGCAAGTGTCCTGACTTAAATCGTCCTCTATGAAGAGTCATAGTATCACTGGTAGGGGCAGTTAACAATAAGTCAATTTGTTTCCTTAACTCGTCCTGTGTCAGTTTCTGAGGGGTAGCTATACCTTGGTTATCTATCATAGATGAAGTATAGAGACTCTCATCAATTGGTTCTGCTTGTTGATAGCACATGATTTGTTCACAATCAAACTTTGACAAAGTTTCATCATTTTCATTGATGAATTGTACTGTCTCTTTTTCAGAGCTTTCTTTGTCATTCTGTGTTTGGTTGTTTTCACCTAGTGCTTGTTTCAGCTTTTGGATGTGAGTGATATTTTTTCTTTCATTAGATGCTCTTACAAAGCAGGGTTTAAGCCTATTGAAATTGAACACATCTCTTAGGATTTCTCCCTTTAGTGTGGCCAGAATATAATGAGTTCTGTCTAGTACCTCATGGATTACCAAAGGTCCACACCATTCAGCAGCAATCTTCTTGGAGTTTGCTGTCAGGGAAGAAGAGCTTGGTTTGTACAAATAGACTAATTGTCCTACTGAGTAGATTGGGCTCTTACTTAGCTTCTGTGAAATGTTTGAGTTCTGTCTATCTTGTTGCTTCCTTTGCAACGAAAGCATGGTTCTAGAAATTTGTTGGAATTTCTTCTTAAGATGATCTACATATTCCTCATAGGTCTGGGATAATCCTTTCATAGGATTGAAAGTCAAGTTAGTCAAGTTGGGAGGTTCCCGTCCGAACACTAACTCGTATGGGCTATGATTCCCTAATTGAGCTGAGGAGAATGAATTGTAAGCATAGCATGTAGTTGAAATATATCTAACCCAATCATTTCCAAATTGGTTCAAGTTCACTTTCAAGAACTGTGAAAGTGTACGGATATGTCTTTCAACATGCAAACTACCATGATTCTCTACGCTAATTACTTTCTTCTCTATCTGAAGTGTATCACACAACAATGTCAATAACTTGCCTGTCAATGATGCGGCTGCATCAGTTACAATGCAAGAGGGTGGTCCAAATACACAGATAACTTTTTGAATCAAAGCTTCACAGATAGTCTCTGCATCTAAAGTCTTCAAAGGTGCACAAATTACAAATCTAGTTATCTCATCACATACAACCATCAAATGTTTATATCCTGTGATTGAATTTGGCATAGATTTGAAGTCTAAGCTAATCCTACCAAATGGGCAGTATGAGTCTGGAACTCGAGTATGAAAGGGTCTAACTTTGTCTGGTTTACCACGAAACTGTTGACATCTAAGACATGCTTTTACATAATTGCTTATCCTCTCAAACATATTTGGGAAATAGAAATTACGTCTGATAGTCAAGTACGTACGCATAGTTCCTTGGTGGTTACTAAGAAGGTTGTCATGATACTGTGATATGATTGTGTCTGTCAAAGATTCTGGGATAGCAAGTTGTAAGGTGTAACCATCATCATTGTCATGAAAGAATAAACGAAACAAAAGACCATCACACAAAATGTATTGCTCTGACTTGGTCTGTACAGCTCTAGCTGCTTTCTTGTCACTTGGCAATATATCATAAGCCAAATAGTCATAGACTGGCTTATAGAATGGTGAGGTTTCTTGCTCCGTCTTTAAAGTCCTCATATCAACTGGCAGATTATAGTCCCTAATACTCTTTCTTTTAATTACTTCCATGATTTTATCTACCTCTTGTTGTTTCGGAACATGTCCGGCTACTACATTATTTACTTTAGTAGTAAGGGGTCTAGGAGGTGTATACAAATCACTTGGTACATCCCTATAATTATCATCAAGAGAAGATTCTCTATTCTTATCAACTAATCTTGGTTCAACTTGAACGTTATTCTGTCTACTAGTCCTGGGTTGAACAGGTGGATCATTATTCAGTTCAGTCTGACCATATGGAATGTCATACTGAGATTGAGATCTAGGTAAATCCCTTGTAATTGGTAATGGTCCATTTGTGGTCTGCTGGGACGTTTTGCTTTGATCTGAAAGTTTCTTTGGAAACAAATCTGGGACCGAAATTCCCATCTTCTTGGCATAAGCCCTAGTAACAGTTCGCTCTGCGGGTTGTACAGGGTTAAGTGAATCATCACTTTCAAGTAAGTCTTCTTCTGAAAAGAGACTATATGCCATAGGAACTACATTGTCAATTTCTACATCATCTTCGCGTGGTGCGCGAGAAAGAAAGTCCGCCAAAACTAAATCTGATCCCTTCTTGTATCCAATTTTGAATGAATACTCTGACAATTTGAGTATTAGCTTCTGTAAGCGTTTAGTGCAAGGTTCCTCTTTTGATTTCATGATTTGTACTATTGAGCTATGATCAACAAATGCATCAAATTCACAACCTTTGAGTAGATACTTAAATGCAGTGACATTTATCAAAAGTCCAAATAATTCTAATTCAGTAACACTGTACCTCTGGCATGCATTTGGTAAGACTTTGGAATAATATCCAATGATTCTTTCCTTGCCTTGAACAGTTTGAGTCAAATAAGAACCTGTTGCTGTTCTAGAAGTATCACTATACAAGGAAAATCTACCAAATTTATGTGGCATGTGAAGTACAGGTGGGTTAGTCATCAATTCCTTAATTTTCTCAAATGCTTGTTCATGTTCATCAGTCCATACAAATTTATTATTTTTCCTGGTCAATTGGTGTAGTGGTCGTAAAGTGGACTGAATGTTTGGAAAGAAACTGGAGACATAATTTACTGCTCCCACGAGTCTCCTAACCTGTCTAGGGGTCTTGGGCTTGGGTAAATCCCTAATTGCCTTACATCTATCTGTCATTGGTTGGATGCATGGGTCACCAAACTTGTCGATTGTTATTCTATGTCCCATGTATGTGACATCATCTCTGAAAATCTTACATTTCTTGGGACTGACCTTCAGTCCGTTCTTAGTAAGTGCTTGAAGTACAAGTTCTAATTGTCGCTTATGGGTATTCTTGTCTGGGCTAAACAAAATGATATCATCATGATGGGCTATGCAAAAATTCCTAGAATTTGGTATTGTACTCAAAATATCATCTATCTTAGCTTGAAATATTCCTGGTGATACATTCAATCCTTGAGCTAGTCTCTTGTAATAGTAGTGTTTACCTCCATGGTATGATGCAATACCTGTGTATTTCTGTGCTTTCTTCGAGAGTGGGATGCAATGGAAAGCTGATTTCAAATCAATGACACTCATTACCTTGGTGTTAGCATTTCCTATTCTTTTCAATGTCTCAGATAGCAATGGAAAGGGGTGATTAATACGTCTAATACGAGAATTCAGATACCTAAAATCTGTCACTACTCTTTTCTCTGTTGTATCCTTCTTGGATATGAGAAGAACTGGGGAAGTATAAGCCTGGTGTCCTACTTCAAGTATTCCTAGTTTCACTAGTTTATTGAGTTCAAGCTCAATTCTTTTCTTGTCTTGTTCAGTAGCAAAGTAAGGGCGAATGAAAAATGGATCGTCATTAGCAAGTTCAATGTCTACTTCGAAATTTGGGCAACTGGAAAGCTCTCCATACAAAGAAAATGCTTCCCTATTTTCTTTAAGTAATTCGTACATACTATCTTGTTCATCATGAGAAAGTACACTATCTTTCAAATTAATCTGTTGCCTAATTATTTCTTCTTCTGTCATCTTACTTATTGGGTCATCAGGATTCAGGTGGGGATACTTATCTAGATTCTGGGATTGAACATCATTTGGTGTTCGTCCGTTGTCCTTTAGTGTCACAAACATGTCATCTACTGGAAGGGGTTGAGTTGTGTTAATTAGGTTCCCTAAATCTAAAGAGGCAACTGGTCTGCCTTTAGTTAGATGTATCGGCCTATCAGTGCGGTTAGTCACTAGGATCTGAGTCCTACCTTTCTGAAGTGTTACAATCATTGTATTAGGACAATGTTTACCAAGATAATTATTAGCATTGATGGTAACTTCAGAATTTCTGACATAAGCAGGCGTCTTGCCTTGCAATGTGACATGTTTTGTCTCTCCTGGGTTAATGGTTACTTTGCTCACTGGAGCCAATGCTACCTTCTTAGGTTTGATCTTAAACCTATTGTCTCGAAAGGTCAATGTACCATCTAGATCAGAAAGTGTATTCTGCCCTAAAATTAAATCAACACCTACTAGGTTTTCTACAATCAGTGCTGAGATCTCAAATTTATGTCCTTGTACAGTTACTTGAAACTTAACTACAGATCTAGCAAGCAATAATTGTCCATTTCCAATCCTGAATCTAACAGGTTTAACTTTGGACGTTGGAAGAGTGGAAAGATATCTGCAAGATTTAACATAGTTTCCAGAAATTATAGTCTTGGAAGCACCACTATCAAAAAGTATAAATATATTCTTTCCACTGGGCAAATGTCCTTTAACAAAGTTACGTCCATTAAGTTTCAAGTCTACTTCGTCTGTACCTAAGTATTTAGAATCATTAGTCATTGTTGGTCTAGATTTTCCAAAAGTCGGGGAGGACGCGAAATGAGCGCTATTCCCATTCTCCTGTTCTAAAAATCCTGTTGTCGGTTATAAGTGGTCCTACGTCTGTTTTGTCTTTCTTCCATGTCTTTTTGTCTAATTCGGCATGCTCGCCATACATGTCCGGGTCTGAGGCAGTAGTCACAAATGGTCCGTCGTTTACCATTTAACTGGTGGGCACGTTGGGAGGGGAAGTCATCCTTACGGTAGGGGCTGCGTCCTGCGCTCGTGCTGCGCTCGCGACTGCGACTGCCGCTTTGCCATGTGCGGTCTTGGCTTCGAGGTCGGCTTCGTCTGTTGTCTTTGTCGCATTGGATTTTTAGCGAGTGAATTTCATCCCGTAGTTGTGATAATTCGTCCTGTGTCGAAAAGCTCACTTCAGTCCGAGTAGCATTGCAGTCATGATTAAGATCGAGAAAACATTGCGCTTTCGCCGCAATTTCATCGCTGCCTGCTGTCTCGGGAAGAGACATGATTATCGCTGATCGGCATTTAGGTGTGAGAGAAGATAAAATCTTGTCTCTTACCTGTTTCTCCCCATAGCCGATGCGCGCCGCCGCTTGTCTTACGCGCTGCAAATACATCTCTGCGCTTTCGTCCGTCGTCATAGATAAGTCATTAAACTCTCTAACGTATGCATAGGTCGATTTTGTCCCGCTAAACCTTCCAATAAAGGAAGACTTCAGTCCTTGGTAGTCACTAAAAGTCTGGCCCTCAATCCAAAGTCTGGCTTGGCCTTGCAGGCTTCTTTTAAATGTCCGAAGAATGTCGGTGAATTGGGAAGGGTCAGTAGGGTTAAAGTCATGGGCATCCAAGTAGTCTTCAAATGTCAAAAAATGAGCTGTGCATAGGTCGCGGTCAATTTTGTCACCCGAAAATCTGTTAGGTAAAAAGTCAGTCTGTCGTAGGGGAGGAGTGGGTCTTGGATCTACAGACATATTGTGATTAATGTCTTAACAAAAAGTACAAATGAAAATCTACAAATGAATGGAGGAAAGTACAATACAGTTTAAATTAATCAGATGCATGGACTATATAACACACTCTTTCGCTCTCTCTTGTATCGAGGTAGAAAATTAAGTTTCACTTACCAAAATCAAATGAAAGAAACACGAAGCTTGAAAGATGCAAATTTAAAGTTCAATTTTAAGCTAGAGTCCAAAAGTCATTCAAATTATTCTTGCTTCTCAGACGGGCTGGAATTGTCATCAGTAGAAACAGGCGAGGTCATCTGTTAATTCTGTTGTCCGTCGGGTAAAAGAAACATTGATGTTGCTAGAGCATCCTTCTGGTCTTCCGTCTGTTCGTCCGTCTGTCCATCCGTCTTTAATGTTTGTCGTAGAAGTTGTGGGGGCTGTGTCATTGAAGGTACATCGTTCTCAAGAGTTCTATATACAGGCTTGCAGAAATCTGCAGCAGTTTCATCGGATGTGTGTGTCTCTCTAACAATATATTAAAGTTCTATCAATCGGAGTTGAAGTTCATTGCTGGCTGAAAACGGGCTTCTCCACCATGTTGTGTTCGGGGTTGGATCGATTGCACTTTAACTTTCAACCAGACTTAAAATGAAGGAGTCAATACAAAGCCTGTACAGTTCATATATACATTTATTGAAGATGATAGCTAAGGTGATGATGATGACAAATAATACAGGAACATGAGTAAGTCTGATGGTGACTATACTCCAATCTCTAATATATCTGTATGCTGAAACATTCTCTAAAGTAATCTGCAATCTGTAACAATCTCTGAAGTAAAACCAATCTCTGAAGTAATCTCCAACAATATGATTTGGGTTCAGAAGTGAACCCCTTATATATTGGTCTGGTCTAGACTCTTTACGATCAAACAGGTGTTGGTCAACCTTGGACGCTTGACCAAAACAATCTGTACGTCATAACTTTACTCTGAATTGGGGGAGTTGACCATTTAGGGAGAACATGAAATGTAGTGAATAAGAAACTCATAAATGTGTGTGCGTCAGAAGTTTAGCTGGAAGAAGAATGAGTAATACTTTCTAATGAAAGTTGGAGCTGGTATACTTCCTGTAGAAGTATTGATTATGTATAGATATAATATTGAATATGTGAGATATGTCTTATCATCACATAACAGTAGCATATCTTGCCCTTGATTAACATGATTACATTTTATACATCGTGTTTTACGTTTCTGTTAAATAAGACACAATCGAGCATACATGTCTTAATATTATTATTTATTTAAATGAAATTAAATATTGTATTCTGATCATGAAGATGCTCATATAACTTTAAAAAACACAAGAATTCCACATATACAATGTACCTTCTAAGATTTTTATCAATTATTTCAATGCATAACTATTTGACTCGCCGAAAAAAAGATATCTAAAACCCTCATAAAAAAACATTTAAAAAGTCCATGGAAGCCATATAAATCTTATATTTTTATCACAATTAACATCTAATGCCTTCTCTCTCTCTCTCTCTCGCTCTTTTGTATTCTTTGCAATTTCTCTATCTGTCTTTTCATCTCTCTCTGATTCTCCCACCGTCTCTTGCATTTATTTTCCCGACTGTCTCTTTCAATTTTCCTACTTTCTTTCTCTCTCATTCATTTTCACCGTGTGTGTCTTTTTCATTTTTTTCACTCTGTTACTCATAATGAAAGATAAATCTGCTATGAATCAGTTCTTAAAATATGTTTCATCAATAAACTGCTTGGCTTTCAGTGTGAATAGGCAGTCTAGCTAAACATACAAGAATGCCACCCCCCCCCCATACCTTGATAAAGAAAAATTACTCCTACTCCCTGTGCTGCCACGGGTAATTGCTTCTAGTACTTATAATAAGAATAATAATAATGAATAATAAATAATAGTGATAATAACTAGATCTATATAGCGCTTTTTTTTCCAGAGGATACAAAGTGATGTTGATGGCATAAGATAAAATAAGGTTTCTGGTTAAAAGTGTGTTTTGAGAAGGGTAGGATGGGTATCTATCATCAACGTTTTATGCGAGCGTGAAACGCGAGCTGAAAATGTTTGAATGTCCGACCCACACGGGACATTATAAGCACATTTTACATGTTTTATAAACATGAACAGGATGGGTATCTATCTAAACAATTGCACGAGCTAAAAAAAATGATATTCTGTCCTAAAATTTGGAAAGTCTAGAAACACTTTTAATAATCGTGCACAGGATAGCCATCTTACTCAGCAATTGATGCGAGCGCAAAGCGCGGGCTGAAAAAATTGATATTCCGACCCAAAACTGTACATTCTAAGCACATTTTGTGACCGTGAACAGGATGAGTATCGATACAAACAATTGATGCAAGCGCGAAGCGCGAGCTAAAGCTCTTAATAATCTGACCTAAAATGTGGCCATTCGACTAAACATTTTTGATGATCATGAACATGAAGAGTATTTAACAAACATTAATTTTATGTGAGCACTAAGCGCGAGCTCAAAATTGTTATTTCGACCCAAATTTTGACCTTATAAGCTCTTTTCTGACCATGAACAGGATCGTCAACTTACTAAACAAGTGATGCGAGCGCGAAGAGCGAGATGAACATTGTTTATATACGAACTTGAAATTTGAACTTTTTAAGCACTTTTGGTACTGTTGAACAGGATGAGCATCTAACTATGCATTTGATGCAAGCCCGAATTTGGCGCGCCCGCCCCCATGTGAAGCATGAATTTGCCGTCAACAAACATCAATTTGGCGCCATAAAGGTAGAACTTCCAATGTTGAACATGAATTTATCGCCCCAGGAAAAAAATCAAATCGGCGCAGCTATGTCGATCATTAATTCAGCATCCCCCTCCCCCTATGTCGAAATAAATTCCACGCCCCTAAGTCGGAGATCAATGCGGCGCCCCTAAGTCGAACATTTATTCGGCGCCCCCATTATGTCGAACATCAGTTCTGCGCCCCCCCCTATGTCGGACATCAATTCCATGCCACTGCGTCAGACATCAATTGGCGGCCCGATGTCGAACTTCAATTCGGCGCCAAGTCGAACATCATTTCGCCCCCCCCCCCTCGGCTGAGCATAATTTCATCCAAAAAAATACAAATTCAAATCAAATATATAATTTTTCTGTAGTTGATTTGATATTATATATAATATCAAATCAACTAAAGAAAAATTACAAAAGTTGTACAAAAGTAAAATTAGTTTAGCAATGGTAACACTTCTTTAAATTTACTTACTCTCGCATTCGGGAAATGGTTCTGAAAAATGTCCAGAGCTTGTGCAGACAACTGATGAGGACCCAATTAGCACAAAACCAATTTGACAAGAAAAGTTGCATTCTTGATTGCAGTTTGCTGGAATTCCATTTTCACAAGAAGAAAGTAGGGGATCTTCTATCGACGATACGTTGCACGTTACATTTGGGCCTACAAGTTATTTGAATAAAGAAACGGAAAGCATCAACTTATCATTCCTCACTGACATTTAAAAAAAAAAGTGTTGTTGTGTGGTCAAGTCCATCCCAGAAAAAATGTTGATTTGAATAAATAGAGAAAAATCGAACTAGCATAACGCTGAAAATTTCCTCATAATCGGACGTAAAATAAGAAAGTAACGACATTTACAGTTTCGCTTATTTTTTTTTACAAAACAGTGATATGCGCAACTCAGTGACATGCAAATGAAACGGTCAATAATGTCCCTCATTCATTATTTCTCTGGTTTTTTATTGTTTGAATTAAATAATATTTCACTTTTTACAGATTTGACATAAAGGACCAACTTGACTGAACCATATAGTATTAAACAAATGCTAATTCCACGTGTTCAAGGAGGAATTAATCGTTTCTCTTGATAATGAGGGGAAAATTAAAATATTTCATATATAAAATACAAATTGTAATAGTGATTGGATGGCATCATCAGTCTATCAATTTGTATACCGATCATAATGTGCATATAACTGTTTTGTGAAATTTTTTAATGGCAAAAGTTTGATGCAACGGGCCTATGGTATCCACACGTCAATGAAAGTGGACCTCCATTTTGTCCCACAAAATTTCCGGACCCCAATATGAATATTCATGACTTGCGTCCTCGGATAAGAGTACGCATGCGCATGGATTTGCACCCTCAAATTGCCTGTACCATTCTAGGCCTTATTAGGCTTAGAGCTATATCTAGAAATCAGGGGTGGATGTCCTGGGGTTGGATGTCCGGGGGTGGATGTCCGGGGGATAGATGTCCGAGGGATGGATGTCCGGGGGTAGATGTCCTTGGGGTTGATGTCCGGGGTGAATGTCCCGGGGGTAGATGTCCTAGGGGGTACTTGTCCTAGGGGGTTGATGTCCTAGAGGGTGGATATCCGGGTTGAATGTTCGGTGGATGGATGTCCAAGTGATAGATGTCTAGATACCAGTTAGGGCCACGGGAAAAAATATTTTGCAGACGGTTTCATCCTACGCCCTTGACTTTTCTTGTAGCTTCAAGTTCGTGTGTAAACCGGCTAGCATCTCTACCTCTATCCATTATTATATATATATACATATATATAAGCTACGCCTACCATTGCTCTCTTCATCCATTTCTTTCACACAATGTATATTTAATTCTATCGATGACCCTGCTTGGTACCTTTCCCCTGGGTTGAGTGCAGCTCAATGTTGGTAAATTTCTTGCCTGAGGGTAATACGCCAATTGTGTGTATCGTCTGTCGTCATTGTTATGCACATGCCATGGCTATCTCGGATTCGAACATGTGGACGTCAGACTGATAGATGAGTGTAAGAAGTTCCACTAGACCAGGAAATTCAAGTGGGACATGCAGGGATATAATAGTTTGTGTGTCGATCTGACCGCTTTCATTCAAAATGAAAATGAATTTCCACAAATTTCGATTGCAATTATAGCTGGCAGCTGCATTTTTTCCCATTTGTTTGTTTCTATTCATAAATTCATTATCATTAGACATGTCTTTCTTCTGATGTTTTCAAGTGATTTGATCAACTATGCTGTACCTAAATTACTTATGATTGTGAATTATTTTTTTTTTCTAATTTACAATGGATCCAGACACTCCCGTGTGGAGTGTTTTGGATCAATGGATTAATCTCCAGACATTGAAACAGTGGATCGCAGGTTCGAATTCCCGCCATGGTGTAATGTTTCTTATAGCAAGAAATTGATTCACATTGTGCTGCACTGTGTGTATTTGAGTTTTGTCAGACGTGTATCAATCAGACGTGATTATTTACGTCTGGGACCGACCTTTAACGTCACCATCCGAAAGACGTGACCAGAGCTCGAACCTCGAACCGCTGCATCAATTTGTAACTTCCCCACAGCTTGGATTACAGGCGCACGCCCAGTGCTGCACTCAACCCAGGTGAGATAAATTTGTACCTGACATGAAGGTATTCCTTGAAACGCTTGAGCGCGTAACAGTACCTCTGCTCAAGCCAGGGTAATCTATTATGCTCCACAAGGGCGCCGGAAGCGGGGGGCAGGGGGGGCACTTGCCCCCCCCCCAAAGAAAATTTTGGGGGGCAAAACGAGATTTTGCCCCCCCCCCCAATGTGCCCCCCTAAAAGTAAAAAAATTATATTATTTAAGGACAAAAGTAAACGATGAAGGCACTTTTCTGCCTCAGAATTGTCATTTCCATTGTAAAAATGAAAAAAATTCGCCCCTGACGGGGCAATTCGGGGGCAATTACACATCATAGTAAGCCTTTCGTCTTTTGACGAACATGTCCCTCTGTGAAACATATAAGCCCCTTTTCCATCTTATTACAGCGTGATAACGTTTAACCTTTTAATGAATACATTTCAGACTAAAACCGAATGGCAAATTAAAAGTGGTTCACCAATGCTTTGTCGGCTAACAAACGCGCGGTCGCCCAGAAACGCTCAGACCGGGGTGGTGGTTCATCAATATTTTCGTCCGACAAGTTGTCAGATCTGTCAACTTTCCTGTATTCTGATTGGTTGAGAAGCATTGTTACCATAGTAACTGTCGGGTAAAACAGGACTTGTCGGATAAAACGTCTGACAAGTCCTTTCATGAAACGCTCCCCGGACCCGATATCACCAACACGCGTGAACGATAGTTACTATATGGAATCTGAAAATAGCTGTAAAATCGAAAAAGTTTAAAGAGTTACAGAGGCTTGAGTAGTTGCTTATTGGATAAATGAGAAGATGCTAGCTTGAGTTGGCGAATGGAGTGCAGAGCAGGAGTACTCATCTATCAACTAATCAAGCCTCTTCAAGTCTTCAACCTTTTCTGGTTTACTGTCTTTATCAGGACTATGCTCGTTTGAACAAAAAAATTACTCGACTATCAACTGTCCACTTCCTCCTATCAATTTTACTTCTTCCTCTATCCACTTTTTCGAAAACTCATCATGGTGTACCGTCAACCACATCCGCTATTGGAATGTAATTGTTTTCTTCTAAATAATGTTACATAATGTACATTATGAACTGCCGTAGTTTGTTAATTCATGATTATTTACAAATGAATATTTCCTGGAATTTGATATTCATTATTTCCTAGTTATGGTCACATTTTCCCCAGAAAATATGTAAAGAAAAAATAAGATTTTGAAGGGGTCATCCAAAAGTGCTTCCCATCCATACAAAAACATGCCAAAGGAAACACATAAATCGAGTAATGGTGTAAATTTTCAGAAACGTTTAAAATTGTTAGACAATAATTAAGCAGGTCAATGATATTTCTTTGTCCTCCAGTTACAAAATATGAAACGTTTTGCCTATGCATGGATAATCAGGGACTCTAATGCTGAGGTCAGAACCTAGTCAGAAATGATTTGCATAAAATGGGGATTTAAGTGCTTATCGACGTCTGCCACGTCAGAACAGTATGACATTTTGAATTTGAAAAGACATTCATTAGAATGTATTTTGTTTCTGTTGTTACGCTTCTTCTGCTTAATACAGAAACTTATGATAATTGTGCTCTTTCGCTTCGTCCGTGTATGTAAATGTACATAAATAAATATTTCTGAAAGGATATTGCATGAAAAATGTAATTTCTGGTACGTATTTTGAGTCAATATAAGCGTATTACGTAATTTAATTGACCAGACACAAAAAACACATTTTGCGCGTAGATTTCATAGGTTCTCATATAGTCTGAGTATAGTTTTTTGTAGTGAATTTTATGTTTAATTCTCAAGAAATTTGTTTTTAAATTCTCTTAGAAATGCAACTTTTATACTCCATTTTTACACAAAGTCCTTACGGGGGGTCCAACCCCCTAGCTCTCCCGCTCGATCGCTTCGGTATCGCACGCTGTCAAATATATTGTGCCCCCTTCGGGATTTTGCCTCCCCCCCCCCAAAACTGAAAGTGTTCCGGCGCGCCTGATGCTCCATATATTGAAGAGCCTTTAGCATGTTTAGAGACTTAATAATCAAGTATAATCATCATCAAATATTAAAAACTTACCACAGTCATGACAGTATGAAAGCTTTGGAACAGAGAACGACGGGGCAGGTACACTGCAACTACAAGATTGGCCGTTACTGAAACACACACTTTCAGAAGGTGCTGTTATAAATACGTTTAAAAGGAAACAAGAAAGAAGTGCTCTGGTTGATTATTTGACGTCTAAGATTGAGCAGGACAGTATGCATGATATGAACAGCCATTAAAATAAAGGTTAATGTTACTGAAACATACAATCAACGGACCTTGCGAAACAAACAAATACCTCAAATAATGAAAGGTTCATACCAAAGGACATGTATATGGGGTTTTTGTAACAATGAATTTTGGGAGTATTTCTTATACAGATTTTTATTTCGAACAATGAAATATAATTTTTTTCATTTTATTTTGCATATAAATCTTATCTGATTTACAATGAGTTCATTATGATTTCATTTATTTATGCTATGCCAAGAACCCCAAATGCTCGTTTTTATAAGGTCAAAACATTGCACACAACTGCATGTTTGTATACTAGCGAAGTGCTGCTGCAGAACTACCAAACAATGGATGTTCTTACATGCTCCAATATTTTCTAATGTACATAATTATAATTATGCTGGTCACTCTGCACAGTAATATATTCAGCATAGAAAAGATGCTAAATCCATTGCCAAAAAAAACATTTACATGAAAATCAAGGAAACAAGTGGGGGTAAATATAAAATTAGCAGCGGTTAATTTTTGATTGATGGTCGCTCATAGACTTGTGTGATTTACAAAATGCATTTATTGCAGATTTTTAACATATTTACTTGGAATACATCAATCGGTATCTTATATTTGGAGAAAACCCCGTTGAGATAGCATACTAGTTGAAATTGAGTAGGAGTTAAGCCGGTATTCAGAACGAAATATACGTGAATTGATAATATTAAAATGTATACACCTTTTTTCTACACAATCTTTGGAAAAGCTTTTCAACCTTCATCTTCTTGATTATAAAAAAAATCGGTGCGCCCCTCCCCAAAAAACGGGGGTACAGGAGGGTTGGTTAAGAAATATGCATGTATGTATATATATATATATATACACACACACACACACACACATATTATATATATATATATATATATATATATATATATGGCTTTACATGTAATATGCATATATTTGGATTAATTTACATATACATGCATATATATGTATATATATATATATATACAGTGCGTCCCAGAAAAAAACGAAACCTAGATTTAGCGATAATTTAACATTAATAAAATAGACAAAATGACCTACCAATGTAAAGCTTAGAAACTCTTCTTTCATCTGATATTACTTAGATTATTCCTCATTCATGCATGGGTGAGCAAAAACAATTTGAAGAAAGGATACCAAAAACTCATTTGGCGGGGGTATCTGAATTTCAAAAAGAAAATCACATGCCTAAAAAGTTCAATATCTGCTCTTTTATTTGATATCTTAAATACAGAAAATGGTCAAGAAGAAAGTTACGCTCCCTCAAAACAACGCTTGTATTTCCATAATTTAACCAAATAAACGTGTTTTCACCGATTTTCCACAGAAGCTATCGCACGGTTAACAAAAGACTTAGTGCATGGTTGATCGTCAACACGGAGTGTCGAGTGAGTTTGAACGCTAGCCTGGAAAACCTCTTCATTTTATGAAATTATTGAAATTCAAGCCTTTTTTCAAATTACCAGAACTTTGTTATTTCAGGACCATTTTCTGTAATTGAGGTATCAAATTAAAGAACAGATATTGAACCTTATGAAAATGTGGTTTTCTTTTTGAAACCCAGATACAGCCCGCCAAGTTACTTTTTGGTATCCCCTCTCCAAATTGTTTTTGCTCACTCAAGCGTGAATGAAAAACAATCTAATATCAGATGAAAGAGGAGATTCTAAGCTTTACATTGGTAGGTGATTTGTCTATTTTATCAATGATTAAGTTATGATAAATCATCGCTAAATCTCGGTTTCGTTTTTTCTGGGACGCACTGTATATATATATGTATATATATTTGTATGTTGTATCTAGTCACCGCAAACATGTTTGATACAAAAAACTTATTCACCAGACACTCTCACAAGGTCGGCAGGGTGTTTCATAAAGCTGATCGTAAAGTTAAGAGCGACTTTAAGATCGACTGGTGATCCCTTTGTGTGGTAAGTGGTATAGTTTCACTTCATTTCACAGAACAGTTATATGCACATCTCGGTCGGTATGCAAATGAGGGAACTGCTGAAATCACTCACTCACTAATTATTTTATTATATGACATATGAAATATTTTTATTTCCTCGTCATTGTCATGTGAAATTAAGTTTCATTCCTCCCTGAACACGTAAAATTCTATTATTTTAACATTTTGTGCTTTAGGCAAGGAGGTCTTAATCAGCAAATTCGTCAAATTGAAGTATTGTATTATTCAAACAATAAAAAAATGGAAATAGTGAGTGAAATAATCGACTCCCTCATTTGGATGTAACTGACTCGTAACTATTTTGCTAAAAATAAGCGAAACTTTGAAATGTCATAACTTTACTATTTTACATCCGATTTTGATGAAATTTTCAGCATTGTGTTTGTCTGATTTTTCTCTATTGATTCAAATCAACATTTTTATGAGGTGGACTTGACCTTAAGTCGCTCTTAACCTACGAACAGCCTTATAAAACGACACCCAGGACTTACTTGGTTCCGGAGAGCATTCATTAAGGGGATCTGCGAATAAGTAGGAAACAAACATTGTCTTATAAGATCATCTCAATATATACATGATAAATGTACATGCACATGAAGGTATATATAAAAAAAATAGTTGGATAGTCATATGGAAAACAAAATGGGCAAAACCACGTGGTCCTACTTTAATACTATTGCCATATAAATTGTTCAATAGATAGCACTGTCCTCTCATGAGCAGTAGTGGCGTTATGAGCTTAAAACTTTGAGGGGGCCGGATATGACGTATCGGGCAATTCTTTCTTTTACGTTGTAAGCGAGCGAAATTCTTTATTACAAATAATATATTTTTTTCATTATATTCAGAAAGTAATATCGTGTTTCAACCTTCTTTACATTGCTTTCCGTTTTTTTGGTTTACTTTCTCTTAGTCGTGAATTAAATGGGGGGGGGGGACCCCAATGTCCCCCTTTTGTACGTCATTGATGAGATGCATGAATTGTACCTCAGTCACGTTTGCTGTATGGCGAGTCGAAAACTCTGTAGCTGTTTCAACAATTAATTAGCTTCCCATTATTCATTTTAGAGAGTGTACAGATACATGTATGTTAGTTGCGTGCTTTACATTGGAATCGAATGTCATTTTTCTTCTTTCGGATTCCTCCTCTCCTTTCTCATTCTCTCCCTTCTACACATTTTCTCCATCACCACTTTCCTTCCATCTCCCTTCAAATTTCCCTTCTTGAAATCTTTTTGTGTGTGTTTTTTAAAGGTTCTTTTCGTAATTTTTACAAAAAATGTATCATGCATTATCGGATTGCTTGGATAACTATGTTTTAATCAAATACTGTAATTCAAAGTCGGGGGCGGATCCAGGATTGTCCAAAAGTAGGGCACATTTTCTTGATGAGTCTGGCAAGCAATACAAAACAAAAACAAGTTTTCACTCAAAAATCAAGGACGCTTCGACCACAAAAAATCCTCATTTCAAAGGGGAAAGAGGGCACACTTATGTTGTGTGTTGTTTACGGCATATTTACATAACAAATTTTAATTATGCCTCTAAAACGGGAACCCTGGCCGGCTGCCCCCCATAACGCCAGTGTTTAAAGTATTCCTATTTATATTTAATGGATTCCGATACCTATAATGGGTTATTGAGAAATAGATAAACTTTCAACTCTCTAATCTACGAAGTGTCGGGTCTACACTGGTATTTTGCATGTTGGTAAATCAAGAAATGTCACAATTTTGCTCATCGTGACATTAGTCTTTATCAACTTTACCTAAGATCTTTGAAATTGCAAGCGCTTCTTAATGTTTGCAACCAGCAGGAAAATAAAACCTTCTGATCAAGATAGCTTGTGTCAAAACAGAAGAATCAATTGAAAGAAATAGATCAACGAAATTTTCAAAGAAATCGAACAAATAATGGGAAAGTTATGAGGATTTGAATTTTGTAATCACTTATACTTTTGAAATCCTCTCACTGGCAATGCGACAAAGATGTGTGATGCCACTAGTGAACAAATCACCCAGTACTTTTGGGTAGATACATGTATCACTGAAACTGCTTAAATAATATCACATCTATCAGTAGATCATGTATTCTTTCCAGAATAGAGGGCATGTAATGCAAATTTTCAAAGAATACATTATGGATATAGAGTTTTAATCACCGAACATGCAGTAAAAAAGCAAAAAAGATACATTTTCGGGGTATTTTATAGTACACCAAAGGGAAAGCTGTTCGCATATGACATCACACATCTTTGTCGCATTGGCAATTGGAGGATCTCCATAGCATTGGTAATTGCAATACTCAAATGCTCATTACTTTCTCATTATCTGTCCGATTTTCCTCAAATTTTATTTGTTTTCATTCTTGTATTTTTCTGTTGCAACGCAAGTTCTCATGTTCCAAAGGCTTTATTCCCCTTTAAGTACCCTATCATTGTATTAATTTCGATTTCGTCACAACGCAACGTGCTAACTTATGAGGCAGTTTAATCTCCGATCGTGTTACTTGCTTTTTGTGTTTTGCCATGTTTGTGCATTTTCGTAAAGCGAGAGAAATTCCGAGAGAAAGAAAAATGTGACCAGTCCCTCCAAAAAACGCTATCTATTGCCTGAAATGAATTTTGAGATTTGCATTATCTTGAAGAAAGCTCACTTGAAACACTAAAATGATACACAAATTACCAAAATAGATCATCAATAATCCATCCAGGAGTTTCAATAATAAGGAGAAAACATGTTCGGTGATCACTCAAGACGGCCACGCTTTGCAATTTCAATGGAATGAGCAGAAGAATGCAAAATAGGCTGTTAAAGAATATCTTTCTTTTTCATTCACCTCACAGCGTTAAACTTTTGCAGAATGCAGAAAGTTAATATCTCTTTCAGAAAAGCTAATTTATATTTTGGCTTTTTAAAGACCATATTAATATGTTGGCTGTTTACAGTCAGTTTCCTGAAGACTTGTTAATTTTCGGGGGTGGCCAGTCATATTTTACACCCTTGCCAACATCGTATAATTTTCACTTATCATAAACGTTGCCTGTGTCCATTAATCTTTACTCCGTTTTAACCTTTTCAAGATCGTATCGTGGGGACGCACAGTGCTTGATCAGGGAGCATTCAACAATTTCAGGAATTGTCGGACGTTTTCACAGACAAGTTTTGTTTTATCCGTAAGTTACCATACATATAGTTAACATAGATACTCTGCCTATCAAAAGCAATGGAAGATGTCAGATCTGACGTGCGGGACAGAAATGTTGATGAAATGCTCCTCGGAAGGTCCTTTATTTGTATCTTTACATTAAGGAATCAATCAGGCGAAGATCGAAATTCTTACCTGTGCATCTGACTGCGGCGTATATACTGCAGGTTGCATTTCCATGTTGAAGGCAGCTCCTGATATCTGTGTCCTTATTTGTGCAACGTGGATTGTTCAATATCGAGGGAAGAGAGGATCCTACGGATACCGACTGGCCCCCGGACAGGAAATCTTCGAAGTCTAATCCGAGCATTTGGCAGACGAGGGTTGCATCTTCCATTGTAAAATCCTCATCACAAACGGGTCCCCAAGAGCCATAGCTATAGACTTCCACTCTTCCTCTTGATGAACAGTCATCGTCAACGAACCGAACTGAAAAGGAGATATCACAGACATTATAGTCACCTTATTTATTCGTTTCTCTCAAAGCCATTTCAGTATCCAGTCTTGTTTGTCTATGCACGATACATCTCTAAATTAATTGAAATAACGCAACAATTTTTATGGTAAAACGTAACATATTACCAGACATAGACATGATATATATATTACTTTAACAAACAACTGCAATGAACCCATACACATATCCTGCATATTGATATTTCAAACACTTGATATTACTAAGCTGCCTAGCTGCCGAATACCTGGTATACAGACAAGGCGACTCGAAATGTAGAAATAATAATGAAATCTTCGTTGTAGGGTGAATGTGCACCTCAAGGTTCGCTCTTTGGTCCATTGCTATTAATTTTAAACATCAACGATTTTCAAATCTTGTCCCGTTTATTATCATTTTGTTGTCTACACACTTTCAAGATTCTTCTTGAAAGGCTCAATGTTAAATTGTGCTCTGCGTGTGATTAGATACAGGATAATGAATGATCTTTGATTTTTCAAAGACAAATTATATAAGTTTTCAGTATCTCATTACATACCTGGCGGGGTCTTGTTAGTTATTAATGGTAAAGTTGAATCTAATATCTTTGTTATCGTTATCGATTGTAATCTGTCCTGGAAAGTTCACATTGATCACCTATGTAAATTGTTCTCAAGAAATCCTGGAGTCATTAACAAACTAAAACTACATTTTCCTCATATTTTAAAAGTATTTGATTCTTCTTGATTGTTACCATAACTGAATAATGGGATTTTAGCCTAGGGAAAACTTAAATCCATATCTAGAATTAAACTGTTAAAGGAGAGCCGGCAGAAAATTTATTTTCTAACTTTCTCCCACATGCATATCCACTATTCCCTTCAAACCAGCTATTGGACATAATCGTTTTATATTATTAGTTTGATATTTAATGTACTTGGTAAATACACATGATTTACCAAGTGTATTTTCAGATTTGTTTATGTATAATTATAACAACAACAACCTCACAAACGTATTCAATTCAATGTTTCCAAAAAATCAATCCATTCATAACTATCCAACAAGGCGATTGGGTGAATTCCATTTACCACTCTTAAGAACTTTGCTGGCTCAGAACACATTTATATATGATGGACCAAAGTTATGGAACTCACTTCATAATGATTTAAGAACTGCAAAATCTTTGAACTCTTTTAGGACTAAATTCAAACTATCTCTATTAAAATCTTATAATGTACCCTCAAATTAAATCTAATTCATCATCTCTGTCAAGTCATTAATATTACTATAAAGACTATAATTAAAACATGAATTAATCATCTTTTTTAATTGAAAAAAATCTTAAAATCTGACACAAGTCCTTCTCAGTTGTGCTCGGTATCGAACTTCGTACATTATTTTGTCTATCCTCTCCTCTATTTTCTCTTTCTCTCCTGTCCTTATCCGCCTTCCTATACCACTTATTTATTTACGGTATCAATCACATTTTCTGCGCATTATATTCTTTCCAGGTCATATTATATATTTTTTTCTCATCTCATACACATCATTGAATCCAGTTTGCTTGAGTCCACGATTGCATGTGTTCTACCTACATGTACGTTCAGCAGCACCCATCATTCCTATCAGGGCATTCTCCCCCTTTTTTTCTTTTTCGGGGGGAGGTGGGGAAGGGTGGGGATATTTTAACGGTTGTTTTGTCCTATACAAACTATATTTTTTGATAACTTAGTATTATTTCTCATTTATTTTTTTTTCTCATTTGATTATATATATATATCTGTATTTGTACTTTGTTATTGGTTGTGTTATCTATTTTTTGAGGGGCCCACATTGTACAAGCATTGCTTTTTAGTGGGTCCCTCCAATTTCTATTGAAAAATAGTATACTTATTTTAAACCTCCAATGTGTTGCCCAAATTGTGTGTTTTTTCACAACATATGTATTATTTTTGTTTCTTTGCAACGGATACAAATACTTATGTTTATATATGGTATACAATTTGTTTCTGTTTGATGGAAGTGAAATAAATAAAATTTAATTGAAAAAAAATTGAATTTGTTCATTCAAAATCAAGAAATTTATTCCAATATTCCTATTCTACTCGACAACATGGATATGATTTCCACAAAGTGCGCAGACAACGATATTTGCAATCACCATGAATGTAGTCATTTAAGCAGAGACCCAAAAGAATATCTTAACCGTTTGCCTATCTGTAGATAATTGTTTTATTCGAGGGACTACATATAGACCTCTATATAATATATATATATTTTCTATTTTGATTCATATTTCTTCATTGTGTTGAATATTTTAATCAATTTTTAAACCTATGATTACAAGCTGGTGAAATAGGTTCCTAATATTTCACGTTATTCAATTTATTTGTAAAACAGTGGAAATGGTGAATGTTAGTAGAGTCATGTATAGTCTTATTTACAAAAGATGTATGCCTTTTTTTGGGGGGGGGGATCTGAATCAATACTAAAACAAAGTAAGGGCGTTTACAACTCCATTTCAAGGTCACCAACCTTACAGAACCCTGTACAAGAAAATAAGTAATAACCAAACATTTACCCGAAATTATAGGCGATAATACTCTTTCCAATCGCAATGACAATCAATGGAAATATTTGAACATAAGGGGAGGGGGTTCATAAAAAAGTCATAAAATCAAGTACTATCTAGTATGTTTAACATTACTATTTCCTATCAAACCTTCTAATAGTTCCAATGCTATGAATTTACTGGATCATTGAAATATGTCAATATTCTGTTCGAAACAAAAATACACAGTAGTAAAAAAATGTAGACATTTCAGGAACAATTGAGGATTCGGAGAACAAAATAACAAGGTAAAACAGTTCATAGAAAATTATTGAATACAAAAAAAATTGACTGCATAGACATCTGCAATCATGTGACAATTATTTTTCGTAGTATCGAGTTATCATCGTCATTATTATTTTTGTTTTCAATAGCATTTGTTTTCCGTGTTGGAAGAGTCATATAAGATTATGTTTTATCTCATGGGTATTTGTACTATAATGTTATTGTAGTAATCAAAAAAAAAACAAAAAAAAAAACGTAAGAGCACACACCTGCGGGCTGACAACGAATATATAAAACACTGGTACAATTGGTGACATCCGTATTGTATTTACAATCGTTGATGCTTTTTTCGGAGCCGGTGCAATTCAGTGCAACGTCGGAGATTGAAATATAATTCCTTGCACTGATTCCATGCCAAGAAACAAGTCCCGGATAATCTATCGTCCGGCACAAGACATGTCCATCGCTTTCTGTGATACTATGATCAAGGCAGACAGAACCCCAACGACCAGAATATACTTCTACCACTCCCTGCGGAATCGCTTCATCTGTCCTGTTTATTCTCACTAGAATATATTAAAAGTGAAAAAAATCGAACACTATCTTAACGTAATCATATACTGTACCTACATCCAATCCTGACTTCACAAGACTCTATTCTGGAAAACTGATTTCAATGTATCCACGTATAATTATTGACAAAGATTCCATGATATACGTAAACGTTTTATTGAAAGAACTACCCAAACATCAATGAAATGCAATTTGGAACTCAGATATTCATCAGAGATCACCCCCCTCCAAAAAAACTGCTTGTTTTATAGTTGACAATATTTTCAAGTAAATCGTGTTAAGACAATATTGAAAGCAACGCATATTGCCATATTTCCCCGGAAGTTTTTTTTTGTGAAGCGAACTGTGCTCTAAAATGGATCTAGAATGGACATTTAACCGTTCCGGCGGCAGGCTCAAATATGGCCCACTCGCATCCGTTTATGCAATTATAATCACCACCTTAAACATTGTTAAATGCAACTACCCAGTAGTATCTGGGGAGCATTATATGACTACAGCTTCTGTCGGATGACACACCTCTTGTCGGATAATACGTCCCACAGATCCTGTCGTGTATAGCTCCCATTCAAGGAAAAGTCCACCCCAAAAGAAGTTGAGTTGAATAAACGGAGAAAATCCAACAAGCATAACACTGATATTTCATCAAAAACAGCTGTAAATAAGAAAGTTATGGAATGTCAAAGTTTCGCTTAATTTTAGACAAAAGTTATATTCATATTCTGACATCATCAACTCACTTTTTTTATTTTGCATTTTATAAGTTACATTCTCCCTGAATTACCATTATGTTAACATTTTGTGGTTCGGTCGAGTTGGTCATTATTGTCAAAGCTGTAAAAATTGGAAAATTGTACAATTGAAACAAAAACAAAATGAAATCGTGAGTTACATCATCGACTCCCTCATCAGCATATTACTGAGCTGTGCATCTAACTGTTTTGTGAAATATAAGCGAAACTTTAAATGCAATAACTTTCTAAAAGGACAAGTCCACCCCAACAAAAACTTGATTTGAATAAAAAGAGAAAAATTCAACAAGCTTCACACTGAATATTTCATCAAAATCGGATGTAAAGTTATGGCACTTTAAAGTTTCGCTTCATTTCACAAAAAACAGTTATATGCACATCTCGGTCAGTATGCAAATGAGGAACTGATGACATTATCATGTCATAACTCTCTTATTTTACATCCGAATTTGATGAAATTTTCAGCACTGTCTGATTTTTCTCTATTGATTCAAATCAACGTTTTTCTAAGGTGGACTTGACCTTCAATTTATATCCGATTTTGATAAAATTTTCGGTGTTATGCTCGTTCGATTTTTCCTTTTCTCATTCAATTAACATTATCCTGGGGTAGTCTTGACCTTTAAGCATGTTAACAAAGGAACAGTGTTCCCGGTCTCAGTTTTTGTTGGCTAGTATATAGTGATTTCCACAAAAACGGAAACCTATTTTTAGATATCCCAATTATCAAATATGTTTTTACCACAAATTTTGCCTTAAGGTGAAATAGAACCTCATTTTAATTTGAGACCAGCAGCTTAGCAAATCGTTCACGCATGCACACTTAAAATGAGAAAAAATACTAGTTAATATAGGGTCAACTGGGTGCAACTGTTATTCGAGTCATATTTGACTATTTTCTAGTCTAGTTTCTTACTAGAAAAGAGACTTATCATTTGCACCCAGCTGACTACTTGCTGGTCTAGTCAGTGTTTTAAAGAGTGACAGATTACAAACAATAAATAATGATGCATATCAGAAACGGGTTACACTTCGTAATTCCGAAGGTTCGTAAATTGCCTATACTTCGATGCTCGTTAATCCGAACACGTAAAAAGGTTCGTTAATCCGAACATTTGTGACATTATTCCGAAGGCTCGATAATCCGAAAACGAAATATGGTTCGATGCTCCGAAGGTTCGTTAATCCGAAAACGAAATAAGGTTCGTTGTTCCGAAGGCTCGTTAGTCCGAGAACGAAATTAGGTTCGTTCATCATTTTCGGACTAACGAACCTTCGGAATTACGAACCTCATTTCGTTGCGGATTAACGAACCTTCGGAATTACGAACCTCATTTCGTTTTTCGGACTAACGAACCTTCGGAATTACGAATGCATGCGTCAGAAAAGATCTGCCCAGAAATTTACGTAAAAATCTCGCATTTCAGGGATCAGTGAAAGAAACTTAACGAAGAATAAAAAAGCAACCGAGCCAATAGGCGAATAGGCACGGTTGCCGTAATAATAATAATAGGCATTTATATAGCGCCATCTATCTAGAAATATTCTATTCCGAGGCGCGTTGTTATTACTATTATTACCCCGGCTTCAGCTCGAGCTGCCTCTCAGCGCTCATGCATTCAAGGAATTAATCCTGCCGGGTACCCATTCACCTCACCTGGGTCGAGTGCAGCACAATGTGGATACATTTCTTGCTGAAGGAAATTACGCCGTGGCTGGGATTCGAACCCGACCCTCTGTTTCAAAGTCAGAAGACTTATCCACTGGGCCACAACGCTCCACACGGTTGCCGTATCACGAACCAATCTTGTCCACGTTTTCTGCGCAATCTGATTTTGACATTTATGCGTGAAGTGTTCGTCTCATATTATGTATCGAAATTCAGAGGAGTAATTGATTTGTATGATGATGTATTCAAATAAAATATCATTATTGACATTAGAACAGTGTGCTTAAAGTTTCGGTAACATTTAATCTTCATAAAATAAACATCCAAAAGGCAAATTTGTTTGTCAGATTTCAAGACATTGCGCGCATCAAAATTGTAGGAAAACTAAATAATTATGAAAATATAATTAAGAATAAATCAAAATGTGTCAAAAATGTGTGGTGATGTAAGATAATGGCAGACGACCTAATAATTATGCTAATAACAACAACAATAATAATATGATAATTATAATACTACTGCTACTAGTAATAATGATAATAATAATCATGGTGTCGTAATGAGGATAATTGTAATCATGCACTTTACAATGAGAGTAAAATGCAAAGTGATTTATAACACCTACCTAGTGGCATTTGGCAGATACGTCGTCTTGATGACGTACATGTTACTCGATTCCAACGTCCATGAACAGCATCATTAAGGGAATTACTAGACGTCATCACAGCACAGTATGGTTTTGAATGGGAGAGTAGATTACTATCCCAGTTCGAATACCTTCGAAACAAATGAACGATTAAGCACATTCTTAACATCAGTCGGTATCTAAGTTCCAATTAACATGATTAAGTAGGCTATATTTTAACTCATCATGGATTTTACATATATCCAAGATAACATAAGACGTTACGACTCGTTTCTTTCCAGATTTTAACATCATTCATGTTTTCTATATAGCCTTTCATAGAGAGAGTTTATAGTAAATCAAAGATCTGATGAAAGTCCCTATATCGAATCTCAGTTGGAAACACGATGTGATGGGTAGTTATTTTTCCCTTAATAATACACAATAGCGAAAGGATATACATTATTATGTCCCTAGTATCGTGAGCGTTGGGCGAAAATTGAGGAAGTAACTCGCTGCTGATTTTCTTTTTAAAGGACTTATTAATGAAGGCAGCTAAGTTAATTTTGTTTGTGTGTTATCTCACCAAGTTTTATACCCCACCACTTAATGTTTTGCATGGCGCAAGTCATTTTCCTTGAACAGCAAAACGTAGTCTGGTGTTTTCATCAAAGTAATGTTGATGAATCATATTCTAGTATCGTGAGTATCTTACAAACAAATTTGATGAAACGATTCCCTTTTGCAAAAAATAAATAGATAAATATAAAAAGACCTTAATAAATATCATTGGAAATTCAATTCTGTCTTATGATCAATGAAAACAATCTTTATTAAAAATAAAAGTCTGACCTCGTTTAAAAAAAAAAGCCGTCAGAAGTATACATTTTATCAAAATACATTGATCAACCCAATAAGAAGTGCCAAACAATCCTTCTATTCTAATCAACTCGATTTTTTTTAAATGTCAAGGGGGTGGCAGACTGCCCCCACCCCCTGACGAGTCACAAGCAAAATAAAAAAAAGGAAGCGAAAAAATGTTATACATGTATAACATTTATCTTCTGTGGAATTGCATGCCGTCAATGAACTGTTTGCAGTTATTTTGAGAGAGGAATACTCAGTTCTCATCGAGATCATCAACCTATGGATTGCTGAAATTGACTGTTAATCATAAATCAACATCGTCTTCACGAATGTGCTTCAACATAAGTTTCATCATGGCTATCATTTAAATTCTAAGGAATCTTTGCCAACCAACTTGGATCTTATCTGGATTTAATACAGGGCTATCATAACTTTTGATCGCACATCTAAATCTTCAAGACATGCAAGATGTTCAGTTTTATTTTGTTTACTGTATAATTGTTATATTTGCTCTTTATTAAAAAAGAAAATCAAATTTTAAATTAAATTTTCAATGGTATTTGTTGCAGTATAAATGCAAACAAACAAACAATATCGTAACAATGTCTAGTTTTCAGGTTGAAATACCAAACATTTTCAGCTCGCATTTCGCACTAGCGTCAATTGATTAGTTAGAAACCAATTTGTTCACGGTTACCATGGTTACAAAAAGTGCTTATCCAATACTTAGGCCGGAATATAAAAGAATTCAGCTCGCGCTTCGTGCTCACATATAACTTTTTGGGTATATCCATCCTGTTCGGTTTTTAGGTCGGAATATGAATAATCAAATATACGAAATATATATACCTAGAAACCAATTTGTCCACGGTTACAAAAAATCCTTAGAATATCAAGTTCTTAGGTCGGAAATCAAATATTTTAGCTCAAGCTTCGCACTCGCATCAAATTCTATCCTCTTCATAATATATGAAGTGCTTAGAATGAAAATGTTTTAGGTCGAAATATCAAGAATTTTCAGATCACACTTCGCGCTCACACCAATTAATTGTTTTCAAATACCATCTTGTTTATAGTTTTAAAAAGGGGTGCATAGAATATCCACTTTTCAGGGGGGACGAGGAAATATCTCATATTTTCAGCTCGATCTTCGCGCTCGCATCAATTAATTAATTAATCGGACCAGCACGACTATTGAGATGCCCGTCCTGTAAAACTGCATGTCTGGTATCGAATTAGGAATATCATTTTTTTAGATCGCGCTTCGCGCTCACATAATCTATTAAGTAAGATAGTACCCATCCTATTCGTAATTAAGTGCACAAAATGCCCTGGGTTCGATATTAATGAGTTTTGGTCGTCGGTAATCGGTACTGATATCTGTCGGTAATCAAGGGCCACCACCCCCCCCCCCCTCCTAGGAAATGGCCTAGCTATACCTCTTTTTACACATTCCTCTGGTTATTACCGCCCCTATATTATTTGTACCGGATCCCTTCGTCCGCCTATCTATCTTCCTCCAATTTTAATACCCTCAACCATGTCAACCTTCTGACATTCCTGCCAGTGAGTGAGTGATTTTCGCCAAATCTAGTGATATATCATGTTGCTGTCGCACATGAAACGATTCCTTTTGCCCCCCCCAAAAAAAATAAAACAAATAAATAGATAAATATAAAAAGGCTTTAATATGCACTTGATATTTAATTCTGTCTTGTGATCAATAATAGACATTAAAAACAATTTTTATTACTTATAAAAGTCTGCCCTCGTCTAAAAATAAAACCGTGAGTAATATGCATTCTGCGAAAATACATTGATCAACCCAATTCGAAGTGCCAAAAAAATATTCTATTCTTATCAACTCGAAGTCGGTATCTGTCGGTAATGAAGGGCCTCCACCCCCCCCCCCCGTAAAAGTCCTAGTTATACCCTTGCTTACACATTCCTCTGGTTATTACCGCCCCCCTCTATCCTATGTCCCGGATCCCTTCTTCCACCTATCTATCTTCCTCCAACCTTAATACCCTCAACCTCCTGACATTCCTGCCAGTGAGTGAGCGATTTTCCCCAAATATAGTTATATATCATATTGCTGTCGCATATATTTTCACGTTCATATTTATTTTTATTTACTATTTTTACTGTGTATATGGAAAAAAAAGGAATGCAAATCAATACATGAATAGAACTGATTTCAATGTCAAATACGCCTTTAATAACGTTTCCAAATGAGCAGAATTTGGGAACATAATGTAAACACCTAAGTATTTTTATTTAAACATTGCAATTACCACTAGAAATATATCGATCACGCTCCAAAACATTTCATTTCTGGAATGATATTAAAAAAGAAAAACAATAAAGTGCAATCGCCCGATAGCAAATATCAGCCCTGTTAGCAGCAAGATCCCAAATGTCTCGAAATATGCCAGGTATGCCACTGCGAGAGGGTATTTAACAGTTTATTTTTCCAATAAAGACATATAAGGAAACCAAACAATTAACAATGTAATATAAAAGATATCAGGCGCGCCGGAACACTTTCATTTTTTTTTTGGGGGGGGCAAAATCCCGAGGGGGGCACAATATTTTTGACAGCGTGAGATACCGAAGCGATCGAGCGGGAGAGCGTGTGGGACCCCCCACGGTAAGGACTGGTAAAAATTGAGTATAAAAGTTGCGTTTCTAAGAGCTTTCAAAAATAAATTTCTTGAGAATTAAACAGTCTTGGAGTTCTTTTTGCTCCTTCTGTTTCCTCCCTTCTGACCCAGACTGGTGTTTCTTCCTGATCAGGGTCGCAGTTCCAGAAAATTACGAGCCTTACTGCAAACGAAGTTGTTTCAAACCAATGTAATATAGGCCTTTTAAGAACTTTAAGATGACAAACATGACCGTACGCAGCCGGGGCCGCCGATCGAGAGGGTAAAATCAAAATAGGTCTTGTAGAGTTGCAAATGCAAATGCAGTTTTCGTCGCGATCGCACGATCGACGACTGAGATCGGAAGGGGGAGGGGCTGCATCAGCCTACTACAATAGTAACTAGAATTTTAATTCGTCTTACGGACGAATTAGGTGATCTGTCTGTGAATCTCATGATCACGATCACGATCTATTTTTTTAATCATGATCATCATTTCAATGCAGATCAATAAGAATATCATCACAATAAACGTATTTTTACCAATGAAAGGACCTGTTAAATACTGTTGAAAGACAATAAAATAAAAGGTTTTATAAATCTTGTTTTTCTAAAGAATGTCAATTCCAATTTAGCAAGTAATAACACGAAATAGTGAGCATAGTGTTGACGAAAGCAAGATTCTAGAATCCAGTTTTGAAAAAAAAAATTAAACCAGTATGCACTGACCAGTATTTAGTTGCCTCATGAGCAGTAATGACTAAATGACATTTAATATCTTCCATGACGATATGTAGATTTCATTGCAAGATATTATACAAGCATGCCTTACATAGCAGGTTGGAGCAATTGCATAGACCAGGTGAATAGAATAGCAAAGCAATGAACACTAACGGAGGCATTTGTTGCATTTCTTTCTGGAGTGCAGCGTAAGCCGTGTTCTTATAACAATACATAGCAAACTCTGAAATACCAATTGCTAGTACACGCATTGTTGTTTTTTTGCATGTATTGAATCGCACAATCTAAATGAATAATCAAGACATCAAGGTTGTTACTAATATCTCATTAAATATAAAACAATCATGTCACTTTAGTACCAATGAACTTTTTCTTATCATTTGCAGAATGAACCCCAAACTGGCTTATAGGGGTTACACGCAAAATGAGACAAAATTTAATAAAAAAAATAGATGCTGATGGGTTTCGATCCAGGGACCCTCGCATTACAAGGCAGATGCACTAACCATCAGACCATAGTAACTGCCATACACTTGCAAGGCAACGATAAAATATAACCTCAAATTGAATTTTAAGGTGAAAGTTATATCATAAATCATACTTCTATACATTGTTAATATTTATGATGATCTCCTGCTCAAAATGATACAAATGTAACATAATTTGGAAGAATATATAATTAACTACAATATGTCGAAAACCGGGCGAAAAACGACCAATGATTACGGAGTTATAGTCATATTTGCAAAATTATTAAAACGACATGAAACAAAAATTGAAAATTTTAGTTTTGACGCCAATTTGAAGACGTTATGATAAAATGTATTGTCAAATGTGACATGAAATCACATCTACAAGTCCTACCCTATCGGAATATAAAAGAAAATTTGGGGGTCAACGGACTATCTGAAGAGTTATATAGAATTTTGTAAAAGCATGTTTTTGCACATTTTTGGCCTATTGTGAACGCGCGCTTGCGCGCGGAATTCAAACTTTGACGGAGGCGCATTCCTTCATTACTGGTCGTAGAAGGTCGGCTAAGGTATCAAATTATTGGAAATTTCATAAAGAATGCATTAATGTAAAATAACGTGCAGTTGTACTTTGCGTAAGGACGTTACGCGCGTAAACGCGCGCGAAAACCTGTGAGCGCGCAAATTTCTGAAATGCTTAGAATGACCTGATTCGTACTCTACTTTGATCAAAAAGTGATTTTGAGCATTTTAAAATTTTGACGCGCGCGTACATGCGCGTCGTGACCTGTAAAATGACCTTTGATGACATGGACAGTTGACCCTTGATCTGAAGTTGATTTCAAATTAATATTGTTAACTTTTGATGATTGATAATGAAGATATGATTGATAATGTGATTTTACAAAATGGCGCGTAGATGACGTCACGATGACCATTTGACGTTGAACTTGTTTCGTACACATCGTATGATAACTGTCCATAATTGATAACATTTTGATGAAAATTGATTGATTAGTTTTGATGATTTTGGTGGAACAAGAAAAGGGTGGAAAAAGAAAAATAAATAAAAAGAATAAATAAAGAAATAAATAAAAAAGAAAATTCGTAGAAACACAAGAGGTGATCTGTCAATTGACAGATCACCTAATAAGAATGAGAATCGCAATGCTGATACTCATTTTATCAGATAAACAAAGCATACAGGGTTATATATGCATTCCGTTGATACATTGGTACATACCCAGGTGTCGTTCCATCAATCCAATTGTACTGGCCATTCCCATCCAGATCTTCTAAGCCAATGTAATAATTTCCTTGCCCAAAGGTTAACTTTGAGGCAATAAACTCCTGCATAAATGGACGTAATCAAGTAAATTCAACAGAATAGGCATTACATAATGGGTAAGTATTCAATACAAAGGAAATAATTGTATATTAAAATCTGTAGATGATTGTACAAATTGGATTTAAGTATTCTTATATATATACAGTATACACACACACACACATATATATGTATGTATATATATATACATATTTTGATTATATTTGTTGATTCTATTTTTGCACCCGGATAGCTGCTAATATTTCCTTCCTTATCCTAATTTATGCCATAATATACAAAAAGTTTCAAACACTCTTTTTGGTACATGAAATAGGGCTTGGAGAACGAATTCAAATGATTTTTGATTTATTTTACAACTTCTGTCAACCCCCTTCTCACTTTAACTCGATCCTTCATTGATATTTTTTGCATCAGTATTCTGCGAGGTTAAACAATTTTTGCGTTTATTTTATATCGCAGTGTATTGCTCGTCAGTCGTGTAGCGAATCATTCAGCACCGTGTTCATAATAAGAATATGTGGAGCGTTGTGGCCCAGTGGATAAGTCTTCTGACTTTGAAACACAGGGTCGTGGGTTCGAATCCCAGCCATGGCGTAATTTCCTTCAGCAAGAAATTTATCCACATTGTGCTGCACTCGACCCAGGTGAGGTGAATGGGTTCCCGGCAGGATTTAATTCCTTGAATGCATGAGCGCTGAGAGGCAGCTCGATCTAAAGCCGGGGGAATAATAAAAATAATAACAACGCTCCTCGGAATAGAATATTTCTAGATAGATGGCGCTATATAAATGCCTATTCAAAGAGCAACACTATTTATTAGACAATACAGTGTAGTTTGTTTTCCCATTGTGGCTAGCTACCCTCTTCATTGACGTGTCCTATTTTGTGTCCTGGATTCGTTATCGTAGAAAGTAAACCAGATTTTACTCGTACGTTTTGTGCAGCTGATGTGATGATGGGCAAAGCACCTCCAATGCTTTGACAGTGAGCACGTGCGCCTGAGAAAGTTCCGTAGACACCATCAAAACCATGGTAGACAACATAACGATATCCGTCAAAGACATCATCCCCTGATGTAGAAACATCTTGACCTGTGAGAATTAAAAAAAAAAATCTACGAATTATGCAACCGTACAACGTTTTTGTTTCTGGTTTAGTGTAACAGGTCAGAGAATATAAGGGACAAATGGAGATTTTAAATGTATACAGGTGATTAATTAAGAAGGCTCCCGGAATCAGGTTATTGTACAAAACATTAAAAATAAATACTTCTGAAGAGATCCCTTCATGAAAGTTCCCCTTGATCTTGAGTTGGAGAGGGTGATCTTCGGATGTCTCTTAATCAGTTTCATCGTATAATTTTGAAATGATTTTGGGGAGAAGTTGAAAATTATACATTTTTTTAAAAATGGATTATAACGTATCAGAATAACATTGATTCCTTTCGTACCGATACGGCCGCCATCTTGGATTTGTACATATTGGTATGTTATATGTCATAAGTGTCATTTATATTTTTTCCCACGTGAAGTTCAAGATAAATACCAGTTTTGGTAACGGTCTCAAAATTAGTTCGAACAGAATCCAATAGAAATACCACTCAAGTGTTTGTATTAATGAATAAAGATACGTGCCACGTGACTGGAACAAATGCGTAATTGCTGAGGAATGGAAAATAAGCACGGAATTCCATCAAATGTCAGGTATTTTTCCCGAGAAATATTAATTCACTGTCCCACATAAGCTTTCCTGTGTTTGTGATCATCAGACGCATCGATTTTCAGCAGAAATATTATAATCTAAAAAAAAAGTGCTTATTTCAATGTAGCAGATCTAGATCTATAATAATATTGTGGCCATTAACCTTGACTTTAAAAACTTTCTCATGCCTTTTTTTGCAACTACAATCTTAACACCAAGGAATGTTAAAGAAGTTTTCTTCGTATTGCTTTATTATTGATAGGAAACCTATAGTATAGCCTCATCCTATTGCTTTAAGTATTTTTGTTTTCAAGATAATTTAATAACTGTTGACAAGAAATAAAATAGTTTAGTGACTATTCTTATGCATGTATTGGCATTAAAATTACATTTTCTCATACACAATTTTCGAATAGAAAATATTTGCATATATTTTTAGTAAAACTGTCTTCCCTTTCTATTTTTTATGTATAAATACATGTTCGGTTTTTCATCTTTTTTACTTTAATGTTTTGCATATCTTTCGATTTTTTAAATCGTATTTTGGCATTTTTTTGCAAAGTGAATTATCAAGAAAAGAATGAAAGCATGAATATACATCAATTCAATTCAATTCTGGTTTTATTGTGAAAATGGTACATGACAAAAGTCCGAAGACTCATCATATTTACAAAGTAAAAATATACATGTATATTATTAAAAGATTACAATATATCACAATTCATAGCGAGAATATATCCTGAACAAACATGCATGATAGATGAGGACGTTGCTGGCCGTCCTTATATAGCTGCGATTGATCAGATCAACCGTAACTCTTTGTATGACGGGCCCAAGATGTTCATTGGTAATGAGTCGTCAGTAGTCGGCTGCTAGTCGTCGCCCGAGTCGGCATCAAAGAAGCAAGATTCTGAATGACTTTTAAGTTGTTTTCGAATTTGAGAATTACGCGGCGCCACATCAGTGGACTTTTCTCAGGTTTTCCACTTTAAATGTATATGTGTGTGGAGTTAACGAATTCGGGTGATTTACTTATTCAGATTTAATTACAGTTGGCCGGTTATGCTTGAATAAAAAAAAATCACTGATTTGTGTAACCAATGAATATTATTCAATCGGAATTCCACTGTTTTTTGAAAACTATGATCGAGATTTAAAGTATGCTCTAAATAAATATATTTGAAATATACCTTAAACAATTACTAATTTATTCTTTGGTGTTTTTTATGAAACCTTGACCAATTTCTTTTTCTCTAACCTTTCTGATTTTATTCAGACCAACTTATCACGACGCTGAACTTTTTCTTTGAAGCTTTGCAGATAAGATACAGCTTATTTCATAAACTTACGCTTAAACTGTGTATATCACAATAGGTACATATACTTACACATTCCAAAATTCAAAAGTAAATACATGAGTGCACAGGCTGTAGAAATAAAAAGTTGACAGGCCATGTCCGTATTTAGCATTGTTCACTCAATGCAATAATTGATTGTAATGGTTGAGGATTTTACCTCGCGGAACAACCAAGTAAATTATTATGCGGGTGTTACGAGTAACGTTTGAAAGTCATTTTTAATACGAGCGAAAACGATATCATTATGATAACACGGACAGAATGAGAAGTCAAGTGTTTATTTCATAGGAGGAAGAAGGAAAGTGATGTTTTACCGCCATATCTTTCCTGTCACTATTATTGGAGGAAACATTGGTACTATATCTAATCTCCAATTTGAAGAGTATCCAATTTGTATAGAATTGAAGATAACGATTTCGTAACTCTTTTCAGTTTTTAATCATGGTTTAAAAGGTTTCCTTCCTCGTACACCTTTTTTTTTATACATGTAACAGTTCCCATTTGGCAAGGTTTTTTTTTTAAGAATTTCCCATTTGCTTTGTTGTTAGTAGGATAATGGGTCCCAGACATTCATTTATTTATTTTATCTGTTTTATTATTATCTTATTTTATTTTATTCATTTAGTTATTCATTTGTGTTATTCTATTTTTTATTATAATAATTATTATTATAATTATTATTATTTTTTTTTTTGGGGGGGGGGGCTTGTCAATATGTGCCAACATATATTTATGGACGTGCAGTTTATGTTATCATTTTTATTATTACCATCATCATTATTTTTTATTATAAGTAGTATTGTCATCATTGGTATCATAATTATTCATAAAGACTATATAATAATAAATGCACAAAGTAGTAGACCTTTTCTCAGTCAATCAAATTTAAGGATTCAGTAGCTTTTAACTGTTTCTGCAAATATGTTATTATAACGGGTATAAAAATTTGCATATGTAAACAATAATTTATATTCATGAAATTCTGCATATCTCCTGTGCACTACATGAACAATATATTTTGAAGTTTTCAGACAAAACAAGCATGATTTGGCCGAGATATTCTCCCTTGACTTCATGATATGGGTGCAATGTCTGAAAAATGGTGAAATAGGGCCATTTTGTAGTGACGTCATATATTACGTCATTTCGGAGGGAAGACCACGCATAGAACCCGGCAGCAATGCATTTTATAATTTTCAGGGTCCGTGCCATCCAGCTATGGGGTCATTTGCTTGTCCGGCTTTCGGTTGAATAAACCTCCTGGGCTGCCGGACTACTATGTAACTACATAACAACTGCGAGTAAGAAGTGCAGTCAGAAATTTGAAATATAAGCTCTGACCTGATCTAAAAGGGATATTTTTAGGACTTTTTGCAGTTAGCCATGAATATGATACATTTTCAACTAGGTGCGGCGGAGCGTATTTTCTTTTGGGGAGGGGGGCAAAGGGGGTGCACTTGCATGACAAAACGGGCATTTGGTGCAAAAACGGACATTTTCACCATGAGATTATAATCTGTGTAAAGAAGTTGTGTGTTTTGTAGTAATTAAGTTGAGCAACTTTTTTAAAGCTGATTTCTTATTAATAAAATATATATTTAGGTTTTATTTTCAAGAGCAAGCGTAGCGAGCAAGCGGTTTTGAAAAAAAATCAAATCCAAAGTTTTAAAACTCGCTTTTTGGTCAATATGGGCCTTAAAAGGGCATCCTTGTGAGATGTTGCGAGCGAATGACGAGCTCAAACTTTCAAAAATTTCATGTAGACCTAATAAGACATAATAATAATAATGATAATAATGATATTGGTATTATTTACCAAGCCACTTCAGTTCAGACAACTGTTCTCCCAGTCGGTCCTGTTATTATTATTACACCGGCTTTAGCTGGGCTGCCTCTGCGCCCAAAGGAAGGCATTTAATGAACTTTTTCCTACCCTACCGGGTACCCATTCACCTCACCTGGGTTGAGTGCAGCACAGTGTGGATAAATTTCTTGCTGAAGGTAATTACTCGATGACTGGGATTCGAACCTACGACCCTCTGTTTCATAGTCAGAAGACTAATCCACGGGCCAAAACGCCCCACATAAAAAGTAAACATTCCGAGCATTTGTTTGTAATCATAAAAAATGATTAAGTTGTTAACACTAGTCGTAACGATAAACAATTTTTTAATAACATTTATATTATTACCATTTTTATTATGATCATCGTTTTGATTGTTATTAAGAAAAGGTTCTATACATGTACATTACACTTAAGACAGTTATGCTGATTACAATGAATATTTTTACTTAAAAACAAAAAAACTACGGCCATGAATTCCTCGTCGCAGGAACCCTTAAAAAATTGAATTATTTTCAATCTTTCTGGTTTAAGATAATACCTATATAATTTATGTTCATTACATGATTATGCTAATTATGAAAAAAAAATGCTCAGGGAAGCCAAGATGGCAATCAAGCTGATGTTACTTCAAAACCCATCTAGAACGCAATCAATCAAAATGTATTGTACTTAACAACTTGTCTTGGTCATGTACATGGGCTATGGGAATGTCTACTGAAAAGTTACTCATTGACTTCTCGCTATTATGAATTATTTTGCGCATCTCATAAAATCTACAATCATGACAATGTGAACATTCTATGAACGCATTGTGAGCACCAGTGGCGTAACTACGGGAAAGGGGGGCACGTGCCCCCCCCCCCCTTCGGCATACCAACAAAAAAGGGGTATAGGAGAAAAGGAGGGGGAAAGAAATTATTATTTATTATAATGTTTTAATGTAATTTCATAATAAACACAATCTGCTCAGTGCCTATGTCTTCATTGTTCCTGATGCTCGCATCGCCTGTTTAACGAGAATTATAATCCTGTTGTACTAAAACATTCCGTTTTCAAGTCGATATACACCAAATATATTTCCTCGCATTTCGAGTTATTATAGCTTTATGTAGTGACATAATTATGCTTCTTTTTATATCTACTTGAAGTGATTGCCCCATTTTTAAGGTCTAAGGTATAAAACATTTCATGTCCGTGATTACTTTCGCTTTAACGGATTGATGAGATATATCTGCTCTCCATGAATTCCTAAAATAAGTCCTTAAAACATTCCTTTTTTTTCTGATCTGAATATCAAAACTTGTTAGTGAAATACGTACAGTATGGTCTTAGTTAATTACTTTAACAAGCCTTAGCACGCCCCACTTCAGGTCTGATATATCTACATTTTCTGCTCGAGCTTCGCAATATTTGATAATCATGAATACAAGGAGTACTCGCCTCACCTGACTACGATAAGATAATGTACTCTTAATGGACTCCTTAAGGAAAAGTCCTGTTCGGGGTCAATATGTAAAAAAATTAGCTCGCGCTTCGTGCTCGCATTTTTTTTAGCGAGACAGGTACGTATCATGATTACAAAAGTTTGAATATACTGTCACTTTTTAGGTCTGAATATCGAGGGTTTTTTGCTCGCGCTTCGCGAACACATTATTTGATCAGTGAAATATATATCCATTTTAATGTAATTGTCCTAAAATGTATCTGTTAGGTCAGTATACCTGGCTTCGCGCGCCCACTAAGCGACTCGTTTTTTTTGGGGGGGGGGGCCCTGATGCCGTGACACAGGGTACGCCACTAGTGAGCACACTGTAAGACCCTGGGACAATGGCCCGTATTTTGCTTGCCGCGTTTTACTTTGCCCACAGTCCGACTCCAAACATATCAAAATTTTGATTTTCTTTTGAGTTTCTTACATTTAGTATGCTCTTTCATATACGTGATGGATACATTTATCTTATTTATCATTCCGAGGGAAGGAGCATGATTTAAGAGTCAAGTGAGTTGATGATTGAACCTCTATACTGTTAGACAGTTAGGGATTACTGGCTATCCAGAGTTTAGCCAGAACTTTAGAAAAAAAAACGACGTCAGAATATGTCATCTGTGTTCTTCCCAACATGGGATTAGCCCATGTACAGCAGGAGACTTGCTGTGCTCCGTGTTCATTGCCCACATAGAGATGAATTTCCCCTTTTTGAATATTCTTTGATCTGTTATTAGATTCAGGAAACGGTAAAAGGGAAACAAGGTCGCAGAATTGCCTTCATTTCTTCTCGTTAGATTTAAAGAATTTCGAAATCTCATGACGCATTTTCTAGTTGATCCAAATATACAGTGCGTCCCAGAAAAAAACGAAACCGAGATTTAGCGATTATTTATCATAACTTAATCATATATAGATAAAATAGACAAATTACCTACCGATGTAAAGCGTAGAATAACCTATTTCATCTGGTATTACTTAGATTATTCCTCATTCACGCATAAGTGAGCAAAAACAATGCCAATAAAGAATATCAAAAACTCATTTGGCGGGGGTATCTGAATTTCAAGAAGAAAATCACATGACTAAAAAGATCAATATCTGTTCTTTTCTTTGATATCTTAACCACAAAAAATGGTCAAGAAGTAAATCCCTCGAAGCAATGCTTGTATTTCCATAATTTCATTAAATAAACGTGTTTTCGCCGGTTTCCCACAGAAGCTGTCACACGGTAACAAAAGTCTTAATGCGTGGCTGATCGTCGATAAAATGAAAGAGAGAGAATTGACGGGGAAACAGAGACGCAAGAAGTGATGGAGAGAGTGATGAAAAAAGAATGGAAGAGAAGGAGAGAAAGAAACAGAGAAACATGAGATAAAATTATAGAGGAGAGAGGGGATTAAAGAGGGGACACAGACTGAAGTGAAAGAGACAGAAAGGAAAAGAAACAAAGGGAGAGACAGAAACAGAGCAAGATGGGATAAAAAGTTATAGAGGGAAGAGGAGATAAAAAGGGGAGACAGAGACGCAAGAAGTGAAAAAGACAGAAAGGAAGAGAAACAGTGGGGGAGAGGGAGAGACAGAAACAGAGACACATGAGATAAAATTGCAGAGGGGAGAGGGGATTAAAGAGGAGACAGAGAGACAAGAAGTGAAAGAGAGAGAAAGAAAGAGAAACAGAATGAGGGAGGGAGGGAGAGACAGAAACGGGGATACATGAGATAAAATTATAGAGGGGAGAGGGGATTAACGGGGAGACGGAGACATAAGAAGTGAAAGAGACAGAAAGGAAAAGAAGGGGAGAGAGGGAGAGACAGAAATAGAGAAACATGAGATAAAATTATAGAGGGGAGAGGGGATTAAGGAGGAGACAGGGACACAAGAAGGGAAAGAGACAGAAAGGAAGAGAAACAGAGGGAGAGACAGAAACAGAGAAACAAGAATGTAGAGGGGAGAGGGAAAAGGGCAGTGGCGTAGACAGGTCCTTAGACCTGGGGGGGATGATTCCTAGCTGGGTCATACTTTATATATATATATATATATATATATATATATATATATATATATATATATATATATATATATATATATATATATATATATTTATATATATATATATATATATCATATATATTTATATATACATATATATATATATGTAATTAATATATAAATATAAAGAATGAAGGAGATAATGTACTCGATAAAAACAAAATATCATGGGCCAAAGCAGACGAGTTAAAGATAACAAAATAACACGATCTGCCTCATGGATTATCTCATGTGTCTTTTAATCACTTTGCTTTGAGCAATAAACAGGGCATCCAGTAATAAACAAACTTCCTTGCACATTTTTCATGGCAGTAATCTTTTGTTTGATTAATGACAATGAGTAAAGATGATCATAAGAGAAATGTCATTTGTCGGATGTCTAGTTATCATCTTGGTCATGACAGTCCTGCTAAACATGATCTAGAATAACTAGTATTCCTTATTTTACTAGTATAGTAGTATACTCTTTTAAAAGTAGCGATATTGTTAATGATCAAACGAATGAATCAACAACTAAAGGAATAAACAAATAAACAGCCAAATAACTAAAAAAATATCAATTATAATTATAGTAATAGGGGTAAAATAAAAAAAGCTCAACATTATATTTCTTATCCACGTGCAGATATGCGGACACTAAAATGATAAGCACACTCTGTTTAAAATTACCATGATTACAAAGGCTTGATTGAATTAAGTATGGAAATGAAATAAACCTCACCGAGTTGTCGGAAGTAAACTGTATAGATAATTTTTATCGCGTAAATACGCGAGATGATTGTTTTTTGTCAAAGGTCCGACAATGAACACGCTGAGGGTGGAGTTAGGCTTATTCTGTGATCTTAGACCATAAATTAATCTTATCCATGGATTGATTCAATCTGCCTTCGTGAATTAAGGCATGTCTATATATTGGATGATTCTACCTTCTTTGAAAAGCGCAAAGTACTCTGAAAAAAAATTAGTGAAATAGTTCACTCTTTAAGGAGTGAATATATGAAAGAGTGAATATTGAGTGAAAAAAACCTTGGATATCACTGAGGCCATCCAAAATTTGCACTTTCATTCCAAAATCATTCATTTACTAATTCGCTCCTTAGAGACTGAAAATTTTCACCTTTCCTTTGCAAAGTAGGGGTTGAGGACATGGCCAGCAGGGAAAAGGGTCAGTGTATGTGTATAGGTAATTTCTTATTAATTCGTTTGAACAGTGTTAATGTGTTATGAAAGCAATTGCTCTGAAAGGGAGTTATTAAGCGACACTTTCTTAAATCTGTAATGAAATATTTTGAACTTATCTCCTTTGCAAATACATAATTATTATAAGGAAATGTACTTGGTGAAACTCTGAATAACGATCCTTAAATGTATATGACGACGCAAGACAGTTGTTATTACTTAAAACTTGCAAGTTGTAAATGCATATAAGATGATTGACTCTGAATAAAAGTCCAATTTTGATCATGTTTGTCATTGCTGTACGTTATGATTATTACTGCTATTATTATTGATTGATTTTAACTAGCATTCATTGCTTTATTACTGTATAGTTTTGCTTCTTCCCCCACAGAAACCTGGGGGATGATTGTACACACCATCCCCCCCACCTAAAATTCTGGGGGGGATGCATCCCCCATCCCCCCCCCCCCGCTGGAAAAGGGCGACAGAGAGGAAGAGAGATGAGAAATGAGAAAGACGGGAGAGGGGGAGGGAGGGCAAAAAGAGAAAGATAAAGAATCGAACGAAAAGAAAGTTAGAGAAAGAGAGAGAGGAAGAGACAAATAGAGAGGGGAGAGTGGGACCGGAATAGAGAGGAGGGGGGGGGAGGTAGGAGAGGGTTTAATGATGGGAGGGAAGGTAGCTTGAAATTAGTAAGGATAGTAGACCAAGTAGTAATTACCAGTTGCAATGAATTTTTGGACAAGGAACGCGTTTCACTATACATGTACCTCCCTCTTCTCTCCCCGAATTCGCACCTGAATATACTGTTAGAAAATATTGGGTAAACCTATTACCACCACGAGGGTAGTTATGTTTCCAACCAATTTTGGGAAGTATTTTTCCCAATGCGGGAAGCATATTGTCCAGTAAGGTAAACAAAATGAAGCAATTACTTAAGAATAGGTAGATTTGTCATCATACGGGATAAATAAAAATACCCCAAAGAAATGCCAATGTTTGTTTGATACAATTATCCTCATGGAGCGCTTTTACCCAATATATTTTTAGAGTGTACATCAATTATATGGATAAAAACAATTAAATGAAGACTCAAACAGTTTGTTACTTGATTGTGGGGCATAAGGTAACGGATGCCACTGGTAATTGTGTTGCTTTGATAGCGGAAGCACATACACAATTATACAGTTTGGGAAATCTAGGTAGTGAATCCCGCATTATTCTTCATGCTGTACTGATCATGAGTTAGTTAAACTGAATAGGATGGAGTATCGTGAAAATCAGATCACAGAGCCAAGGTCGTTTATACTATACATGCTTAGAGGGTTTTCATTTTTCAATAAAAAACATCCATAATTCTACAATAGAAGCTGCACAGTCACGTGATTTCATAAGTAAACATAGTGAATGATCTGAGAGATGACGATGAGAGAGAGAGAGAGGGGGGGGGGGCGAGAGAGGGAGGGGGTGGGGGTGATTGAGAACAAAACAGATCGGGGAATTTTAGAGAGCATGACGCGATACATGTATATTTGAATCTTTGGTCATAAAAAATAGCTGTTGGAAATAACAGTGGGTTAACTTATTTGACAATTTCTTCACACTGTTAAAATGTTCAATTTCAACCAGGTTAAAGATATTTTACACATTAACGGTGTGACTGTTCACAGCGTGTTAACATATAATATACTACGTTAATATGTGATTCACACAGACGATTTCACTTTTTTCCACACTGTGAAGATATTGTGTTATTCACGGTGAAGAGAGGGTGTGTGTGGGAGTGTGTGTGTGATTGAAAGAGAGACTGGGAAAAGAGAGTTGTCAGATTTTAATAAACCATGCCAATATTTATTATGACAAACCTATATTGTGATGTTGAACTTCTGCAAGATGACGAGTAAGAGAGATAAAAAGTCTGTGATGGGGGGGGGGGGTAGTTGGCAAAAAAAAAATCAATTGTAATATCTTTTTGTACATGTTTGTTTGTTTGCGGCAGCCTGCTTCATGTCAAATGGAGTACGATGTGCGATGATATCAGGTTGAAGTGTGATTTTAGCAAATCATTCTTTGATATTGATTGTCATATTGTGAGGTCTCCATTGAGGTTCAGGGCTTATAGTTTACTTGTCATTAGTGTACCAGTCAGGGGCGGATCCAGGATTTTCCAAGGGGGGCCGGGGGGCACATTTTCCCGAGGAAAATTCGACAAGCAAAACCAAAAACCAAAGCCCACGAAAAATTGGTACAGGTATTTTGGGGCATTTCATTCCATCATTATTTGCTTCAGTGGTTGATGTTTGTAGACTTTTGTCGGCAACACAACAAAATAAAGTTATAATAAAACCTTTAATTTATTCTTGATGAAATCTTTAAAAAAAGAACATACATGTAGAAAACTGGGGCATGTGTGTGCGTGTGGATGTGTTTGCTGTTTGTGTGAGAAATAATTGGTGATGGGGTGAGGGAAGGGTCTGTTTCGGCTGCCATGTGCATTATATTCTTAATGGCATTCGGCCTGTTATACTGAGCCTTTCATACGCCCTTAAAAGGTGAATATGTGTTTACATTGTGTTAAACCGAGTATTTTTTAATAACATGACCAGAGTATGATGACACCCACTCATTATGTCATTAGTATTCAACATTCCAAGTCATGTACATCAGTGTACATGATAAAGTCACTCCAGATTAAACTTTGATTAATTGAAACAATGCCTTTAAAATACCTTAAATAACTATTACATCAAATCGTGATTTTAATGGCATGTCATGCAGCTCATATTTATAAAAACTTTACACACTTATACGAAATCTTTTTTTTAATGTGACCCTCCTTTCTACTCCATACCAACCCTTTATACACTTTCATACGTCCTGCGGCTTAATGCCGTAAGTTGTTGATTATCATTTATTCATAGCATATTGAAAGCGTAAGATCATTTGGATGTAACATAGCAGTAAGATTATATTGGAAATTTAACAAATTCACTCTGGTAAAGCCTGAAGACGTTAATTCAATAGTCTATGTCGGGTTTTTGTTGCCTCCAAAATTAGAGCATTTAGGAAGGCTTAGCATTGATCATCGTACCCCATCACCCCCCCCTCACCACACACATCCACACGCACACACTTTTTTTAACCAAGTGCACACCTAGTTACCAATAACGGATGTAGCATTTCCATTTATTTGAAAGCAGGATAAAAGAGCAATGTATAATAAATGCCTAGCATACGTACGTGCCGCGGCTGGGGATCGAACTTTGGACTTTCCATATATAGCCATGCGCCTTAGACCACTCGGCCACGGCACCTCCACACACACACACACACACGCTTTTTTTCTTTTTTAGCAAGTGCACACCTAGTTACCAATAAAGCATTTAGCATTTCCATTTATTTGAAATCTGGATAAAAGAGCATTGTAGATTAAACATGTTAAATGTCTTTCTCACGGACATATAGGTGCCGCGGCCGGGATCGAACTCCGGACTCTCTATGTATAGGGGCGTAGATAGCGGGGGGATGGGGGGATGCATCCCCCCAGAATTTTAGGTGGGGGGATGGTGTGTACAATCATCCCCCCCCCCCAGGTTTCTGTGGGGGAAGAAGCAAAACTATACAGTAATAAAGCAATGAATGCTAGTTAAAATCAATCAATAATAATAGCAGTAATAATCATAACGTACAGCAATGACAAACATGATCAAAATTGGACTTTTATTCAGAGTCAATCATCTTATATGCATTTACAACTTGCAAGTTTTAAGTAATAACAACTGTCTTGCGTCGTCATATACATTTAAGGATCGTTATTCAGAGTTTCACCAAGTACATTTCCTTATAATAATTATGTATTTGCAAAGGAGATAAGTTCAAAATATTTCATTACAGATTTAAGAAAGTGTCGCTTAATCACTCCCTTTCAGAGCAATTGCTTTCATAACACATTAACACTGTTCAAATGAATTAATAAGAAATTACCTATACACATACACTGACCCTTTTCCCTGCTGGCCATGTCCTCAACCCCTACTTTGCAAAGGAAAGGTGAAAATTTTCAGTCTCTAAGGAGCGAATTAGTAAATGAATGGTTAATGAAAGTGCAAATTTTGGATGGCCTCAGTGATATCCGAGGTTTTTTTCACTCAATATTTTTGGCGCAATGTATTTTGGAATTACTTATACCAGTGATTTCTGTACGTGCGCAGTCTTCTAGGTTTGAAGGTTATAAACTGTTACATTTCCTTACCTATGTTTTTATCATAATCATCATAACAAGGTACATAAGAAATGAATCGAAATTATAACAAGTTACTATCTATACAGTTTACTTCCGACAACCCGGTGAGGTTTATTTCATTTCCATACTTAATTCAATCAAGCCTTTGTAATCATGGTAATTTTAAACAGAGTGTGCTTATCATTTTAGTGTCCGCATATCTGCACGTGGATAAGAAATATAATGTTGAGCTTTTTTTATTTTACCCCTATTACTATAATTGTAATTGATATTTTTTTAGTTATTTGGCTGTTTATTTGTTTATTCCTTTAGTTGTTGATTCATTCGTTTGATCATTAACAATATCGCTACTTTTAAAAGAGTATACTACTATACTAGTAAAATAAGGAATACTAGTTATTCTAGATCATGTTTAGCAGGACTGTCATGACCAAGATGATAACTAGACATCCGACAAATGACATTTCTCTTAAGATCATCTTTACTCATTGTCATTAATCAAACAAAAGATTACTGCCATGAAAAATGTGCAAGGAAGTTTGTTTATTACTGGATGCCCTGTTTATTGCTGAAAGCAAAGTGATTAAAAGACACACGAGATAATCCATGAGGCAGATCGTGTTATTTTGTTATCTTTAACTCGTCTGCTTTGGCCCATGATATTTTGTTTTTATCGAGTACGTTATCTCCTTCATTCCTTATATTTATATATTAATTATATATATATATATATATATATATATATATATATATATATATATATATATATATATATATATATATATATATATATATATATATATATATATCTGACGGTCAATCGGATCGGGCTCGCCCTAGCCATCAACCCGTCTCTGTGGTCTAGTGGTTAAGGAACCAGCGTTCAAAGCTGGGGGCCCGGGTTCGATTCCCGGCTGAGACATTGTTTCGGCATCACCAATTTTTCAAAAGGGTAGATAGCTCTGGGGAACCTTGATTTAAGCTACACCTACCTTTGTTCTCTTCATCCATTTCTTTACAATATATATAAATATATATATATGTAAGGAAGTTCAATTTTTTCATTCGATTATTAGTTTATCAGATGGAACTTAGTATCTTATATACATAGCACAAAATAATGCAATAGGCTCTCTCAAAATAGTAATATATATAGCACATATATATTGTCAAAAATGGTCCATTGTTTTGATATCTAAGTACGTGTGTGGGTAGATTGTGGATGTGTGTATTATTGTGTAACTTACAGATCTGAGGAGTAACTGCCAGGATCACGGTTACAAAACCAATAAAGGCCCAGTGATTCTCCATTGCTTTAATCTATAGAAGGAAAAATTAAAGAAAAAAAAGAAAAATTGTTAACTGCTTTGAATAAAAAATCAATTCCAACATTATTACTTATGATGTGAAGGTTGATATGAAGAGTTTAGTTGCAAAAGGGGTTAGGTCCACTTTGGACCATTCCGAGAAAAAAAACATGTTTTTTATTCTCACTTATTGCGATATCCCTATGCGAAACTAAATTGTCATGATGTGCTACCCTATCATGTGAACATAAAATTGGGTATAAAATAAATCTACCTGTCTTCAATTTTTTCTATATATTTTTAAAGAAATTATCATTGTTGACCTTACCCCTTTTGCAAGTGAACTGAAATGAATCCAATCTCTTTTAATTAAAAAGTTATTTTTCTTTGCCTCTTTCATTCACGTTTTCATTTGAATTTCAAATTGTCTCTGGTATCATCAGAGTGACTAAAAATTTAGAGGTTTAGAGACATAAAACAATAAAATTTATGAAAAATGGACCTAGCCCCTTTTGACAAATGAGTTCTTCAGAAGAGTTTAGTTGCAAAAAAGGTCAGGTCCACTCCGAGAAAATCATTTTTTTAATTCTCCCGTATTGCAATAGCAGTATGCGAAACTGAATTTTCATGATACCCTACCATAAGATAAAAAAAAAATTGGGTATAAGAGAAATCTACCTGTCGTCATATTTTTTTAGATATTCTTTTCCATATAAATTCTGTGTGGACCTAGCCCCTTTTGCAACTAAACTGAAATGGACTAACCCCTTTTGAAAAAAGGTGATTTTTCTTTGCCATTTTTGTTCACTTTGTAATAGGAATTTCAACTTTTCTTTGGTATCATCTTATAGAGCTACTAAATATCTAGTCTACATTAAGACATAAAAATCAAATTTGATGAAAAATGAATCTAACCCCTTTTGCAAGTGAGCTCTTCATATGCTTAAATTGAATCTGGGAAAATTAGGAGTAATAAAACTTGAACACATAAGCCGATGTAGAGAATTAACCTCTCGGCAGAATCAATTCTTTGAGGTGATCTACATGCATCACGAGTGATCATTTCATTCATTTGTGGAACTACCATGTCATACATGTGCTGTTTCCAGTTATACTTTTTCATTTCTTTTATCGTCTTGATTGGAATTGAAATAAATAAACAGGGTTGGCTTTTTAATCGGATTTATGATATCTAAATCGGATTTTTTTTTTCGTTAAACAATATTTTAAAAACAAAGTGGAAACGCCAAAAATACAACCCTTACGCTGAAATCATTTTCAAAATCAATCATTTCACAGCTGAAATTATTATTTACTTCTATTCTATTTCATAATTAAATTAGTCAAAATAGAATTTATATAAGATGTGAAAGTCATGACGAAGATGCTCTTTCTGCATCCTATCGTGTAGGGAATTTAGCTCCTACTGACTGGTTTGGTCTAAATTTAGGAACTGCCTTGGTACAGTTGATACTGCAAAGTAAGTGTTCCTTTTCAAACATGAAATGAGGAGCCCTTTTTAGGAAGAATTCCATGACTCAGAGACTCACATTCTCAAAAGAGAAACATTCTTGATATCTAAAGAGAAATTCCAGTAGTTGCAGTAAACACTGATTTCATGAGAAAGTCTGTAAAACCAGGTTTAATCGTCAGTATATCATCGATGATCTAGATCTGGTACAATTACATAAACTGAACTTTGTGAAATCTTGAAACCTACGCTGAAAAATGATCACACTGAAGATCACCAACACAGATAGACACACGTGGGACAGTGTATTAATATTGCTGGAATAAAGACCCGACGGAAGTGACCGAATCCGCACTTATGTTGCTTATTTCTCAGCAATTACACAATTTCTTCCAGAATCCTTTGGCACATATTTTTTATTCATACAAACAGACACTTGGGCGGTCATTATATTAGATTCTGTAAAAAGTCATTTTGAGATCGTTACCAAAACTGGAATTTATCTTTAAACCAAGGACTGAAATCATGTGTTTGATATCGAAAACTCCATTTTCATTTATTTATTTATTTTGCTTAAATCTCCTTTGGTATTTGAGCCATGTTTGGAAGTTTTTTACTGTTTAAAGCATTGATTAGCAAAGCTGTGACTTATTGGGAAACAGTTGCAAGTTTATTGGAATAATTCATTTAAGTATAATAAACCTGGAGTTGAACATTGTACCTGTACAATGGAAGTGATTTAATAAAATAAAGTCATAGTGAAAGTGGAGTAGGGGGCTAAGTGTTAACCGCTAATGCCGGATTTATTCATGTTTTGATGATAGAAAGTTGATAAAATTGTCTATCCGCCACAAATAAAGATATTGTCAATCACTTGTACATGTTTCAATGGGAGTGATTTTAATCAATGATGAAAAAAAATCATATTGAAAGTGGAGTAGGGGCCTAAGTGTTAAACCGTTTACAGGCTACACTGCAAGATCAACCTGATTTTTTTGACATGATTTAACAATGGAATTTGACAGCGTTTTTTTCTTCAATATCTTTCCATAGAACGATCATTTCTTCCCCAGGCAAATTTTGTCTGAACGTGCAACATACAAAGGGTGTTTCAGAAACAACAATAACTCACATTAGACTGATGTGTCACTTGCGTCTTTTTGCCAAAGTTGGGCAGTATGTTAATGCACCCCCCTCCCCCCCGGAAAAGGACAAAGCCATTTAGTTGCATTGTCCCATATGCCCTGGGGCGGCCCTTAGAATCGCGAATCGCGGTTATGAAAGTAAGAGGAACAACAAGAACGATTATATCTTTATGAGTGTCAAAGTCGTAGAGATGTATTCGGTATAATGCAACCCCACCTTTTAGATTGAAGCTCGAGAGACAAGTTTCACAGAGCGTATATTTCTTACTATTGCCTTTGTGAATTGTAATTTGTAATTTCCAATCCTTATATATGATTGTCTCATTATAAAAGTATATATATATATATATATACATTTTATATAAATTTTATACATATATATATTATACATTTCTATTTCAAATTATACATATATATATTTATACTTGCATACTACGCAATATGTTTATGAGTACTTTCCAGCGGTGGATCCGGGAATTTTAACAAGGTGGAGCGTTTTTGTAAAGAAAAAAAAATAAACAAGCCAAAAAAAACAAGTTTTCACTACACATTGTCAGAATCACTCAACCAATTATGCAATTTTACAATTATTCGACAAAATATCTGATTCTCTCTCTTAAAAAGAACACAATGTTGGGGTTTTTATGGACTTATCAAAAGCATTCGATACTATGGATCACCGCATTTTACTTTCTAAATTAAAGAGATATGGAATCAGGGGGGTTGTTTTCACTTGGTTCAAAGATTACTTAAGTAATCGACGCCATTATGTTTCTTTCAAATCAAACACATCCAATATTTGTACTATGAAATGTGGAGTACCACAAGGATCGATTTTAGGTCCCTTGCTATTTTTGATTTATATGAATGATATTGTAAATGCATCTCGAGAATTAACATATGTTTTATTTGCAGACGATACAAATGTCTTCTATTCCCACAAAGACTTAAGTATACTCGTCCCGACACTTAATTTAGAATTAAAGAAATTATCAAAATGGTTTAAAGCTAATAAACTCTCCCTAAATATAAGCAAAACTAATTTTATGTATTTTAAACACATTCAAACTAAACATATGTTCCTTAATATATACATAGATGACATCCCTATCATTGAAAAACAAGAAACCAAATTTTTAGGTGTATGGATTGACTCAAATTTAACCTGGAACAGTCACATTCACAATATTTGCATGATGGCATCCAGAGGAATAGGAATTCTGTTTAGATTGAAATATTATCTCTCCCAAAAATCATTATTTATGCTTTATAATTCGTTCATTTTATCTCACTTATCTTACTGCAACTTAGTATGGGGGTATGGTAGTAAGGTAAAAATAGAAAGGATTTTCCGTCTCCAAAAGAAAGCACTCCGCATATGTACTCATTCACATTTCATTGCACATACTGATCCAATATTTCACAACTTAAAAACATTGAAAATTGAAGATATTAACATTTATCAAACGGCCATATTTATGTTTAAATTTTCATCCAATACAATCCCGATTCCATTTCGCAATTTTTTTGTTTACAACAAAGACATTCACAATTATCCAACACGGCATTCAACAGATCTCCACTTAACCAACCCAAGAATATTACTCGCTCATAAGACGATACGCCACCGTGGCCCAGACATTTGGAATGCATTGCCACATGATATAAAACAATGTACATCTCTCTATTCGTTTAAAGCTTCGTTGAAAAAATTTCTTATTTCTAAGTATACCTAATTTAATTCACCTGCACTCACCCACATGCACACACTTGCACTTCTTTTTACCATTTTTTTTATATACCAATATGTATATATATATATATGTATATATATATATATATATATATATATATATATATATATATATATATATATATATATATATATATATAAATCTTATATTTCGTGACGATCAATTTATCAAATATAATTTATGATGGTTTACATGTAGCCCCCTTTCCTGGCTGCTATTGCTTCAAGCACCTCTGTGCTTATAATAGCTGGCCCCTGTATTTTACCGAACTATATCACATGCTTAGGTATGATTTAATTACCAGTCTTTTAAATTGTCACATTTAATTTGTATTCATTCAATTATGTGAACATGTTAATCTATCATTGATTTCTGAATAAAATGCAGAAACTCCTGCAAAAAAAAAATGGAGGTTATTTTGTTCCAGGAAAAATCTAAAAGTTTTATAAGCAAAACACAACAAAAATTATTTTTAAATAATCGTTTAGTACCAAACCGGTTATTTTGGTTCTGAAAGAATTTGACAGGCCCAAAAAATAAGTCCTCAATTGCGTGTGCATGATATTCCCCAAAATGTTGGTGCCTCTCAAAAAGGGTATCTTGGTCTGGGGTAATATCCATCAAACATTGATAAACAAATATTTCTATTCTGCAAAAGGTTTTTTTTTGTTTTGAATAACATTTTATTTTCTACTTCTTTCAAATCAATAAGTTTACAATCACAATTCCTATAAATCAAAATTCTTTGCATGTATACAATAAATAAACAATCAAACATATAAATATATCAATATCAATGAGATTAAAATTATTTTTCAAGCGATTACACATGAAGTTAAACTGCTAAATTTCTCTTCTGTAAGAATGTGAAATCAGACGGGGAAAATCGATATAAGTCGACAAAATAATGCAATGCTCATATATGCCGCCATTCTATCAGATATTGATCCTTTATTTTTCGAATGCTAATTTAAAAAAAAATCAAGGATTTATATTCATATCAATCAGGTCATATATTGATATTATACTGTTATGTAGCATGCAGTCTATATACCAATGTAATATCAACAGTTTACATTTTTTTTCATGACATGTTTCGTAAAAATGAGAGCATCCATTAAAGGGATGGTCCGGACTGAAGGCATTATGGCTTAATAAATAGAGTCGAATTCACTGAGAAAATCCCGAAAATTTCATCAAAATCGGATAACAAATAACAAAGTTATTGAATTTTAAAGGTTAGCAATATTTTGTGAAAACAGTCGTCATGAATATTCATTAGGTGGGCTGATGATGTCACATCCCACTTGTTCTTTTGTATTTCATTATAAGAAATTAGGTTTATTCAATTTTTTTTTCTCCAAATTACTAGAAAAAATGGATTGACAAGTGATTTAGTGCATTAGATATTTATTGCTGCAACTTATTTCATTATAAGGGAGACATATTATACACACAAGTATTAAACAATGAAAAAATTACGATTTTATGTAATAACGTAAGAAAACGGAAAGTGGAAAAGTGACATCATCACCCTACGTAATGAATATTCATGACTGTTCTCACAAAATATTGCTTAACTTTAAACTTCAATAACTTTATTATTTGTTATCCGATTTTGATGAAATTTTCGGCATTTTGCTCAGTGAATTCTACTCTATGTATCAAGAAATAAATATTTTCAGCCCGGACCTTCCCTTTAATACCCAAATAAAGGTAGTCAGAAGAACTTCATTTACCGCCTTTCGGGACATTCAAAGTCATTAATACATTCATTTTTGATGGCCCTAAATGTTTGGTATTCCCTTTGACTTGAAAAATTCCCACACCTCTTTACACTTCCTCATTGAAATCCTACAATCATATCTAAAAATACATTATCACATGTTCACAACTGTTGTTTACTTTTCCTTCTAATTTTGAGCGCTTCTTTTGTTATTTGTAATTCATATGCAGTACTCTCATTCATTCCTCATACCCCTATCCAGCGCTGTATCCAGGTTTTCAAAAAAAGGGGGGCACAAACTTTTTGGAGGATATTTCGTCCGCGAAAAAAAATTGACAAGCAAAAAAAAAGGCCTTCAACCGCAAATAAAAAGTTCTTTCAAAAGAGGGGGCAAAGGTCTGTTATTGCATTTTTCATTGAAAATTATTAATTTTGCTTCTCAAAGGGGGGGGGGGTACAATCCCTGGATCAGTTGTGACCCAGTAAGGGGGGCAGTCTGCCCCCTGCCCCCCCCCCCATTAGGTACGCTAGTGCCCATATCTCTCTCCCTCTCATTCATCTTCATTCATTCCATTTTTTATATTCCTGAGTTTTCCGTAGTTCTCGTGTTTCTTGGTTATTTCAGGTTTTATTTGTTATGGTGTCTCCTGTTGGCAATACTGGGGACTTTTTTATTCTTACCTGTTTACATCAAAATTTTGTTCCAATCTGTCATACTTTGAGGAGCTCACAATTATTGTATACAAGCTTTGCTTTCCAGTGGGATCATCAATTTTCGCAAATTATAATTCAATATAATCCTTTGTTCATATTTTGGGGATACTTGTCTGTTTTAAGTTGCTTTAAAAACCTTGGTATATTGTTTATGACATTGAATTGCTATGATTTTGTTTAATTTGTTTATATTTTGTTGAAAATTCAATAAATGAAATGAAGAATTAAAAGGGGGCATGGGTCGGGTGTGCCCCAGCCTACCTGGATTCGCTACTAGTAATTTCATAGTTATATACAATTCAGGACTTTAGGAACGATTTTTAATAGAGGTACTAGTTTGAATGAAAAAATTGAAAAGCCAAAAGCCCCCAAATAATTCTTTTTAGCACACCTAGCTGACTTCCAGGAGATGTTGCCTATGGTACACTCTAATTTCAAGGGATTTAAAATAAATCAATATCGGCTGTAAATAATGGCCCGTCGATGTTGGGATTTAAGATTAATCCTTAAAGATTTTGATTAAAAAATCAATCTTTAGGATTTACATCTAAATCTTCAGGGATTGATTTTAAATAATAATATCGACGGGTGCACTATTCACAGCCGACATGGATTTAATTTAAATCCCTGTCATTTTAGAGTGTACACTGTAAAAACTGCGGTGTTAAAAGAGGACCACACCCTGAGGTGTTAAAATTACACCCTAGAGATTAAACACAACACCAGAGTGTAAATGTAACAACAAACGGTGTTGTAATAACACCTATAGGTGAAAAAACTAACACCACCAATTTAACACCGGTGTAAAATATCCGGTGTGGTCCTCTATATGTACACCGATTAACACCACAGTTTTTGCTGTGTAAATAACACACACAGCACCCCCTACGAAAATCTTGGGGGTGCTTCCCCCGCTTCCATGTTACAATTAACATTGATAATGGTTTGACCAATACACGCGCGTAATTATTTCCATGAATGTGTACGTGTTACGAGTAATGTTACATTTATAATTCAAAATTAATAAATTCATTGAATAGCAGACTTATACAGAGGTGGAGTAATCCAGTAGTTCGATCGTGTATGAAATGGATCTATGGAACTATTTCGAAACAGTTTAGTCTAACATCTTAGTTGTTCTCTTCTATATATATACATATATATATATATATATATATATATAGAAGACACATTATATATGACACATTGTATATACTCCTGAAGAAGACGGAGGACGGAGGTCCGTCGAAAATTCGAGGAAATAAAAACTATATTGGCTTTGAAAGCATTACCATTTATCTCCAGCATATTTTGTTACTATAGTATTAGAGAAGCCAATACGTGAAACTTTAAGATATATATATATATATATATATATATATATATGTATATATATACATATATATGTATATATATATATTTATATATATGTATAATTTATATATACCCTCTTTCATTTTTTTTCATTCATCTTCTCCTTCTCACTCTTTGTTCGTCCTATTTTTTCTCATTCTTTTTCTTCTTCTTCTTTTCCTTCTTCTTCTTATCCTCCTCTTCCTTCTTCTTCTTCTACTACTACTACTACACTTTCTCTGTCTTCTCTTTTTTTTCTTCTTCATCATCTTCTTCGCTTTTACTTAATTACTCTAATGATTATGTTGGCAACTTACCTCTAAATTATTTCCAACAATATCCGTGAAACCATGGAGCTATGGTGAAACAGCTCGATCCAATTAACCACGCATCTCTTCCTCAGTTTACAGAAATGAAAAGGTATCAATAATGGCCCAGCCACTCCGCCGTATACGTAAACACTACTTCACAGTAGCGCCAAATTTTTAACACACCTTTTTCAGTACACCGACCCTGTATCCATTTATGAGTTGTGTTTATGAATTTTAACCATGTTACCGCGAATCTATTCATGAGTCGAGTACACAACTACACTTGGCAAAGAGAGGAATGTATTATGTTCCGGGCTAGCAGCTATAGGATGATAATTCATACCACATACCTATATTCAGAAAGAGGGACCTAAATGAGTGGATCGCCCGATGAATTGGAACAAAGAATTTGGGGAAGTTTCATGAATAGAAATTCAGCACTGTGCACTGATATGGGGGATTATTCCACTATTGTCAGATTGTAGATCGGCAATAAAAGAGTTTTCTGAAATGGGGATTTCCCCGTCTAGCAGTGCGTCAGATTTTCACATCGGCCTACATGATATAAAATGCAATTTGAAAAATCAAGCGCGCAAATTAGGGGTATAGGCCCAGGGCATGGCATGTGCATCACAGGAAAAGGGAACCGGAATTCTATGTAATATTCTGCCATCATAATCATAAATTTCCTTCATGAAATGTAGATCAATGAAGCTAGTTACACCAAAACTATATTCTCTCAAATAACGTCAGACAAAATTAGAGTCGAATCGGTCCGGAATAGGTCCCAAATGCAACATTATGCCAAGGATTGACTTTCCAAAATTGGCCATATATGCCTCCCAAATCCAACAGAATTGCATCCGAATAAATCCCGATCTGAATTAAAATTTTCGTGGCCCCATTTGGGAGTAATTTACAGGATATTCGGCTGGTTTTTAACATTTCAAAAGGAGCCCAATCCTTCCACGAACGTTCCCGAATCCCTGCCGAATTTTCTCATATCCGGGGAGGGAGAACACGAAGTCCTCAAGCCTCCTGTATTGTTTCGGGGAGCTCCCCAAAACAGAAACGAAAAAGTTCCGAATCAGCCCATTTCGGACAGAATCGTTCCGAATTTATTTGGAAGAATTCGGTTTTTGGTGTAGCCCTTCCTTAAGAGTTAGTGGCACAGGAACCGAATCATCTGTGAATCCATCTTAATACACGAGTTCGGGAGGTTTCGGGAATATTCTGTTTTGCCTTCGCAAATGCGAGAAAATTCGGAAGGGATTTGGGAACGATTCGATGAGGAATTCGGCTCATTTTAAATGTCCAGAACCAGCCGAATCCCCCCCCCCCCGTACTTCCGAATGTGACCACAACAAATTTCACTCGGGCCACATTTGGGATGTATTCGGGGAGGACATTCGGTTTACCTTTTCCGAACCCATTCTTCTCTACTTGGGGAGCTCCCAGAATCCATCCGAATCAGGCCATATTTGGGCAGAATTAGACCGAATTTATTCGGGAGAATTCGGTTTTGGTATAACCCTAGCTTTATTAAACCAGGATGACGTGATGTATTCATGTTTCGCACAGTGTTTACCACAGTAGCATCCTGTTCTGGTTTGTCGTCTAGAAACGGATTGTCTACTGTTACATATAAGAAGAATTGTAAGAGCAATTATATTCATTTATTTAGTTATTTCCTCTTAAAGATATTATAGGATAGAATGATCAAAAATTTTCCAGAATGTCTATGTAAAATCTTTTGTTATGCAGGCCTCTGCCTATTTAAAGCCAAGGATTATTTTTATTTCTGAACATAGATTACTTTACAATAGACTTGTAATGGTAGTGGAAATGAACAATAGGCTTAGATATTTTATTGATATTGTATAGATTTCGATGAGGTCATTCAAGAGTGTTTTAAATGTAGACTGCTCTAGAAATGGGCAGAATGGTCTATCTGCAGACAATACTAGACGCCTCTAGAATGGTGAATACTAGAAGGTTCTAGAAGTAGTTGAAATGTTGATATATAAAGTGGCAGTTTCTTCAAGGATCATATATCAGATCAGAGCTAAGACTTTCACGCCAGACTTTATGTCAGAGCAGACTTTATTTCCACCTAGAATATTTATCCTCTGCGGAATTATTTACCCGCCACCAATGAACTGTTTGCACTTATTTTGAGAGAGGAATTCTCAGTTCTCATCGAGATCATCAACCTGTTTTAATGAACGCTTTTCAACCCATGGATTGCTGAAATTGACTGCTAATCATCAACATCGCCTTCACGGACATTTCAACTCATTACAGTGACTCTTGTTATTCATCGTGCTTCAACATCGGTTTCATCATCGCCATCATTGTGAACTTTTACTTAAGGAATTTTCGCCAGCCAACTTGGACTTTTATCTGGATACTATAATTTGGAATAATTGCCAGAACTGATTTTAAGAGACGTAAGACCATTATCATATATGATTTGTTTGTATATGGTTAATTATTTCCTGTGATAAAAAAAGGGAAATTGAATATCAAATTATATTATTGTTATTTGTTGCAGTATCGTAACACTACTAAATGCCGTGCTGGGTTACATCGGAACCAAATCAGCTGCAAATCCATCCGAATACGTATTAGGGTGGATTTAGGAGTATTCTGTTCTCCCTCCTCGAACGCAAAAAAAAATTCAGGAGGAATTAGGGAACATTCTTGCAGGGATTCGGCTCGTTTTGTAAATGTTCAAAACCAGCCGAATACCCTCCAAAATACTCCCGAATGTGGCTACGACAAATTTCATTGGGGCCACATTCGGGATATATTCCGATGGAAATCGGTTGGATTTTGGGAGGCATTTGGGGGTATTCTGGGCAGATTAAGACCTATTCCTATCATTCGTGGAGTAAAGGTCCGAACCTTACCTCCCCATACCGTACGAATAGCAGCCGAATCGGTCAATTTTAGCCCATTTCGGACGAGTCTAGTGTATTTTTTCGGGAAATTCGGTGGCGTACTTAGTAAATTCGGGCACAATCGTTCCGATTCGGGTCGTCATTTGGCGATGATCGGAGGATTCGGGCTAAATTCGGCTCGATTCTGGCCACCTTTGACTCGATTGCTGCCACTATTCGGGTTGGCCTACGACTTAATGCGGTACGGCCAATATTAATTCGGGTCAATTATTTGTGTTCTGCTCTGATTCGGAACGTATTCCAGACCAAATCCCCGAATCAGGGACGAATAGGTTCCGCATCCTTCGAATTCATCTGAATCAGGCCATACTCGGGCAGAATGAATACAGATTTATGAGGGAGAATTTGGTTCTCGTGTAACCCTGGTTTAAAGTAAAGTCTCGATCCGGACTGCTCGCTTGCTGCTTGAATTATTTCTGGGTCTACAATCCCTCCTCACGGTGAAGCTGCTGGTATTGATATTTACCTGTAAATTCATTACTTTATATCCCAATAAATCCATTAAAATATAGCCTTTGAAAAATCATGATGGTCTTTAAATTAGTTTTCTTTAATTTTTATTATAACAAATTCAAGTAAATTACAATTTCTTACAAAGTATCATTAAATGATTGCAAAGCACATAAACACGGGGTGGTTGCACTAAGAAAAAAATAATGCTTTACCAAAGATTGTCATAGATAACCAGCTGGTGTCTGTTAATATTACGATTGGTTGTTTGAAATTTATCTCATAATCCATTTAGTAAATCGTTTTTACTCACCAAATCAGTTGATGTTTGTTTCGATGAAACTGACATGAAGTTATTACTCTGCCACTTTTTGAAGGGGGGAAGGAGAGGGAATATTAATTACGGGTTACATAACGTTTTTTTTTCTTAGTGTAACCACTCCGTGTTTAAGTGCTTTGCAATGATTTAATAATCCTTTGTAATTTTTGTAATTGACTTCAATTCGTTAGAATAAAAGTAGTTTACAAAAGATTTTACCAAGATTGTATATATGGATTTATAAGCACTGCATCGCATTTGGAATTCACTACCCTTAGATATACGAATTTGTAACATTTTATCATTGAAGAAAGATATGAATGATTTATTTTTCTCTAAATACTGTGTATGATACTTCTCAAAATTAATCTCATAATGGAGGTGCCTAAATGATGTCCATACATTATCTTAATACGCTATAAGGGCATTATTCTAGTTTTTTTATTAATTTTCTGTTCTGTTTTTTTAATGAATACTTAATTCGAGCCATGTTGTAGTTAAACGGGTTACTTAAATAAGTTGTTATTTAAGGGAATCCGCACTTCAAACGTGTTTATGCTTATAGTTCCTACTCTGTATTGATGTTATCAATGTAACATTATATTTTGTTATACTATTTCTTGTTCTGCATGGTGAGAAATAAAACAAACTTTATTATTCTTACATTTATCTTTTATAGTATCACCATCAGTGAAGTTCTTATCAACATTTGGAGGAATTTGACAAACGAATGTATGTCTAAAATAAAATAAATATCAAGATATCGAATGAATATAATCCATACATAGATTTATCCACAGCGTGCGCAAAAATCAACCTCACACAAACACATATTACACAACGTTTGTCGACAGTACAATTAATGGTAAATTACAGGTTCGTCTATACGCCCACTTGTTTTTTTTTTCCTTATTTGGTCTCATCCCACTCATTATTCGTAAACAATTAGTTCGTCTACTAGCCATTTAGTCTCACAACCGATTGGCAAATATATTATTTGTCTGATTTCTAGTTAGACTATACCCAATTCAATTCAATTTATTCATTAAACCGTCATCACATACAATTACATAAATACATACAAATATAAATAATCATACTGAATGTATACGAAGAAGATGAAAGTGTCACCCATTTCATCTAATAAGGTTAAGTGAACGGTTGATCCGATCTGCATTTGACAAATGATACACAAGAAGACGAAGTGGAAAATTAAACAAAATTGGCATTTGACTAAATGATAATTATACTAAGTGGGTTTAAGAAAAGGTATAGTGCATTCCTAACTAAAATTAGGCTAAATTAATAGAGTTTCTCTAACGTATGTACAATTCACTCACTGTGTTCGCACTGTGTTCACATTGTTTAATGCATAAAGATGTGGTTCACACTTTTGAAATACTCATAATTTCAAAATGAGAGGATAGTTTCAGCATGGAGAAAATAGACATACACTGTGGATTGGGCTCTACCCTGTGTGTGAGCGTCCACAGTGTTTTCACAAAGTTGACCCCTTGAATTCGAGATTGATTTGAATAAAAAGAGAAATCCAAGACCAAGCACAACCCTGAACATTTCATAAAGATCGGATGTAATATAAGAAAATTATGACATTTTAAGTTTCGCTTAATTTCGCAAAATAGTTTATGCACATCCCGGTTGGTATGCAAATGAGGGAACTGATTCATCACTCACCCACTATTTTTTCGTATTTATTGTATGAAATATTCTAATTTTTCTCATCATTGTCCAATGAAAAAAATATATTGGCCTGAACATGTGGAATTAACATTGTTTAACATTTTATGATTCAGTCAAGTTGGTCCGTATTGTCAAATTGGTAAAATTGAAAGAAAATAAAAAGAAACAAAGGAAATAGTGAGTTAGGGACATCATCGATTCTCTCATTTGCAATAATAGAATTGTGCACATGCATATACCTGTTTTTGTTGAAAATAAGCGAAACTTGATAATGCCACAACTTTTTCATTTTACATCCGATTTTGATGAAATTTTCAATTTTTTCAATTTTTTTCTATTTTATTCAAATAAACTGTTTGTTGGGGTGGGCTTTTCCTTTGAGTATGAACATCTTAAAATTGTGAAGACAATTTCAAACTGTGTTCCACACTGTGAACACCCAGTGAACCACACTGTGGACGTATTGTGAACACCCAGTAGATCACACTGTATGAGATGCAGCTCATTTTTCTTCAATTTCTTGGCCCAAGTCGAGTTGTCGTTGAGTTTGCGAACTGTGATCATAATGATCACAATGATCACACTGTGAACGAACGATTAAACACACTGACTGTAAAACGCAGTGCAGATCGCTGTGTTTTTGCAGCTGATCGAGGATTTAGTCAATTATTGTGCAATTTGTTGGCTTCAATCGAGTTTACATTGCGTTCCTAACTGTGATCACACTGTGAACCACACTTTAAACGTAGGTTACTGTGAACACACCGTGAAACACAGTGTAGGTCACTAGGTTTTTGCAGCTGATCGAGGATGTAGTAATTTATTTGTTGTGTAATTGTTTGGCACAAATTGATTTCACTTTATGTTCCAAAGCAAACCGTGAACCACACTGTAAACTTAACTGTGAATACACTGTAGAATACGCTGTGGGTGACTGTTTTTGCAGCATATCGAGGATGTAGTCTATAATTGTGTAATTTGTTGACTCAAATTGATATCATGTTGTGTTTCAAAGGGTTGTTACTGTGACCAAAACTATGACACTTGATGTGTACACACTATGACAACACGGTGGGCCTTCCCTTATGTGCATTATATTGAGGCTGTCGTCATTTTTGTATATAGTCATTTCCTGGTTCTAATCGTTTTCATATTATGTTAAAGACTTTGAACGCAATGTGAGATACTGTGTGTTTTGAAGCAGATCGGGATATAAGCTTTTTTGGTGCAATTTCTTGACTCACTAATCGAAATCATTTTTTTTTTAAATACAAACGTTGAACATAATTGAGGGACACATTGCGTGACTCTATGCCCCCCCCCCCCAGTAGATCAAGGCTGTAGGCCTGTGCATGTTTTGTTTTATTTTTTGTATGCAATTCTTCGCTCAAATTGATGGTGCCCTACTGTCAATCTTCAGACATCGCAGGGTGAGAATCCTCTTGAAACTGTCTTTGAAGGCTTCGTCTGCCAGAGCGTAACATATCGGATTGACCATACTATTCATGAAGCCCCAGAATATTACCACCTGTAATTGAAAAAAATATATAGAAAAAGTAGTGAATAGAATGTCAGCGACGCAGAAAGATAGTATACTCCCCTCCCCCTTATGCTAACGAAACTGTTCAAACCAGTCTGCAAGCGTATATACATATATATATATTCTCCTCCCCCTCCTCTTCCTCCCCCTCCGACGCCCTCCTCCTCTCCCCCTCCTCCTCCTCCCAGGCCCCCTAGCTCCCCCTCCTCCACCGCTCCCTCCTCCTCCCCCTCCTCCTCCTCCTCCTCCACTTCCTCCTCCTCCTGAGGGAAAATGAATTTGCTAGAATATATTTTTAAAAAAAATCATATTATATTGAAAATGAAATTTATAAATACCAAATAACCATCATACCCAAGAAAATTGGTACCACGGGCTAATATCTCGTGTGACATTTAAAGATATAGATGTTACCCGAATAGCGCAGGTTGTACTGAATATCATGCGACCTTTTTTTGTAATAGAAGGAAACTTAAATGGAAGAGCCAACCTTTTTTTTTTAAATATATGTGATTATCATTGGAAAGCTTGACAGTTAAAGTAGGGCATTAAAGAAATTTGTTATGATGTTTTATATAAGCCACTGATATATTGAAAAAGCTATTTTGAATGTGCCAAGAAAATCAATTAAAATATATTCAGATATACTTTCTTATCAAACAATATTTTTATTTTGATCATAGTTTCTGATGCCATGCTGATTTTCAATGATATTCGTCCAGAAACCGGATTAAGCAATTTCCGACATTTTTTTTTATTTTTCTTACGAAGCCACGAATGATACTAACAAATGTTTCGAGACTTGATAAAACAGATTTTTCCCCTCTAAATCGATATCAGTACGGTTGATGCGGTTTTATTGAATTTATAAGGATCAAAAGTGGTATTATGTCCCCTTCTAAAGATAAAATTACCTTTCGCGATCGCATTGAAATATTACTCACTCTGCAATACTTGCCAAGAGCGCTACCAAGAGTAAAATTAAAATTCAAACGAATGGGATTATTTAAAGGCCAAGTCCACCCCAACCAAAAAAATGATTAGAATAAAACATGTAAAAAGAAACAAATCCAACAAGCATAACAATGAAAATTTCATCAAAATCGGATATAAAATATTATGACATTTTAAAGTTTCGCTTAATTTCACAAAACAGTTATGTGTACATCCTGGTGGGTACTCAAATGAGGAGACTGATTTCATCATCCACTTACTATATCTTTCGTATTTCATTATATGAAATATAAAATATTTTATTTTTTGCTCATTATCAAGTGAAACAACAATTAATTTCTCCCTGAACATGTGGGATTGGCATTGATTAAAACTAACAGTGGTTCAGTCAGGTTGGTCCTCAATTGTCGAATCTGTAAAAAATGAAGCATCGTATAATCCAAACAATAAAAAACAAAAGAAATAGTGAGTGAGTGACATCATCATCTGTCTCATTTGCATGTCATTGAGTTTTTAGGGCTTTTTTCTTTAAATAATGGAAACTTTGAAATGTTATAATTCAATTTTTTTACATCCGATTTTGATGAAACTTTCTGCTTGTTTGATTTTTCGTTATTTATTCAATTTAAAACGTGAACTTGACCTTTAACTTTCCTTGCCATGACTTATTTTCACTTTTCTACTGCCTCTGACATCTGTGTTCATGATACCCTAACCAGGGGCAGATCTATGTATGTATATATAGATATATATATATATATATATATATATATATATATATTCGGAGGAAAATTTTGACAAGCCCGAAAAGAGGGGGCACACCTCTGTTTTGATAGCATTTTTACATTACAAATTTTAATTTGTAATGTAAAAATGCACGTGCCGAGCACGTTCCCCCCCCCCCCCGGATCCGCGAGTGACCTTAACATTTTATTTGATCAAAACTGTTGAACCAATAGGCTTTTTTTTTGGTGCGTGCATAGTGTAGTCCCATACATTACTTTCTATGTTAAGTGTTTGCTATTCTCGGTAATATTAAATCGTGCTTTTGCAATTCTGGTCTGCAATTATAATTTTGTTTATTTTTTTAAGAATCATAATAAATATTTTTTTCATATTTATCATTAGTTTTAGTCCCTTTAATCTACATAGCCTTCATCTATCAAATTAAGTTGTTATTTTGTTACTTAATTTTTATATCAAATATTCAGAAGAAAATCAGGTCGATCAAAATGCGCTGATTCATTACTTTGAAATAATTCATCGCAATTCGCCACTTTTATGAGGTTCAGGTTCCTCAAGACAGCGAGGATCGTTCTCAGTAACAACCTGTTTTCTGGATTTTGTAAAATTCGTTTAATAGTCACGGTTTGGTTTTAAATTTGGTTTAAACTTCCCTAAAATGGTATGCACATATAAGACATGGACTAGCTATTCTGCGCAAGTGCAAAGTTTTTTTTTCGAAGTAACGTTTAGTTGCAGGGTCAATCTCAAACTGTCAATAAATGGTCTGCAATCCACCCTAGACATATCAGAAAAGTTATTTGATAGTCAGCGGTCAGTTCATATCTACTTCAGATCGAGTAAATACTCACCTTCAGGGTACATGTACACTGGAGTCCATCTATATTTCGGTACAACGCGACAAAACTCGACGTTCTCCCACGTTTAAACTCACTCTACGGCGTTGTTACACGGCCTTCTTTTTTTTGGGGGGGGGGCTTGCTTGATAGTCAATCACCATCCTTTCTTAAAAAAAAGGTTCCAGGACACTGATTAAAAAATTAACATGATTGATTACCCTGAAGACGACATGAAAACGCTTGTCAAAACATCGAGTTTTGGTGGTCTTTTTCAGGACCAACAACAATATTATCAATAATAATATAAATGATAATAATGTGACTTCTAAAGCGCCAGATCCACTCTGTAGAGTGCTCAAGGGGCACAAAAAGCTAAGCATTAAATAAAAAAAGTTTTTAGAATTTTTTTTTAAAGTTTCGACAGAGGTACATTTTTTATGTCTTCAAAAAGGCTATTCCACAAAGTGGGGTAAGCAAAAGCAAATGATCTTTCCCCCAAGTTTTTGAAACTTTTGGAATAACAAGGAAGCCAGAAGTGGATGAGCGCAAAGACCTGTTTGGTCTGTAGCAATTGATTAATGAAAGGTTGTATACAATCTTTCATTATATTGTATACAATCTTTCATTATATTATAGCGCCACAATATATTGCGGCGCTGATCCAAGAAAGGTCCAAGAAAGATACGTGGTGTACCGTGCGTGAAAACCCACTACACTCCAAAGTTGTCTTATGCAGGCTTGAAAACAACTTTATCATGTTTATGGAACAACTTGCCAACGGGCTGACACATACTTACCGAAAGAACTATACTCGGCACGCACGTGGGACAAAATGGTGACGTCAGAGTGGCGACCATGGCCGGGAACCATGCTATCCACATAGCAGTAACGATAAAGGCCAAGGTACGAACGCCTGCGTATGAAAAAAAAATAATGCTAGGTTTATGGTTCAGTTTATGAAAGGGTACAACTTCAGGGTTGAAGTTAGTCATTCCACTAGTGTGTAAATTTAAGGTGGAGCAAATGTCAGGGAATTCTTTCATCAGGCTCCAACAAAATTATGGTCATGGAAGTACGTTAAACATCCAAATATTGATAGCGTTACGTCCTTCCTCTAGAACAAAGAAAAATTATTATCAATTGGCCTTCCTCACTACGAACAACCAAGAAGTCTTTGGCGAAAACCTGTGAATCAAAAAAGCAGTTTCCTCCTGGATGTTCTAATCGGGTTATGCAAATGGTTTTCAAAATCAGGGAAGTTCACCAAGTCAGGTGACTAATTAAGTAATATTTTTTTATAAAGTATACACATAGCATATTTCTCTAAAGAGCTGAATCTTATCATTCCTTGCTCGTCTCGCTCTCTCGCATTTTACGAACTTGATATCAACATTTGTGGATGCATCAAGGGCGTAGGCTGGGGGTGCGCTGAGGCAGAGGAGTTCAGACTCTTGCAAAATGAAATTTGAGGACTTTCTTTTGCTTTCAGCAGCTGGTTTGCCAAGCTTTGGTTCCACCTCCCCAAAATGTGCATCTCCCATTGCTCACACCAGCCAGCCTCCGCCCTTGTGTATGGTGATCTCAGAAAACTAGGAAATCTTGAAGTATACGCGATCGAATAGTCATACTATCTATAACAGAGGGTTCCCTCGGGGGTAATTGTCCGGGTGTAATTGTCCGGGGGATATTGTCTAGAGAGTAATTGTCCGGGGGTAATTGTCCTCGTGGGTAATTGTCCTCGGGGTAATTGTCCTCGGGGTAATCGTCCTCAGGGGGTAATTGTCCGGGGGTAGTTGTCCGGGGGCTAATTGTCCTGGGGGGTAATTGTCCCGGGGGTAGTTGTCCTGATCCCATAACAAAGTAGGGGTGACGGTTACTACATTTTAGCCAGTATATTAGCTGGGATGCCAAGCATTAGCAAGCATTAACAAAATTTGCGGTCCGAAGTATAAAATCGTTTTGGCCGGTCTACTATAAATGCATAGTAACGCGCATAATAATATTTGGGATTGAAACCAATTTATGTATCACTTCGCTCTCTCGAATAATATCTAAATGAATGGGTTTTCCGGAAACCAAAACCAGAAAATGAGTTCACACCCATTAAAATGATTGATTAAATGATTACTAACTCTTCTATCATGCTTAGCAACATCACTAAAATAATTTAATATGTACACAATATATACGTGCAGGTATGTACATTAAAGTGAATGAATCCTGTACCAACTCAGCAAACAACAACGAGTGATTATAATGCAATTTCTTAATAATCAATTGGTCAACGATTTATATTTTAGTAAGGTAATACCATCATAATGGTATATGGTATATATGATTCTTTCTAGTTATGATTTGGGCATTGAGCACTCTTCGTGTTTATCAACTGACACATTTAACTGTATCTATATATAATCGGGCATATTGTAAGAGAAATATTATTCACAATACTTATAACCAATTTTAAAATTTCAGCTACCAATTTAAGCCTGCAATAAGATGGCATTCCAATGCAAGAATGTAATTGTTCATGAATACTTTAGATATATTTATGGCAAACCTTTCATGCTCTCACTGCCAATTTTCTTTGTCCTTTTGATGTCTTCCTTTACAGCAACTCTCTCAGTGGCAGCCAGTGTCCGTACCGATGCAGTTATGTTGCAAGTTCCAGGATCACTTGGCCGGTCGACACCGGAAGACGGAGACTGCGTGATCCCGGTAGCAAGACTCATCTTCTTTCGACCTTTGTAGAATTTTCTAATGACGGCGTAAATTTTGGCACAGAGGGCTGTCGTTAGGATATAAAGGATGACGAAGCAAACCATGGGCAGGACAAAGCTTGCAACGACACTCTGGAAGTACAAGGGTTGGCAGACATCTTCAGGAAAGGGCCTTTGGTCATTGCCGCTGATGATCTGCCAAAGTGTCGTCACAGGTAACCAAACGATGAACGGGAGAATGTAACTGATGGCGATGATGAGGATTGCACGGGACCGTCGTCGCCAGTGTCGACGATGTCGGAAAGGGTCCGATACAGCAACGCAACGATCGAGGCTGATGAGGGTTACAAGGACCATGCTGGTTTGTGCGAACGCGTGGTCGAAGAAGGAGGCGATGTCGCAGAAGACGGCACTGAACGGCCATCGTCCCATGATTATTACGACAGCGAAGAGAGGCATGTTGACTGCACCGACCAACAGGTCGGCGATGGCAAGACCCAAAATGAAATAGTTGTTGTAAGTGCGGAGTTTGGTTGTCGTGCAGAACGCAATGACGACGAAGAGATTTCCGACGACGGTCATGAAGATGATCACGGCTATGGCCAAGGATAATACAATAACGACGTCCGGAGAATAAGGACTCGACAGGACGATGTCCTCACTGTCTCCTGCTATCATGACTGGGGTAACATCCGTCAAAATTTCAGACGCCACCGTTGTGCCGACAGGGCCAGACATATTGCAATAGTTTTCACTGCAGTTCTTGATGGAAAATCAGCAAAATATACTTCTTGCATTAATTCCACCTCTCGCACAGCATTTCACTTAACGTTAAAAACTCTTTAATCATGTCAATCCATATATATATCATTTCCGAGATGGATATTGCGGAGGACAAGTTTACGCCTGCTCAGTTTCAAATTGAATGTCATTCAATTGTGTTGACTTATACTGTCTGGCATAAGCATAAGCAATTTCGCTAGTGGGTGTCATGCACGTTCTAAACTGAGTAAACTTGCAATTGTGAGTAACCTCTCAGATATACAGAATCTTTATTTTCTTCTTAAGTTTGTCATGAGATCGCAATCACAGTACTTCGTATGGTCACTTGTAGGCCTATCATTTTGAAAAAAAAGACTTCACTTTTTGTATCTGCATCAGTTTCCTGAAAGGCAAAACCTATAGATGCCGCTTCCACTTAAATTTAAGGCTTCGGAGTTCTCGACCAATCCTTGCATGCAAGAGAGATCCGAATTCCACATGTAGAGTATCCCAATCTGCCTTTTTCTACCAAACTCTCACAAAAAAAACCGGATAAAGGACTGCAGTGTCGTTCGCGCATGCCCAGATAGAATCCGTGGCGAACTTCAAGTTTAATTGGCCTTTCCGAACTGATCGCGATTTTTTTAAAGATCATTCAAAAATTTTCTACGTTCAATATTATTGCAAAGACGGACGTGATCGGATACGATCTGCTACGATACCACCGTATTAATCGTGGCAAGAATCTTGAGAGTGTGAACTAGGTATGATCGCCAACCTGAAGCTTCTCCTCCTAATGCCTATATAGTTCCCACTGTCGCGACACGATTTAACTGTGGTCTTAATCGTGGATTATTAGTAGTGATCGTACCAGATCATATAATTCAATGGCAATTGTATCGATCGAAGAACCATTTTGAAGGGTTAAACAAGTTTGGCGATCGGTTACGAAAGGTCAGTCAGCATTTGGGTAGCGTTCGTAATAGATTGCACAATAGAGGGAACGAGGTATAAATCATAAACTTCTTATACATAAAGGGCAGTTTTGAAGGCAGATGAATTCAAACAGGAAATATAGTTTTTCGAATAGTAATCATTTAATTTCTACCAGGATTATTTGGCACACAATTGTTAATTTTATATAATGAGAATGAGAGATACATGTATAATTATAATGTATATTGTTTGATACTGTCAGAATTCATTTGGTTGTCATTACACATCGTAACACATCGTTAAACATCGTAACACACCGTAACACATCGTTACACATCGTAACACATCTGTAAGTCCTACCCGATTGATCTCATTGAAATGAGTTGTCAGACGTTTTATCCGACAAGGTAAGTTATCAAATCTTACCATTTGTCAGCCGATAAATCTCACTGAAACGCTCTCCTTGGCTGTACTCTTTTCTTCATACTTGACAGAGTTATTGCATTGTAATTCCATGCGAATTGTTGGCAATATACAAGTTATTATCTCTAAACCAATGATCTTCCACATTAAACACAAATAAACAATTGAGCTTGAAATGAGTTAATAATAAGTTCTATGCAGTGGCCTATCATAGGTGAAGTAACGGTTGAAATGAAAAAAAATGAAACAAAAGTCCAAAACTTACGCTTCTAATAATTATGGTGAAATATCAAATGAGGATTGATAGTAACTATTTGGCCCAAGACCATAAAAATCTTTGTTGAATATTATTGATAATTTTTCCATATGATAATGAATTGTGCTAATCGTTATATTCAGGAAAGTTGAACAAAATCAAACTGAAAAATTATGTCAAATAAATAAATAGCAGTGAATGAATGGTTTCTCTTTTTTCAAAACCCCTCCACCGGGGTTCACATAAAAAATATATCCAATCATTTGCTCATTTCATAATTATGCTAATAAAGATTAAAATACCCATGGCTGCTGAAGTTTTACAATAACAACTTAGACGTATTAGAGTAATTTATGAACAGAAACACCACCTTTCTATAATCGAGTCATACCAGACTAAATAGTGCGTGGTAAAACGTTAAAACGTAAAAATCTTATACAAAACCGGTTACTATATGTGCATAACGGCATTTTTTAACAGTTTAACAAGTGTTTAAAATGTTTAGTAACAAAGTATGTGTAATGTTAATCATTTACAAACACTGTAAAAAGTTCAGAAAGCCAACAGCGCTGTATGAACAAAATTGAACAGCAGCTTCACTGTGTGCAGATAGCATAATGGCTGAAAGTAGCACTAAAATGGGAAGACCTAACGATGATTTCAATTATGAGATTGTAACTTCATATAAACCTTACTCATACACTCTAAATATATGTGTATAGTGATTGCACTTCGGAGTGCTGATTTGTCTAGTTCAAGTTACGAGAAAAATCAGCACTCCTAAGTAAATTATGTACGACGTCAAAATCTCACAGCGCCCTTCCTCAGAGGATATAGGAGTACGTATAAAAGGAGTTGGTAGATTGTTGCAGATCACCAACACATGCAGAGCAATGTCTTCAGCTTCTAAGATGGCGACGTGATCACGTCACTGCAAAATGTCTATTGATATGACCTTCTCACTCCTTCTGCAAAAGGCGCTTTACAAGATGAAACCAATATCTTTGTGACAATTTGTTCTTATTTTAGTCCTTTTGAGTAAAAAAGAAACAGTTGTTCACTTTTAAAGAAAGGTGTTCTCTGTCCTAAAACTCAATCACCCGGGGTGGAGCTTTGGGAATTCCATTGCCATTTTGATACTTTCCACTCCTTTACTATTTTTCCTCGGTGGAGACAATCCAGAATCAATTCGTAAGTTTATCAATAATGCCCTGGTCTTAGCATTCTTGAGAGTCTATGGATTTATATCCTGGATGTCATAGTTTGGTTCCACTGCTGCCGTGGTGTTTCATCGGTGCTTTCGGTTCTTTGAATACTGGACAGGACAGACTCAAGAGATCTGGAAAGCAAAAAAATAAAGATGAAAAAAAAATCTTGAGAATATTAACTTATTTCATTTTCGAGTTACCATTGTTTTTTCCACTTTCGACGAACCATTCAATGTGCACTGTTCTCATTAGGCAGCAATTTAAAATTCAACGGCATTCAAAAATCAACCGTATTCCATAGTTGTTAGTATCAGTAATGTTTATCACGATGAATGAGGTTGTGTAACTGATACAATGCGTGGAAATCACCGTAAAGAAAAAACGGGGCTGGGAGCTATGGCCGCCTGAAATTTCTCACGACCACGAAAAAATAATAGAAAAATAAAGAAAAAAAAAACGAAAGGGAAATTATGTTATGTTATGTCAAAATCTAGCCAAATATAACATTTTTTATGAAAAATGTCAAACTGCAACTAGAACTTTTCCCCTTCTGGCATATCTACTCCCCTCAAAATTCTTCGTTCATTATGACCATGCGATATATTATATAGTTATTAGGTTGTTATTGAAAAGGGATGCATTATGATATGCGAAGAATTTTGCAGATGTAGAATCCAAATAAAAAAGTATACATACCTTCTAATTCCTCATCATCTTCTTCGCCGAAACCCAGTGGAAGATCATCGTATTCCACCGGAGTCGGTTCGCTGCTCCTTCGGCGTCTAATCGGTGATAGCTGCTCTACGATACCCCGAATGTTCAATGCCCCTGGCTGATCCAGAGCTTCTCGGATGATTCGGAACAGTTCGGTATCTCCCGGAGTTGTTATCGGCGCAATGGACGAATGTGATCGGCTTTTCTCGGGGCTACTCGGAGTTGACCTCGGAGTGAGTGGACATGGGGAAGATGAAGGTGGCAACGGCGAAGGCGTTTCCGATGAAAATGTCACGTGATCAGACAAGTGGCCAATCGTCTCGTAATTACTCAGGAGCTGACGAAATATCTTCTGGTCCGTTTTTCTCATTGCTATCTGGAGAAACATAGAGTGGTGAAATAAACTTAGAGGAGCCTAACGAATGGTGGGCAGATACACCAGCGAAACCGACGCAAAATCAATTCGTGGTATGTCATTTACATTTCATCGGGCTGGCGCGGTATGCAGGGATGTTCGCTCTGCGTGTACGGAGGGCTCTAAATCATAGAAAATACTTGTCAAATGCTCTTCATGACAAAGTACAACTAAGAAATCTTTGTCGAAAATTAGTGGATCAAAACAGCAGACTCTGGCCTGTTTCGTCAGCGCTCCAAAGCTTGTGACGAAAATGCTGCTCCGGCTTACAAATTTTCGACAAAAACCTTCCAGCTGATTTTTTTTTTCATTTTACAGACATTAGACATTTTCAATACACTTGATGTCTTTTTGGACAAAAGCCAATGTTCACGTGAACTTGAAGCAAAGAACGTTATTATGAATTGCCTTTTCACCCAGGCATGCTGAATGTTGGCAAAAAAAATGCAAATTTGGAAGTGAATGAAAATAGTGTGAAATATCTACTTTGATAATATCATAATGTTGGACAATTTTTTACTCTTGTTTTTTTATTGATGAGAAAAATCAAGCTTGCAACTCACAAGCAAAACAACAAGCATCGTGTTCATTCTTGTTTCAGGACTGACCGAAATTCTGGCGTTGGCGCAATTGTCCTCGCACTCTGACGCCGCTTTCAAGGGGCTCGCCAACGCTATCCAAATGTTTCGTAAGGACACGAGTGTACAATGCTCCAAAATGGCAACGTCAAACATTCGTATTTTATGCGACAAAAGGGCAGAAAATATGCGATTAACAGCTTCGCCAATAACATTGTTTGTGTTGTAGCTTGGAGTCGCGTTTCGAATTCAGAAGAAATTTTAAAAATTTTAAAAGAGTACTTGCGAACTAGTGAAGCGCGTCCAACGACCGCCGCAAACAAAATGACAAAGCTTCTTTTTTTAAAAACGAACATTTTGCGCACTATTGTCGCGTAAAATCTGAATGTTGGAGCCATTTTTTTATTCACGTCCTTTCAAAATATTCGCAAAAACGCTCAGGAGTCCCATTAACTTTTTTCGGTGTGATCAAGCCAAACCTACCAGGTTCCTCTTCAACATGCGCAGATTCCATTCCAACCTAGCAAAGCCGTTTGCTTTTTCCCAGGATGCCTTCGGCTGATCATCGTCAGTTTCCGGTGTAACGCAATCACGTGGTAGCGATCCGTTGCAAGGTAGGTCCTTAGGCCAGGCAAACTCTATCGAGGACGCCAGAAAATCCAGCTGCTCACTTGCTTCCCTGTGTGACGAATCCTTTGTAGAAAAGAGAATGTTAGGATAAGTGAGATGAAGACATGGACCTAAATTTCAATTCTACATTGGCAATCAAGTCATGTTTGCTAGTTCCCTGGTAATACAGTAGCCTGGAGAAGCAAAAGGTATTTAATATTTGGCTCAATGACAGACAGGACACAATAAGTGTCGTATCGGCTTTTTTTCAAGGGGGTGATTTGGGGGAAAAGAGAGAAAAAAGGTACAAGTAGTATACAGATCAATGAGAACATGGACTTATAGGTACATCTTGAGACTCGTCCTAGTTCAGAACACCCTTATTGCTTTCCTTCTTCACCATATCAATATAATAATAATAGTAAGAAGAATAAGAATAATAATAGTAATAATGATAATGATAATCATGATAACAAATAAATAAATGAATAAATGAATGAATAGATAAATAAAACTGAATAAAGAGATAAATAAGACCTTAACATACTTCCTGTGAGCCTTGGCCTTGTTGTGATTGGCTGCTCTTAAGGTTTTGGTCACGTGATGCACTATCTTCAGCTACCATCTCACCCCACGTACGCGGTGTTATCAAGTCATCTTTATCCTCAAACGATCTGATTGGTTGATTTGAATTGACGTCATGAAATGTGACATCTTCAACGTATTTTCCTTTCACCACACCCTTGCCACTCCTTCGCCCAGTTTCTGGAGAATGTTTATTCTTGTGATTATTATTATTATTCACATTATGTTCATGCTGGTTTTCTGTCTCGATAGCAGTGTCATTCGCGATCATATCGGACCACGATCGTGGTGAAATCAAGTCATCTAATTGGCTCCCATCCGACACCACGTGATCATCTATCTCATCCGATTCGTCGAAAGTTTCATCTGACGTCACAGACGACAACCCCAACCTCCTCTGCATCGCATCAAAGGTGAAATGTCCATCTGACGCCGATCGCACCTGTCTTCTCGCGAAAGTCATCGACTCATCACGTGACATGACGTCAGAACTTTGAATGCTTTTCGACCGCGTGTTCTTTCTCCTGATCGAGGCCGGGGAAAGGTTGCCATCCACCCTGTCCATGCAGTTTCTCAGGTCTATCGACTTCATCTTCGTTTCATAATCGTTGGTGACGAGTTCCTCGTCGATTTGGTTGTTGGAGGTCTTGGCAGCCGAGGCAAGCTTCTCAGCCGAAATCTTTCTCCTTGCTATCCGCTGGGCTGACATCTTGATACCTTGTTGCAGGTAAACCGGCCTAGAGAACTATATCGTCTGCATAACCACTCACACATAGGCTAAGTTTTCATAGTCAGCGTTCTATCCGGGGGTTGACGTTGACATTGCAGAGTACCAGAAAAGATGTAGATGTACAAATCCTGTCTATGATAAATATACCATCAAACGCTTGAAGAATTTGTATTACCCGTATATACAGCCAAATGATTATGAAGATCGCAGAAAATCGTGATGTTAATGACCGAATACTTATACGCTATGGCGAGATATGACTGATCGCCAATCAATGCGGAGGAAGAAGAAGCAACGGCTGTCTCCCATCACCTTAATTCGTAAAGAAAACTAAGCTCACGTTTCGTTGGTTTATTTCCTGCAAAGTGACGACTCCGACCATACAATACCGCGATCAAGTATCATCGTTTTTGTCATGTAGCTTATAATGCTGGCGCAATAAAAACAGAAGGGTTTACCCTGATAAGTTGTACGAAAGGTCTCCGTGGCTATTATCTTCTTTCAGGAATCCAAGGATAAATAGCGATCAATAATTGACGAGGAACAGATTAGACTACCTCTTGGCTCCGATCAATATCTTCTATTGTTCTCACGCATGTTCCTGGCCAGCGGACTGAATAGGTACCGGTCGATGCTGTCTTTGTTGTGACGCACCAATCTGTGGCTGTTAAGAAAGAGGAAAGAAAAAACAACTCAGCATTCTGAGAGGACAATGCACAAATCTTTAGAGGGTGGGCGAGGGTGTGCAAAGCGTAATTTTGGTAATTGCACCACGCCAGGACTAGGGACCGGCCAGACCGATCCCTTCGAAATGAATTACGGAAGACGCTACGCCCCGTTTGGTTTTATTAGTTCAGTCTCTTCTCGATTCATGTGCGCATTAATGTATATTTCATCACACACTTGGGATCTGCATGCGCATTCTTGGCAATAGCACCACATGGATTAATCATTGAAATTTAATAACATCTTTATTTCATTGATATTTACTTTACTTCTCGCTTTTCATTTATTTCACATTATAGAGGAATGTTCTCCATTTGGGAGCTAACTAAGAAAGCTTGCAATTCAAATTGCCCCGGCCATGCATTATATATTACATTGGGAGTTTCTTGTCCTATCAACATCAACAACTTCCTACAATTTACAAAAGGTAAAATCCTTTTATTCGGATACATAAAGTGATGTTTTTTTATATGTTGCTAATGAGTACGTGTTCATATCTTATTATTCTGCACATAAAAATGTATATCTATTAGACGGCGTAATCATCAACTTACAGTACAGGTGGGTGTTTCATAAAGCTGTTCGGAAGTTAAGAGCGACTTTCTTGTATCAAATGGTGTATTCATTAGCGATGGTTTTGCGCGCAAGGATCACCAGTCGTTCTTAAAGTCGCTCTTAACTTACGAACAGCTTTATGAAACGGCCCCCTGGTATCAGTGCGTATTGTGTATAGGCTTATAGCCATAATCTCGATAGCTAGCAATACAAAAAATTCTGCCATATAATGATATACATTATAGTATATTCTTTGAATGATGAAATAATTAACAGACTATATCTCACTATCGTTTAGGATTGCTAAGACCGGGGATCTTATGTAGAGGGCGATGATTATGGGGTCCAATATGGACGTTCGCAGACTTCCAGTGTTTCTGTTTGTCAAACAAACACTGCATCAATCATAATGCTAAATTATGCCTCTGTCATTGATTGCACAGAGAGGCAGAGCTACTCTAAATCGAGTGTCGTGTTGATTTTCCTATGCAAATGAAAGTGAGTCATAGTTTACCATATGAAATCTGATTTGGAGGCAGAGATATCATTATTTCATTCACGTGTTAACGACCGTCCACATTTGAAATGAAGACAAATCATTTCTCAAAATTGTGCCTGGAGTTACTATGAAGCCTACTAAGTAAGACCACACATGTTCATAATTATATGCCTATGCATTAGATAATATGCCTCAGAATTTGCAGCACAGTTGAGATATTTTGAGACGTATATACAGTGTATATATATGTATATATATATATATATATATATATATATATATATATATATATATATATATATATATATATATATATTATATATATATATATATATATATATATATATATATATATATATATATATATATATACATATATATATATTACTTTGTTCTCTTCATCCATTTCTGTCACACAATATTTATATTACATGATATACGATCAATTGGGTAAAAATAATTCTACGAGTATTTTTACATGTTTCAGACTTTATTTCGAACAATAAAATATGGATATATAAATATATGCGTGTGTTTATATATACATGTTAATGTATATTATTATGGAGTCAAGATACTTTTTCAGTATCTCGTTCTTTGTATCTGTCTCTCTTTCTCTCTCTCTTCACCCCTTTCATTCATTCTCTTAAAATCAGTTCATATCTAAACGAATCCTTCTTCGTTTTCACTAACCTCGCTGATATAATTATTTTTCATTCTCTTATCCGTCAATAATCTGTTGTGACATTTAGGTCTCCCTTATCATCCTTATAAGCTTTGCCGCAAGTTATGAATGCTTTGCTCATCAATGTCCATTGCCCAGCGGGAATGCAACATTCTATAAACATGTCATTAAATATTAATGGATTATATATCATGTATATGGCTCCGAATGATATCAAAGCCAAAAATAAATATCAAATATACTTACTTTATTTGGGATAAGACTCCAATCCGGATGTTTCTCTCCGAAAATCCGTACGATTAATGACTAACTCTCCCCGAAATTAGCCAGCATGCGCAGCGCCGTCCTTTATTTGGAGAAAGTTCGGAGATACCGGGCAACGCTTGTTATTTCTTCTTGAGAGAATCTCAATTGATTGTAAAAATTTGAAAGATACGCAACATGTTCTTCTGATAAAGTACAGTCCACCGATTGGTGCATTATAGTAATATAATATATCAAGTTCTAGATGAGACCATTCCTGCAATCATTTGATGACGATTATGAATAAGGCTGCGCATGTGCTCCGTATCCTTCCCATCATATTCTGTTGGGATCAGTCTGGACAGCATGGTCCAATCATGGAGGTATAACTCCATGGTCCAATTAAGGAACATTTACAGATCTAATAGACTCCTCTACAGTCGGAATGGCACCTTTAGTGGTCATTATAGTATCCGTGTTTGCACGCTCGATGGTCCACTTTGGAATGAAAGGATAACACATGTTATGGTGACAAGAACAAACACTCGAGCTTATCCCAATTCTTCTTTTTCTCTAGACGCATTCATTTCAAAGTTTATTCAAGGAATCAATACTCTGCGTGGTCCTTCCCCCATCGACTAAATCAATGGCGCGTTTTCGCAACACGACGGGGACCGGTTCTATAACATAGAAAATCTATTACCAAAAGCTCTTCATGGCAAATTAGCAGTCTTTGTCGAAAGACAATGAATCAAAACAGCAGTTTCGACCTTGACTCTGGACAAACGACATATTTGCAACTCTTTGTCAGCTCAGAATCTTACAACGATCCGCTGTCCCACCGGTTCGCCAAATTTCGACAAAGACCATCAACTATTCATTGTGATTTGACGGGCATTTACAATAGATTATCTATGTGTAGAATCCGTCCCTGTCCCGACTGCGAAAGCTCGCTAATACGGCTGTAAAGGGATCATACTAATTCGGGTTCTTTTTGCAGATTTTTAATTGTTTCTTGTTATGATAAAACTTTGATTACACCATAGGTTCCTGGAAGAAAGCTAAGAAAAGCACAATGTATAACACTCATTTTCGAATTGCTATACGCAGGGGCGTCGATCCTGAGGGGGGGGGCAGGCGGGCAATAGCCCATTCAATGGAAAATATTGGGGGGCAAACAGATCGTTTTGCCCTCCCCCCAATAATTCCACATGTGCAAAAATAAAATAACGAGATTGTAATGTTACACAGAAATCAGCAAGCGAGATTGACATACACAACGCGTTCTTTATTTAAAATCGTGCTCAAAATGTCCGCTTTTTAAATTGGAATATAAAAATTTTCAGCTCGCGCTTCGCACTCGCATCATTTCTGTAACACAAACCCATATTTTTCGTTATTGAATAGGTGAAATTGTCCCGTTTTCACTTTTAATCTTCAAAAGAACTCCCGCCTCGATTTGCAAAAATCTTTTGTTGGATATATATCTTGTTCTTTATTAAAAACGTCCATTAAACTCAATTTTTTCAGGTCGAAATATAAAAATTTTCAGCTCGCGCTTCGCGCTCGCATCTTTTGTTCACTTAGATACCCAACTTGAGCATTGGTACCAAAAAATGCTTAGAATATCAAGCTTTCAGGTCAGTATATGAATAAATTTCAGCTCGCTCTTGGCACTCTCATTTAGTGAGATACATGTATAATATCCTTCTCATGAGTTACTACAAACAGTCCTAAACAAGTACCCTTTTCCTGTTTTCATGTCAGTATACTAAAAAAATTCAGCTCGCGCTTCGCGCTCGCATATTAATTTCTGACATATGTGTCTCTTTCTCATGAGTCATGTACATAATATATATATATTTATATATATATATAGGCCTATGTGTGTGTGGGGGGGGGGTAAGTTTGTTCGTTTTGTGTGATCGAGCGCCTTTGAAAGTTGATTTGATTCATGATTTGCCCCCCCCATCTAAAAAATGGATCGACGCCCCTGGCTATACGTACCTTTGCTCGAACAGTTCTTTGTCCCTCAAGATCATTTATGGTATCCCCGATTCGTCCCTGCAAGGAGTTCCTTGGTCCCTGTTTGTTGTAATCGTAAACTGCAAAATTGTTTTTTCCAAAAATTGGGCCATATTCCCATTTCATCTAATATTTAGTAGACCAAGAGAAATAGACGGGTCGTGTGGTCCAGTGGTTTGAGCATTGGACTCATAATCGCAAGGTTGTGAGTTCGAATCCCAACTCTGCCGTTGTCTCCGCTTTGATAAAAAGGCCCAAGAGTGAATTTGTCGTCTAATATGTCAGCCAGTATGGCTGATTAACTTAGACGTAAAATGTTTCCAAGGTAATTGGTTATATACCAGCTTGGCGTTTACCAGCAAAAAATGCTGTCCTGCCGAGTTCCTACGGGAGTTACCACAACAGAAACAAAAACAGACCATGGAGTCATTAGACTAAATAATATGTAAACAAAGTGGGTATAAGATCAACCGTATTCCACCAAATTCTAAGTCATGTTCATTTCCCTCTATAGGCCCTATAGCTTCCTATCTATCTATCCATCAATCCATCTATCTATCTATTATATCTATCTATTTGTCTATCTATCTGTCTCTTAGAATTTGGAAATAATTCAATTTGTCTACTGCATTCTACAGTTTTCTACGAATAATTATATTAAAGAAAAAATAACAAATTAAAAAATATTTATATTGTACTTATTCACACAGACGAGGAACAGGAGAGTCATTTTTTCCTCGATCTCTCCCTCTCAGTCATTTCTAGAATTTCACGTTGACTTTGAACGTATCTTTGGAGTTAAGAAACTGTATTTCTACGTCGTGTACGAAGTGATAAAAAACTGAAAGAGCTAAAAAACGGAAAGAATAATAGGATAAAGTCAAGAACGAGAAGAAAGAAAGGTAGCCAAAAAATGATGGGTCGTGTAAATCAATTTGAATTTTGTTATTCTATTTCGACATAATATTCAGAAAATGCTGTCATATTTTACCCATTTTCCTTTCATTTTCTTTACCTCTCTCTCCTTTGATTGTTTTTCTTGGTCATGAATATTTGGGGGCCCATGTTCCCTTAGTACCCATCTGTCCGCCAGTGTTTACTATGAGGCACCGATTGTACCAATATTGTATAGAACAATTATTTGTTATATGATCATTATTTATAAATAATGAAATGTCGAACTATTATTATTTACAAATAATGAAGCACTACTTGGAATTATATATAATTAGAAATGTTATTTCATAGAATAGTAATTATTTACAAATAAAATGTAAGTTATATATAAATAATTGCTATTATTTAATAAATAATGATTATATAACAAATAATTTTTCTTTATAATATTGGTACAATCGGCCCTAATAGTTTACTGGAAAATAATTTTAATAGCAACAGACCGAGTCGCAGGATTTGACACTATGTACCCGTTAATGTCGTATGCCATGAATAAGCATGGATAGCGCCACCTTATGGTGAAACGCAACGCTCCCATATGAAAATGGAAATATGAAAATTTGTCATCTTTTCTCACAATTACTCAATTTCCATCATCATAATAATCCTCATAATCATCGTAATAACCATCACAAGCATCATCACCACCACCAACTTCATTATCATTACAATCATCATGATAGTCAAACATCATCATCATCACAGTCATCAATATCATCACTATAACATCATCACCATCATCCCAATAACCATCATCTTCTTGACCATCAATATTATCACCCTCATCATCTTTACCATCTTCATCATCATGACCATCATCATCATCGTCATCATCATCATGACCATCATTATCTTCATAAGCATCACCATCCTTATCTTTATCTTCATCACCATCATCACCATCATCGTCATCCTGATCATCACCATCATCATCATCATCATCATCCTGATCATCACCATCATCATCATCATCATCATCATCTTGATCATCACAATTATCATCATCACAATCATCATCACAATCATCATCATCATCATGACCATCATTATCATCATCACCACCACCATCATCATCCTGATCGTCATCATCACAATCATCATCATGACCATCACCATCTTCATCATCATCATCATAACAATCATCATAATCATCATTATCTTCATCAACATCATCATCCTTATCTTCATCATTATCATCTCCATCTTCATCATCATCATCACCATTACCATCACCATTATCTCTGAGATCATCACAAGAGTAAACTTCCATTTTCCCTCCTGGCCACCAAAGTCGTTCACAAAGATTGCACAATCAAAACCAAAACAAATCAACATTATTTCTTTGCATTTTCTTGTTAAAAAGTTATCAAAACAATCAAGTACAAATGGCCATGAAATGGCAGTATATAACAAAGTATAAAACAAAGTATATATATTACTCCTTACAACAGTACTACTACTAATGCTAATTCAATAAAGAAGATTTCAAATAAAGTCACTCTTTTTGTGCAGAATATTGCCATATACCCATCGAGAAGATCAAATTCTCCTAGCATCAAGAACATGAATGTCTATCGAGTTCTTTAGCACAACTGTTTGTGCATGAACTTTAATGTGCACCATGAATAAATTGCACATTAGCAAGCAGTTTCTGCCAATTTCATTGAGTTTACCATTTAGCCTTCCCCCTCTCCATATCTTTGAAAATAATTGCATGTACATGTACCCCCTTCACATGAATATAATTATATTACATTTGACGTTCCAATTCAAAACTCAATACTCTGGTCACTCTCAAGGTTTATATCCAATTTGGTCGACCAGAAGATAGTCCAAGTCCCAGATTGTCTATTATATCATCATTAAACACACTTGGTCTACTATCAATTATGGACTAATTAATTCTGATACTTACTTAGACACCGTTCTCACTACCTTCCTAAAACCAGTTTAGTGGAAACTAGTTTATCGCGTAATGAGAACGTTCGAAGTGATGCGACCACCTCGCGAAGTAGTTTTCAAGATCGTTTTGCCTTGTTAAACTGGTTTTAGCGAGGACACAACCGTTCTTTGGAAGCGATCTTTGCACATTTTGAGCGTGCTACTATTACACACTGTGTGTAGAATGCCTACGATGCGGTTTCGAACAAGATGGCTTTACGGATGGATTTTGAAAACCACTTTCGGATGATCAAACAGGAACGCTAGCAAGGCGATGTTCCGAACTGGTTTCCTGAACCGGTTTCCAGTAAACTAGTAAACTAGAAAGCGTAATGAGAACGGGGTCTTAGTCTGACCGTCATTTGATCTAATGCCCAAATGGTCTAATCTCCACTTTTACTTACTTTTTAGCACTTTGTCAGATGAAAGTCTGGTTCATGAACAGTTCATTTTACCTAGACTATTTGGTGTTAAACCAAGTGGACATTAGACTAACTGGGTGTAGCCCAACTGGATATTGGAAAAAAAATGGTAAATGGGCCATAAAGAAATTCGACCAAATAATTAGTAGATGAAGTAGCTGTATAGAAACTAGGATGAGACCATGTGGGATGAGACCAAATGGAAAGTAGACCAAGTGGGTGTGGACCAAGTGGCAATTAATTCAATTGAATTACCAAATGGCTAGTAGACAAACTAGGATTTGACCATGTGGGATTAGACCAAATGGAAAGTAGACCAGGTGGGTGTAGCCCAAGTGGCAATGTACCATTCTCACAACTAGCCTGTGAAATATTGTTTGTGCACTGCTATGTCAGTTAAAGGTAAATGCTAGTTTTGGTAATGATATCAAAATGAGTTCGTACAGAATCCAATGAAATGACCACCAAAGTGTATGTTTGTATAAATAAAACATATGTGCCAAAGGATTCTGGAAGAAATTGTGTAATTGCTGAGAAACCAGCAAATAAGCACAGGATTCGGGTAGAGCGTCGGGCCCGACACTCTCAGCAATAATTATACATTGTCCCACGTGCGCTTATCTGTGTTGGGGATCTTCGGTGTGAACATTTTTCAGCATAGATTTCAAGATTTCACAAAGTTCAGTTAATGTAACTGTACCAGATCTAGATCCTCAATGATATACTGACAATTAAGCCTTGTTTTACAGACTTTCTCATGAAATCAGTGTTTACTGCAACTACTGGAATTTCTCTTTAAGCCTCGAGGAAAATGAGTCAGAAATATGCAGATCACACATCCAACACTTAAATTACAATGTACAAAGTACATACTCATTTGGTACTGTCGAATACAGGCCGAAGACAATGTTCATGAAACCACTTTAATCAAATTCCACAAGTTGGGGTTATTCCAATATGAGCCACATCCACATCCATTTTGAAAGCTCAATCTAAATCAAACGTTCATGATTATCTTTGGCATGAATATTCATAATGTCGTTTGTGATATGAATATTCAGTTACATACATTCATCTTGGATGCAAGTTCATCTTTGACATAACAAATACTCATACATGAGTTCATCTTTAATATGAATATTCATGCACAGATATAACATGAATATTCATATATCAGTCCATTCTTATAAATAAATAGGTCACTGCCATAATTGACTAGGCATTTTACTTATTGGATGGATGCTCATCTTTGATTTCATCTTTAATATAAATATTCATGCACCGATACATGTATAACATGAATATTCACATATCAGTTCATTCTTATACATAAAAAAGTCATTGCCGAAACTGATTAGGCATTACATACATGTACTTGGCTGAGAACTTTTGGGACAAACTGTAAGAACCATCCTTTCAAAATGTACGATTTACGAATTACCCAAGTTCAGTTTTGACGATACACTTTCTCTTCATTGAGTTATTACACATACAAAATTGCACATCAAGTTCTAATATGAAGTAGCTCACTGACCTCTTTGGCTAATCATGAAGTATCATACTTCACACGGTTACACTTCGTAATTCCAAAGATTCGTAATTCCGAAACACATAAATTGCCTATACCTCGATGTTCGTCAATCCGAAAACGAAAAAGGGTTCGTTAATCCAAACATTTGTGGCGTAATTCCGAAGGTTCGTTAATCCGAAAAGGAAAAGAGAGTCGTAATTCTGAAGGTTCGTTAGTCCGAAAACAGAATGAGGTTAGTAATTTCGAAGGTTCTTTCATCCGAAAACAAAATGAGGTTCGTTAGTCCGAAAACGAAATGAACAACGAACCTCATTTCGTTTACAGATAAACGAACCTTCGGAACAACGAACCTTATTTTGCTTTCGGATTAACAAACCTTCGGAATTACAAATGTATACGCTTCACAGTCGCCCTTTCACTATCATTCTATTTCTATCATTCCCATCAATTACCAACACACAATTACAGACATACTATCAAACATAATTCCTTTCATCCGCAAAGCCTCTTTTCAACATGAAACAATGGCAGTGTTAGACACCATTAGTGATATCAAATTCTTCAGTTCTTATCATACAATTAAAATGACTATAAAAAAACACTATAAAATTCTCCAAAATAATCACATATTTCATAGAACAAACGGAAGTACTCTACTATTTGGACACACCACATGTTTCATTCATCATACATTTTTTTAAAATGAATTATAAAACGAGTTGTCAAAAAGAAACCAAAGTGGCGTATCAAAAACATGTTTTGGTCTTTGGTGATTTGGTCACATTGGTTGCATAATATTAATAAAACAATCAAATTGATGCTAGGTACATTCCGCTCCTGAACATTTCTACCTGATTCCTCTGAGAACTCACAAGCTCTTGTAATTTAACCGTTTCACAAGTCTTTCCATGATGTATTGACCTTATGCATATGACATCAGAATTTCATAGCGGATAGCGCCCTCCCTCAGAGGATATAGGAATACGCACAAACCGAGTTGTTAGAGATGTGCCAGCTTCAGATCACCAACACATTCAAGGCAATGGATTTAGCCTCTTCGATTGTGGCATAACGATGCAATGCATGCAGTCTAAACACTGCAAAAACTTTGGTGTTAATATTACACCATGCCCTGTATCTGTATGACAACATGAGAAGGGTGTTGAAGATAACACCAGTTTAGAATGGAACCCAAGTTGTGTTAACACTTCAACGATTTAGTGATTGCTAGCCCACGACAAATGAGGCTGCGTAGCTCAGTCAGTTGGAGCACCTGTTTCAGAAAAGACCATATAGTACGATCTCAACGTGATTGGGTTCGAGTCCCGCTCATGCCGAAAGACATCCAATACGAAACTGATGCTATTCCGTAAGTGTGCCTCACCACTGCATTCAGTGCAGGTGCGAATGCAATCGGAAAACACTTCGTACATCTGTAAGGATGCTAATGTTGGTCCCGTGTATAGGAGAGTCATAACCTACGCACAATAAAAAGATACACTATTTGTCAAAGAGTAGGGTGTTCTTCCCGTATATTGCACCTGTCATTCCTTGGCAAAATGTCGTCAGGTCAAGTCCAGTGTTATAGCTTCAGTGGACAGCAGTGGTTGGGCCAAGCCGGCACAGTAGATTTCTGACCACAACTCATCATGAAAAAGACTGCTTCCATTCATCACTAATTTCAAATGAAAAGTGTTTCAAAACTAACTCCTTGCAAAGAGGAATTGCACTTGCATTCATTTCCATCTCTAATCTTGTTTTATTTGCATAATTTACATTAAACATTCTTATATATGATAAATATTAGTTTATTTTCAAACTTTTGCTCATGTCAGATTATTATTACATTGATCTTCTTTCACTTCTGGCTTTGACGAAACTTGGCCTGAAAAAAACTTTGTAATGCCACAAAATAGCGACCACCTCTAAACTGGGTCTGGCAAGAACACTGGTCAAGTACATCGATTGCCATAATAGACAACTCTGCAAATTGTGGGCATTGACAGGAGAACAAGATAAAATCAAGGTTGTGTTGTATCAAAACCTCTCTGGCAGTCTTGATATGGACTTATTTTAAATAACATCAGGGCCCAGTCTTACGAACAGTTGCATTTGATCTGGGTCCCATCTCACAAACAGTTACAATTGATCCGATCTATCGTAACTCTATGGAAATCCATCAGTGTCATAATTTTTTATACAGGAAATTTGCAAAATGTCCTTTGCAAATAAAGGAGAACGCACCAAATTGTCAAGAAATCAATGAATTTATAGATATACATTCATATCTTGAATTTTTTTGGAACATGCATTTTATATCGTCGCACGCACCACGAACCATCCTCTCTGCGCACTTCGATGCGAAAGTTAGTTTTGCAGAAAACGCATTTAAAAAAAAAAGTTTTTTTAAACCAGCAATAAGTGCACCTACAAGGAGAGCAAATTATTTACCGGTGTCTTTGTTCGATAGTTCAGGCCTCAAAGTTTCATCCCGTATCTTTACATTTTCTTGAAGTGAATTATTTACGCCACAGTGGGCATCGTAACAGAGAGGACGGTTCGTGGTGAAATCGCGAGGCGCGATTGCGCACTGTATTTGCGCAGAGGACGGTTCGTGGTGCATGCGACGATATGTTGACTTTGCTGGCTTTCCATAGTTACGATTGATCGGACCAATCCCAGCTCTTTGTAAGACAGGCCCCTGATCAACCACAACTATGGAAAGCCAGCAACATCCAAATTGCATGTTTGTTCAAAATATTTCTAGATATGCTGAATATTCATACATTCATTTTTTTCTTAAAAATTTAGTGTGCTTCTCTTTGTTAACAAAGGACATTGTGCAAAGTTCCTGTAGAAAAAATTAGGACATTGATGGATTCCCATACAGTTGACGTTGGTCGGATCAGTCAAAACTCTTTATAAGACCGGGGCCCTGAGTTTTCTGCAGTGTTTAAATCTATCAAACTGGGTAGATGCTCTATGCTCTTCCCTGTCCATTCAATAGGCTACAAATTCCAGCATATTCAGACTGCTACATTTTTCATCTCTCAATAATAAAAACATTCCACTTTCATATAGTGCTTACATCACGACTTCTCTGAAAGATTCCAGGGGGGTTTTCACAAAGAATTAAGTGTGACTTAGAAGTCATGCTTGGTGCTGACGCACACGTGATATGTAATGCACAATCTTAATGATTAATATGCAGTAGTGCACATCCTTTTAGCATGATTTGACCGATGCGGTGATGCCTTTTATAAAGGACGCAAGTGGACATTTCAGTGCAACTCTAAGTCATATTTACCTCTTTGTGAAACACCCCCAAAGTAATCAGGGTCAGTCTTGCCGGCATACAATGTATGCAATTTCTCTACTTCATAAGGAGTATTCCAACAAGAGATTCCAAACTCAATAGATAGACAAACAACAGGTCTTTGCGTTCTCCCGGGCAGCCTTTAGGGGCAGTTACATACATGTTCTCCCCTTTGAACCAGTGTGTTGGCTCAGTCGGTAGAGCGTCCGTCTCACAACCGGGAGTTCAGGAGTTCAAACCCCGGCCGCATCAGACCAAGAGACGTTAAAAGATAGGAGATGCTGCAGCCCCGTTCGGCATTCAACGATGAAAGGGATAGAGCCTCGTCAATCTGGCGCTGCACAGCGGATGCCGGCCCCACGATCAATCAGGCAAAGCAAATGTTTGGAGTATTTCATTTCATGTCTATTTCGAACAATAAAATATGGATTTTTTTATCTTTCTTTGCTCTCTGCCATTCTCTCTTGTCAGTCAGCATCCGACATCATGAACACATCATGAAAGTGGTTATCATTGAAAAATTGTCATTATCCAACAGTTACCACAGTAGCAGTCGGATATCAGTGCTTGCTTCTCGGCCAGTCACAACCCAGGACGATTGTACAACCTCACAGCCAGACGGACATCAAACATTGATGAAATACATCCCAGAAATTCAACTCTGTCGATGCATGTCCAAATTTTCGAATTGATTGCACGGTCTGTGAATGTCAAGATATATCTGTACCTCAAAAGGCCAATAAATGTATGCATCATCCTTCAATTGGCATGGCCTTCAAAAGTGGGCCACATCCAAAACCTTACATCCTTATCCATTCGATCCAACACCAAAATGGAGTAATTTGTCTTTTTAAATACATATGGCACCTTTTCAATGCAAAGGAAGGCTATCTTTCAGTCCAATGTCCGTTTTTAAAAAATTGGACTTCTCATTCTTCTTACATGGTTGAATGCAGCCAGTTGTATGTTAAGAATTTCTTGCTGAAGGAATAGATAAATAATAATATATCCACATAGCAAAGTTGCCAATTCATATACTCTGGAAGGTGTGGAAGCGCCGTGGTGTAGCAGTTCTGACTCTCCCCTTGTAATCAGAGGGTCATTTGTTCGAATCCCACCATGGCCTAGTGTCCTTTGGCAAGGCACCAATCCACACTTTGCCACTCTCACCTAGGTGCTAATTGAGTACCGGTAGGAAACGACCGTCATTGTGGTTGGTTTAGCAAGTGTGCGCCTATCAGTCTGCTTGAATTGCTATGAATCCAGTGGTCAGGTAATAATAATTGTGAAGCGCTTTGAGCAGTCAGAGATCGATAAAGCGCTATATAAATGCCAATTATTATTATTACTCTACTGCGCTTGACATTTGGCATTTTATCATTATCCACCGCTGAAGTTGAGCCGCTATATAGGTTATACAGCATTCAAAGAAAAAATCCCGCCAGAGTACCCATTCACCTCACCTGGGTCAAGTGCAGCACAGTTTGGATGAATTTCTTGCTAAAAGAAAAAAAAACATCAGAGCTGGGCATTGAACCCACGACCTACTGCTTGAAAAGTCAAGTCAGAACCACTAGACCATGGTGATCATGAGCCATTTACAAACAGATTTGAAGTGCGAGAGGATGCATCTTTAAGACACCACATGACATTGAAGACAAGTACATGTTCATTTCAATCAAAGATGCATAATTATGTAATATTGACCGGCAAAAGAATCATATTGGCCCAAGTCTTTACACCAGGGGGGGTATTCTGAAAAGTCTCTTAAGTTTCCACTTAAATTTCCTTTTAAGTTACCCATTTAATGGAGCGCTAATGTACCTCCAAATTCGTATTCTGAAAACTCTATTAGCGCTCAATTAAGTCCCTTTAGGCCACTCCCCTACTGAGCCGAATTAGCCAATCAAATGCGCTTTTACAACGTAAAATTTTCTCCTAGCGCGCAGTGTCTCTTCACTTTGCTGCCTTGCAGCGCAGCGCCCGGCTGCTGCAGGTGCACTGCACCACGATCTTGATACAAAGAATTTTTGCTGAAAATTAATGCTTAAGCATTTGCATCGGAGATTAGAGGTTCGTTATGTTGTTGAAATTAACTGTTGTCTTTTCCCTTTCTCTCTCATTTATTGTACCTTTGTGCTTTTCTCTTTTTTTCGAACGCGTTCTGATTTTCACAACCCCCTATTTGAATCCATTTGTAGCTTTCTTTCTTTTTCTTTTTTTTGTTTTACAATATTTTATTTGCCTCTGTCTCGGGGCCATGATGGGGGGTTCTTCTTTAACTTAATTCCTACTTATTTTAAAAACTACATACTTTTCATTTATATGGGAAATCTTCTCCAACTTTGAATAAACATACTTTACAAATCAAGCAAGCATAATTTAAAACTAAAAAAGCCGAAATTTTATTGAAATTTGATGTACAAACGTTATGACTTTTATAGGTTTTTATAGGTGGGGAAAACGATGGCATCACTCACTATTTTTTTTCTTTTGTATTTTATTCTATATTCGTTTAAATACTAAAGGGGTCTATGCTTATTTTTTCATTGTCAGAAACGAGGTTTAATTCACCCCTGCACATTGCTGCATCTACCGTGATATGGCAATTTCATTATTGTCAAAAAAAGTGTGAAAATAGTTTATGATGCTAATAATAAAAGAAAATATAGAAAAATAATAATCATATTTTCCCTATAAGTACACAAATATTTCTGTCTCCTCTTTCCCCCTTTTCTAATTTATTTATTACCAAATATAGTCCCTAGGCCCTATTCCTTATTTTACTTGTTTCTATACACCACCTTTTCCCCCCTTTATTCTATATAAGGGCAATATATTTGATATTCCCCGAAAGAGGGGCCTGTCAATATTATCATCATTATCTATACAGCTGTATGTGTGAGTCAGGACATAATTTGGAACAACAATGCCTGTTTCTTTATCACTGCTTCTGATTTCAAGTCATTCACAATCTTCATCAAGTAATCTCGGCTAATTAAATGTGCCATAATTTTGTAAAAGCACAGGCATGCACCTAGTATTGCATGCATAGAGCCCCACCCTGAAATAATGCTTTTTAAACTCTTCAATTAAGACATCGGGCATAGACATATTGCACAATTCTTACACTTATGAAATATTCATTTTGATTTAAAAAATAAAAGAAAGCACGAAGGAAATATAGTTTTATAGCCAACGAAGTTTAAAGCTATGGGTATTCAAATGACTTTGATTAGTGCTCAAAATGGGCAATACAATTTCCATCACAATGAGTAACTTCAAATAAATAGAGCTGAAAAACCCTGATATTGCATAAGCGCTGATAGTTTCAAACACAGTAAATTCACCAGAAAGCTCCAAATTAAAGACAAAAAATCTGAATTCATCTTCAAAGCTGAAACCTCAACCCCTGAGAATAAAAGATCAAGCGATATCTAAAATGGGGAATCTTCCACAAACTTTGTTCTTGGTATCCATCCATAATAGTCATAATACCCTGCCTTGTACAGCACATCACATAATCACCAAACGTCTCCTTGAGCTAACACAGGCATTTGGATACAGTTTTACCATGGCATTTTTTTTAAAAAGCTAGACAGCCTTTTACAGCTTACAAGATCAATAAATGAAAGTGAACACATGTATTAACTTCAAGGGATGAAGTGGAGGCCGGCTTCTAGGTCACATGCTGCCGGCCTTGGTCTCAGGTAGAGTCATGTGTACACAGTCTATAGGAGGTTTTCTCTAGCAGCATTGTCACTCAATATCAATATGTTAACAAACACCTTTGAATAAAGTTTTACCCTGGCATTTTCAAATAGCCCGACAGCCTTTTACAGCACACAAGATTGATCAATAAATGCATCGGCCTGTTTGAAACATCCATGAGAGTGAACATATGTATCAACTTCCGATGATGAAGTCAAGGCGAGCCTCTAGGCCACATTTTCCCAGCCCTGGCCTAGGCCTCAGGCCAATTTATCTGTACAAAGTCTACAGGAGAATGATTTTTCAGTGTCCACGAGACTCGGAAGTGCTAGCCTCGGATACACATCCCTGGTCACTTCCCACACATCCAACATTGTGAAGCACATATCACATCATGTCATAAAGTCCCTATGAACTGCCAAAGGACTTGGATATTATTACCCTGGCCTTAGCCCAGCAGCCTTTCACGGCGCGGAGGAATTTCAAGGAATAAGTTCCTGCCAGGTACCCATTCACCTCACCTGGGTTGAGTGCAGCACAATGTGGATCAGTTTCTTGCTGAAGGAAATCACGCCATGGCTGGGATTTGAACCCACGAGCCTCTGTTTCAAAGTCAGAAGACTGATCCGCTGCTCCATATTGAGCCTCCATGTTGCCTCATAAATAACATACCGGTAAACGCAAACATCATGGCCCCTTAGCTGTCTAGGATGCCCCCCCCCAAAAAAAAAAGACTAATCCATCAAACAATAATAATCTCACACGTTAATGAGGCATTATTGACCAATCATAAGGCAAATTGTTTTATGACTTTTTTTCCTGGATTCATTGTTTACTTTAGTCAGCCCACCTGTCCACTTTGAAACACCCGTATAAAGCGCCCTACAAATGTTAGCATTATTACTATTATTATTATCATGATTGATTGCATGTATAGGTCATACTGTACAATCAATAATACAAATCAACTTAAACAATCAATAACTAAAGCTCTGTTTATACAGGCCAGACCATTCCTTGAGCCGGTCGCAAGTTTCCGAGCAGTGCTCTCATTTTCATAGAGGTATAAATAAAACATATTACATATTCAACATTCCGTGTTACACTGAGCTTTCAGCTTCTACCGTCGGAACCCGAGGCGTTGGAAGATCAAAGACTATGGGGGGATTGCACGGACGGTAGTGAACATCACATATTGCAGCATTGACAAACGTCGTTTGGCCATCTGTCGTGACCCCGTAGCCCTCGTGGATGTGGCCGAAGACGTGGTATTTCGGGCGGACGCGTCGCTGGACGGTAGACAAGAGCTCCACACACCCCGCCCGACAGCCGTTGCTCGCTAGATCCCCATGACCTACAAGGGGACAAGGAGGAGGAACAGATATTTTTCAATGCATGTAAGATACCAGTATATCGGACAATAAATTTATATAGTTTTTAGAAAGTTTTGTTAGAATACTCCTCAGGCAGTGGACATTGTCATGGCATTATCCCATGACTAAGGTAAGGATATTCCTGTAAAAATCTAAGAGAACTCGTTCTGATATATTAAAAATAAATACCAGTTGTGGTAATGATCTCAAAATGAGTTCTAACAGAATCTAATAAAATGACCACCTAAGTTTTTTTATACATATAAATAAAATATATGCCGATTGGGTCTGGTAAAAAATGTGTAATTACTTAGAGATGAGCAAAATAAGCACAGAATTCCATGAAATGTCCCATATTTTTCCAAGCAATATTATACATGCCCCACACTTGCATTTTTATGTTATCATCAGAATTATCGGTTTTCAGCTAAGATTACATGATTTCACAAAGATGTGTTGATTTCAAAGTACCAAATCTAGATTTATGATAATATGGTGGTAATTATTAAACCTTGACTTTTAAAGCTTTCTCATGAAATAATGGTTTGCTGCTATTACTTTTTTATCTTTAAAGATAAATTCCAGTTTTGGTAACGATCTCAAAATGACTTTTTACAGAATCTAATATAATGACCACCCAAGTGTCTGTTTGTATGAATAAAAAATATGTGCCAAAGGATTCTGGGAGAAACTGTGAAATTGCTGAGAAATAAGCAAAATAAGCACGGATTCGGTCACTTCCATCGGGTCTTTATTCCAGCAATAATAATACACTGTCCCATGTGTGCCTATCTGTGTTGGTGATCTTCAGTGTGAACGTTTTTCAGCGTAGATTTCAAGATTTCACAAAGTTCAGTTTATGTAACTTAACCAGATCTTCATCCTCGATGATATACTGACAATTAAGCCTGGTTTTACAGACTTTCTCATGAAATCAGTGTTTACTGCAACTACTGGAATTTCTCTTTAAGCTCCAAAAAAGGTGAATATCATTATTATATTCCATTACATTCATCAAAAAATGCTCAATACTAACGAGATAATTGTTTCAGTCTGGGGAGTGTTTCATCAATATTTTTGTCCGACAAGTTGTCAGATCTGACAACTTTCCTTGATTTTAATTGGCTGAGAAGCAATGTTACAACATTGGGATAAAATTCGACTTGTCAGATAAAACGTCCTTTCATGAAATGCTCCCCAGAACTCCAAAAAAATAAAATAAAATCCTTGACTGGTCATGAGGGAAATACTAAAACCTATTTCTATAAGGCCTGCTATCAAAATAGTCAAACAAAATTTTTAAGATCACTGCTCAAATAAAAGAGCAGTCAATATTTGATTTACATTTACATGTACATGTATGTACCAATTAAATTTTGTGCAGGGCAATGGTAAAAAATGCTGCCCTGCTAAAACCAAGCCAAACGGCATATAAATAAACATACTGGGCATTATTATCATTATACTACACATCTATTTACCAAGTGGTGGGCCATGGGTAATCAGTATATCAGTATCCTCAGGAATCTTGTTCCATTTATCTAGAAGTGCTTGGCCTCTGGGTAAATTGAAACCCCAATCACAGAACACTGGTTGCCTGTAAACAAAGAAAGAAAAGATAGTAAGAGCAAAATATAAAATGACAAAAAATATCACCAGTTCAAGAAGGGTCATTTGCCTGGTGAAGCAACAAACCAATAAAGTAAACAAAGGTCAAAGGAACTATTTTCATGTCCAAAATATTTAAAATAAAAAAATTCAAAAGGCAAAAAAAAAATATCCATAGCCAATTCGGTGGATTTGCAATATGGTGCGCCATCTATCGGTTTCAGGGCCAAATTTCTTACTTCGGGTCGACATCGCACGCAGGCGGTGCAAAGTGCAAGAGTACTGTATGTGACTGTGATGATGAGATTAAAAACCATAGGGCAAAAATTCACCAAAAGCGGTCTCAAATTTGCAAAAAATATGAAGGCAAATTTCTATCCTAGACCCTTGTAAATAGCATATCCTGTCGAGCCGCATCGGCCAGTGCTGAATAATGGCGTGCTTGCATGCACTACAGATGTCAACTTTTTCCCATGAGGCATTGCGAATCTTGGCCAGACCGCTGCAACCGATAGATGCCGAACTGTACTGTGAATCCACCGGATTGGAGGGTAATGATTCGTCTTTCAATGAGAGGGATGTGAGTTTGAATCCAAGCCATGGCGTGTTTTCCTTCAGCAACAATTTGACCCACAATGTGCTGCACTCGACCCAGGTGCGGTGAATGGGTACCCGGTAGGAAGAAAATCCTTGAATGCTCAGGCACCTGATCAAGGTAGCTGTGCTAAAGTAGAACAGTCTTCACAACTGAAGTGACTACCCTGGGTAAAATATGATGTTATTACTTCACTATTATTATAGACACCCCTTAATCCTAATCATCTGCCCTGATAAAATAAGGTTAACTAGAAATAAAGGGTAAGGGTGTTCATTAAGGCCAGGAGTAAAAATAGAACAAACAATGAATTTGATATAGAACAGAAAAGAAAGGGATGCAAGCCGGAAAGAAGGTCAAAAAATCTCTTACAATGAAGGAGACAGTCGGAAATGAAGACAGTTCAACAAATAAAGACATATAGATAAAGAGAGAACAGACATGATTAAGAGCTTCAGGGCTGTAACTATAAATCACAATGGAAGAATATGGCAAGAACAAAAATACAAAAAGAAGTAAATTAGAAAAAATGCATTACCATGGTGATCCATAGATCTTAAATCCCATTACATGTGTCTGAGAGTCTTCTAAGTAGGTGCAGTTTGTAAGTAGAGATCGAATTTCCTTCCATTCATTTTTCTTGAGTCCTGTACCAAAAAAATTAATATTAAAATATATACGTTGAAATACGAATTAAACATAATAAATTCCAATCTTGTACCAATCTTTGAATTATTTTTTTTTAAGTCCTAGAAAATGTGTTTGCATGTAACATTGGTGGTGATTTTTTACCTGATTGCTACATGTAAGAAAGCATGAATGCTTGTAAGCAAGCAACCAGAGGACCGACGGCTTAATGTCCTCTCCGAAGGACCTGGTACTGAGGATCAATGCCTTACCAAAGGGCACTAGTGCACCAAGTGGGAATCGAACCCGGGTCACCGGAATACGAAACCCCCGCTCTACCAACTGAGCTATCACGCCTCCTCAATGAAAAATATTTTTTTTTTGGGGGGGGGGCAATGTGATGGCAGAAGCCGAAATTGAATGGTGAAGTACTTTTGGGGGATTTCAATACCAAAACTTATGATAGGATTCTTATAAGGAGGTTCACCCAGGCAAAAAGTTTATTGTAAAATAGCACTAAAAAATTCATTTAAGATATCGGTAAATATTTATGGAAAATTCTTCAAAATTTATTAGAATCTCAAATTTTTGATTTATGACGTCATGTGTGAGCAGCTTTCTATGTATCGTGAGTTACAAAAATCAATATGTCATTTTCTTTTTTTTTTTAATTGAAAATTTATGGTTTTTATTTGTCCCTTCACTATACCAACAGAGTCCGCTCTTGAAAGAAGAAAATTTAAAGTTTTCATTAAATACTAAAAACTTGGAATTCATACATTCTAGATCATATAACGCATGAGGCAGCTACTGACGTCACAAATCAAAAACTTAAAATTCGAATAACTTTCTTAATCTTTAATCAATTTCCCTCTTCGCCAATATCTTATTATCATTTTTCTGGCATTAATAACAAATTTTCAACAGGGTGAACTCCCCCCTTTAATATCAAACTTGAAATAGTGTGAGAGGGTTACCTTCAAACGCTGAGGCAAAGCTCATGAAGACATGGCTATTCCTTTCTGACATGAGTTGCTGATCAAAGGTTAGTTCATGGTTGCCTGCGATGACGATCTTGTGACGATGAGGTAGTGTACCTGTAGGATAATATAACAATATATAATAATGATTATGTGAAACGTTGTGGCCCAGTGGATTAGTCTTCTGACTTTGAAACAGAGGGTCGTGGGTTCGAATCCCAGCCATGGCGTAATTTCCTTCAGCAAGAAATTTATCCACATTGTGCTGCACTTAACCCAGGTGAGGTACATGTATATGGATACCGGCAGGATTAATTCCTTGAATGCACTGAGAACTGAACGGCAGCCTAAGCTAAAGCCGGGGTAATAATAATTAGCACTGCGCTAAAAAAAAGATTATTTCTAGATAGATGGCGCTGCGCTAAAAAAAAATGCCCATTATTATCATTAATATACAAATATACAGTGTACCAGGCTTTGAGAAAGTATAGCAGGAATTATTTGTCTGAGGTTGGACTGGCATTACTACTTTGTCATATAATACATTGATTATCTCATTTGCATACCACCAATTTTAACTGTCAAACTTATACTTTGCATCTGATTTTGATTAAATTTTGGGCATTGTGCTAGTTTGATTTACTCCTTCCATTCAAATAAACTATTTGCTGGGGTGGACTTGCCCATTTTAATTTTTTGTGCCAATTTGAGGACTAAAGACAACCGATTTTATACATGGGATCCCTTCCAAAAGCACTGCACCTCTGTTTAATGAGCCAGCAGGCACAGGTTTACACAGCAAAAATCCTCACAATAGAGAGACATCAATTGATCACTTGCTAGAGAACGATCGTTGAAAGCTAAGGTACATGTACTCATGAATTTACAATTAGGTAAAATCCCTTTCCTTGGATTCCCTTTCAACATGCACACCTGATGGGATTGAAATGAACAATGTACCTTGAAAAAGAGGTTTAATAATTAATTTCTTAAGAACACCTTCAGCTCATCAGCAAATAAAGGGATGACTGTGAATCATTCTTCGAAAAAGAAAAAAAAATGATGATGAAAATAATGAACAAATTATATCTAGGCCTTTGCATCATTGAGTGGCAGCTCCAGCTAAAGCTGGGGATTTGAACTTAGTGTCCTCTGGAAAAAAACCTCACGTATTAGGAGTGTGCCACTAGAGTTAAGAATATCAGATATACATGTATTAAAGGAAATAGAGGAAAATCAAAGAATAAAGTGAAGGATAATGAAATAAAGATTGGTACAGTTTATATTGAAAGGGGGTTTGGAAGAGCAGTGTACACAGAAACATGACAGGGTCCCCATTTTCTGCGTGCATATCAGACTTGCACGCACTGGAATACTGGAATGAGTTGCCACTTGTATTAAGAAGCATCTTTTTGCCTAGTATATAGTTTTATAATCATATAATTCCATTCAATTACTTCATTGTAATTGTGTCTAATGGGAAAAGCACAAGAAAATATATACAATTGTAAATCTAACCAATAAAACCTCACCGGAAACCGAGAGTCAAGTTGTCAACGTTCCCCCAGGATATTGTTTGCTCTTTCTTTCTCTCGTTAACTATCTTCTCTTTCCTCTTCATCATTCTTCTCTTTTCTACCTTTGTCCTCTAACTCTCATCCTCAACATTTTTTTATTTTCTTTCCCCTTTTCCTCTTTCTTCTCCTTTTTTTCTCCTTATTCTCCTTCTTTTCTTCTTCTTCTTCCTCCTGCTTTTCCTTCTTTGTCTTCTTCTTCTTCCCCTTCTCCTCCTCCTTCTTTCTTCTTCTTCTTCTTCTTCTCCATCTTCTTCTCTCCTTCATCCTCCTTCTCTTTTGCCCATCTCCTCTCCTCAATTTCTTTTCCTCCTCCTTTACAATTGTTGAGAATTATCTAACCAAACACAACATGAAGTTTCAATATGAAATACCAGTATGACAGGTACATGTAGCTATTATTTTCCCCGGGAGAGGGGGGGGGCTACTCAAATTACAATGTAATACCTATGTGCCGCGCCAAAGTCGGGGGTCGCGGTCTGGAACGAAATCTTGGTCTTGAAATGGGGGTCTCCGAAACAGCTCTTGGATCAACAATATTGCTAAAAATGTAATGCTCTTGAGCTGACTACATAAAAAATAGGGTCTTGGGAACTCATGTAAATAGCAAGGTAGATAGCGCACTGTCCAGAACGAGAAACACAAATGAGGGTCTCTACATGTAGAATGGGGAAAGATAGGAATTTCAATGGCTTTCTATATGAAATTGATGATGCTCTGAAATGGAAATTTAGGCTGAAAAAGGGGGGACTCAACCACGGCACATACGTATCATACACAGCAAAAACTGTGGTGTTAACCGGTGTACATAGAGGACCACACCAGTTATTTTACACCAGTATTAAATTGGTGGTGTTAGTTTTACACCTATAGGTGTTATTACAACACCTATGGTTGTTACAGTACATTTACACTCTTTGGTGTTATGTTCAATCTCTAGGGTGTTATTTTAACACCTCAGTGTGGTCCTCTATTAAACACCAGTTGGTATCAGTTATAACACCACAGTTTTTACAGTGTACATATATACTACGTAGCCCCACCCCCGGGTTACTTCCCAAGTACATGTACATGTATTTAATCTGACAAAGCACTTGTCACGTTTGCCTTTCAATAACCTTCAAATGAATCAAGAGTAAGGACATATCTTCAAGGAAATTGCCTTTAAATCATTCGCCTTATCTACAAGTGAAATCTCCTTTTGTCGAGGCTACTTCCTCTTTCTTTGTTCAATCAAATACGAGGCAACTTCCGGAGAAAGAGAATTTCTTACTAAAAAGCTATCGTCCCCAGGTATTTGAAATTCACACGTTTTTTTCCACCCCTCGCAACTTTGATACATCGGCAAGAAAACTCTAGACAAATCAATAAAACCTCACCGGAAACCAAGAGTCAAGTTGTCAACCTTCCCCAAGGATAGTTTTTACTTTTTCTTTCTCTCTCTAACTCTCCTCTTTTACCCCTTTCATTCCTCCTCTTCTTCTCCTACTTCTTCTTTTCTTCTTCTTCTTCTTCTTCTCCCCCTCGTCCTCCTCTTCTTCTTCTACTTCTTCTTTTCTTCTTCTTCTCCCCCTCTTCCTCCTCCTCTTCTTCTTATCCTCTCCATCATTTTCCCAATCTCTTTCCTCTGTTTCTTTCCTCCTCCTTCTTTTACTTCTTCTCCTTTCCCATCCTTCCCCCATCCTTCTCTTCTTCATTCTCCTCCTCTTTCTTTGCTTCAACTTTTCCTCCTCCTCCTTCTTGTTCTCCTCCTATCTCCCTGTCACCTTCTGCTCTTTTTGTCTCCTTTTTTAAGCCTTATTAAAAACACAATCCCATCTCTCTCTCCCTCTCCCTTTCCTCTATTTCTCTCTCCTAAAGTCCAAATGCAGTCTCTAGATTCAGAGCATTGTACACATTTTGCACAACATCAAGGGCATCTTCACCTTCAAAGCTTTACTGAAAGAAAATGTAAAACAGGGCTGGGTGGGAAGCCCTAGGCATCGTCATGGCAACATAATGCATTCAAGAGCATTGAACAGGAGGCCAACATGCACCCAACCGACCTACTTCTTGCCTAAATCTTAATCGTGGGCACAATTTATTGAACGCTCCATGTTCTAGAGCTACAATAAAGTGAGTTTTTGAAGTAAAAGGAAAAGAATAAAAGCAACTTTAAATGAATTACAAATATTCAATGAATAATTCATCCTCTTCCTTGTAGAGGCACAAGAAAAGGGAATTTGTCAATATTGATAACAAGCTGGCAAAATTATACAAATCATTTTCCCCTGAGCTCGGGCTCAGCCTATCACAAAGGAGTGAATATTGTTTTATGATGATGATAATTAAATTTAGTGGTGATGATGGTTATGATGATCATCATCGTGGATATGTTGATAATGATGATAATGATGATAATTAAATATTAGGCATTTGTGCAGCGCCATATATCTACAATCTATTCTAAGGTGCATTGTCATTATTGTTACCCCGGCTTTAGCTCGAGCTGCCTTTCAGCGCTCGTGCATTCAAGGAATTAATCCAGCCGGGTACCCATTCATCTCACCTGGGTCGAGTGCAGCAGTGTGGATAAATTTCTTGCTGAAGGAAAACACGCCATGGCTAGGATTCAAACCCACCTGTACGACCCTATGTTTGAAATCCTAGAGTCAGAACCACTAGAACTCAACGCACCCACTTACAGTTGATGATGATGATGATTACGATGATGATGATGATGATGTAGAGAGATGGTATGTACAGTATTTGGAAATCATTATCAATGTATTATAATGCGCCCTCCGTGAAGTGTTTAGACCAAATTAAACTCTCCGAGAAGAACAGGCATGACTTTGTCTCATTTTTTCCTTTGGTCTCCCAGAAATTTCTCATACAATGTAGTTCTGAAGGTGTGGATGGATGGATGCAATGGTGACCAAAACCATTAAATAATTGATCTGAGCTACATGTATGTAGAGAATGCAGCACTCAAGAGTACCTGGGGAAGCTCACCTGGGAACATTACTCCAGCAAAGTGCATTTCCCAGGTCAGTGTCAACACAGAGCCAGACAGTTGACTAGTCTACATTAACGGACTCTGATTGTTCACAAAAATGTACTTTGCATGATTGTGATGCGAAAATTATCGAATGAATTCTGCCATTTTGTTGAATTATTTTTAATGTGCTCTTCTAATGTTCAAATGCTATTGTGCTATTTTTAAGGTTCAAAATACCATCACTGTGAGACCGAGTTCAGGGACCCATCTTACAAAGAGTTGTGATTGATCTGATCAATCGCAAATATGGAAAGCCAGCAACATCAACATCTATTATGCATGTCTATTCAAAATATTTTTTTAAGTTCTATGATTTATATTCATGCATTCATCGTTTTCTTGAAAATTCACTGCTTCTCTTTGTTTACCAAGGACATTGAGCAAATTTCCTGTAGAAAAAATCATGACACTGATGGATTTCCATACTTTACAATTGATTGGATCAATCGTAACTCTTTTTAAGATGGGGCCCTGGATGATAAAAAGAAATGCAAGACTAAAGTGTATACATGTAGGAGTTAGTCTTCCGCACCAGTAGCATTTCTTACAATTAGCATTTCATCAAAGATATAAAACCATAGTCTCTGCCTATAAGATGGGCAGCAATTTGAGCGTTCACTACTTTGCAGGCTTGTAATGAATTACATACTGTACATTAGATTCTAGTTCCAATAGTTAACACATTGAATTGTGAAGAAATGGACCTGTCTGGAATAAAGACCAATGGCTAGGGTTCAAGTAAATAAGATTTGCGTACATAGCTGAACCCTAGCAGAAGAAATGGGTCTGGAATAAAGACCAATGGTTGAAGTAAATAAGATTTGGGTGAATAGCTGAACCCTAGCAGAGCATCACCCTTCCAAGCTCTGGCCTATAGTGAGGCCTGTGAGACAAGATGATGTTATTGTCCATGATGATAAAGATGGTGATGACCGTGATGATGGTGATGGTGAAGGTGAAAGTAAAGATGATGATGATGATGATAGTGGTGGTGGTGAAGATGATGATCATGATTATGATGATCCCATCATTAGGGTGATGATGATCATGATGAGGGTATAACGATGATAATGGTGGTAATGATGTCGAAGACAATAATGAAGATGATAAAGAAGTAGAAGAAAAAGAATGAGACGATGGTGATGATGATGATGATGGTGATGATGATGATGATGTGATGATGATAAAGATGACAATGATAATCATGATGATGATCATGATGGTGATGATAATGAAAAAGAAGATGATGGTCATGATGGTATAACAATGATAATGGTGATGATGATGTTGAAAATGATAAAAGTAGAAGAAAAAGAATGTGACGATGGTGATGATGATGAAGATGATGACAATGATGCAATGTCCAAGAAACTTGTCTACATGTACCATTAATACTATCAGTTTCACATTCAAAGTTTCTAACCGTCACTATTCATCTTTTACTTCTCACATAATGGGAGGGGGCTGTCCTACAATAAAAGTAAATCGCACTATTGGGTCCGTACATACATGTATTAAACTAGGTCATGAACTGAAGATTATTGTTAACATAACAAATGAAAATGAAATTTCAATTAAAAAAGAACAGTCATATTTTGAAGCATTCTGTAATTCTTACGACTAATACAAATCACTTCACTCTATCAATTGAAACAGTTTCTGCATTTCAAATTTGTTCAGTCATTTTCTCACTTGTTCTTTCCAAAACAGTAGACATAATTTATCGAGTAAAATTGGTACATGTACGTACATAACTATGTAGGTTTTCTTTCATTTTGATAAAAACAAAATTGCATCAGATACATGTATATTCTGTGTTCATAAAGAAACCACAAGATGCTTGATTAGTTCATCGCTCAAGGTATAAATTCACTGCATGTGGCATAGATGAACATGCATTTCCTTCAAGAACTATGGATGATGAGTTTTCTCCAAGGTTTTAATACACCCAGTTCGTGAAGTTCAGAACAGCCTTGGGGAATAAGACCCACAATAGTGCAAGCGAGTGTCTAGGAGTGTTTGCATTCATGTACTTAAGCTTGGATTACAAACCTTTGTGTAATTACAATTAAAAACAAAACCAAATTCACGGTTACCACATCATAGCATTAAATCAATATTCCATCAATGCTGAATATCATCCTTTTTAAAGCCACTGTGTATGTACATGTATAAAAGCAGTCTGACCCAAAAAAAAAAACTACTAGCTGGGGAGTTTTAGAGTGCTTCATCAAACAAGCTTCATTCTGATTGGCTGAAAAGCAGATCAGCGTCTTGACTGTTACAACATAGTCTGAAGGCACAAAACCTGATGGCCTGATGGAAAATTTGCTCGACAAGCTACCACGCTTTAGGACCCCTTTCTCATCTTGGTTTTTCATAAAACTAAATAGCGGAAAACAGTTTTAATTCATAGTGGAAACAAGTTTAAAGGGAACCAAAACCCAAGAAAAGAAGCAATTATTGGAAAGAGTGAAATGACAGGAACAAATTATATCAAATTTTAATATCGGTTATGAAATTTTGCATCAGGTCGCATGGTAACAGACAAGACATGCTGTCCTTCATCCACAATACATCATGACTCGGTTAGTTCCTACTTACCTAGGAACTCATTGAATGCAGTGACTTCTCTTGGGAGGCCAACGTTATTGAAGCTTCCAGCATGAATAAAGACATCGCCGGGCGGGACCACCTTGCTTAGATACGTTGTCTTTGAGAAGGTATCTGATGTGCATACAAACCTTGTGTGACCTTTGACCCATGAATATGCATGAGAGGGGGAAAGGGGTGGAGGAGGAGAAGTCTTTTGAGTATTTTGAGCCATCATTTACCACATAAACCTGTACCTTCAACAATGTCACAAGAGACTTCAGCCTGTACACAAGAGCAAGGTGACCACAAACTGCAAAAGCCACACCGATGATGAAGAGGGATGATGAAGAGGATGATGAATGCATGCTAAAATAGTGAGCACAAAACTTGCAAAATCTGCACAGCTTTCACAGAAGAAGCAATGATTTAAATCAAGATCTGCAAACATACAGTATGTTCCATGAAACCAACTCATTTTAAGAATGTTCAAAGAGATATATACATGTATGTAGGAAATCTCTTCCATCTATATGAAGATGCAATATCAATGATTTTCCCTGGATGAGATTAAATAATTGGACCAATCAAAACTCTTTGTATGGCAGGGCCCTGGCTAGTAAAGGCTCTCAAGATATAATCTTTTATTTTCAAATTGTTAGGAGTATGAAAATACATTGTAGTTGATGCATGAAAATTATCTAGTATGTTTGCAGAACTTGAAGTGCGGAAGAACCGGACAACTCACCTAGAAACTCATTGAAATTTACCACTTCTTTCCTGCGGCTAATTTTGGTGAAGTCCCCGGCATGAATAAGCACATCCCCCTCCGGTATCTCTGGCATGGCACCAGTCTTGGAATGCGTGTCCGATATACACACAAACCGCACATGGTCTGGCACAATAATAAACACAAACAAACAAACAATAAATCTAAAGCAATTTCATGCCAAGCAGGGAGGGGTCATAAAGCTGTTAAAAAGTGTACACATGACTATAGTCACAACTTTAGGTACTGGTACGACTCTACATGTACATGCAACTTAATGTAAAACTGGTGATCTTATCTTGTGCTACAATGTATCTTTTAAAGGGGTGGTCCAGGCTGAAAGTATTTATAACTTAATAAACAGAGTAGAATTCACTGAGCAAAATGCCGAAAATTTCGTCAAAATCGGACAACAAATAGCAAAGTTATTGAATTTTAAAGTTTAGTAATATTTTGTAAAAACAGTCGTCATGAATATTCATTAGGTGGGCTGATGATGTCACATCTCCACTTGTTCTTTTGTATTTCATTACATGAAATTAGGTTTATTCAATTTTTTTCCTCCAAGAACTAGAAATATTGGATTGACAACTGATTTAGTGCATTAGATATTTATTGCTGCAACTTATTTCATTATAAGGGAGACACATTATTCATACAAGTATGAAATAATGAAAAAAATATGATTTTATGTAATAACATAAGAAAACGGAAAGTGGAGATGTGACATCATCAGCTCGCCTTTAACTGTTTTCACAAAATATTGCGAAAATTTGAACTTCAATAACTTTATTATTTCTTATCCGATTTTGATGAAATTTTCGGCATTTTGCTCAGTGAATTCTACTCTGTGTATTAAGATATAGATATTTTCAGCCTGGACCACCCCTTTAACTTAAAGGGTCTTAAATTCACCCTCCCAAAAACAAAAAGTTGACTTGAATACAATGAGAAAAAAAAACTCACTCAAATGCTGAAAATTTCATCAAAATCTGTAGAAAACTAATCCGATCAATGAAGTTATTTTTAACACTGAATATGAGATTAATTTTAGAGTTGAATTAAAGAAGAAAATAAGTAATTTTAATTATATAAAATTAAGAAAATCAAAGAAGGTTTAACTATACACTTTTGCCTGCATTGATTTTGAATTTTCTATTTTGTACAACAGGGGAAGCAATCGCATGGGGTTCAGTGTAGTCTGGCTTTCTTTTTTTTGGGGGGGGGAGATTTGAATCATGCCAATTGATAATAATGTGTGCACAAGAACGAGGAGCAACTGTCAGAAACATCATGCTTAAATTAAAATGTAAACAAGTACTTAAATTGTTAAAATATCCATGGGTGACAAACAACTATATAGTGTAGGTATAAATTGTACGATGGACACAACACACATGCAAACATAAACACTTGATCAATACAAACAAACAAGATGTCAAAAGCTTTAAAAAAATCATGATACTGTTTAAATACAGGGTAAATTGCTTTAATAAAATAAAGACAGATATTGAAACTGAGCTACATGTAGAAAACATGTACAGTAACAATTTCGTAAAAACTGCTGTAATTCAAAGAAATATATTATAATCTGGTGACTGCTAATCTGGTATACATGTACTACATGTAATTGTGTAGCGCTGTAATTCTTAAAGGGGGCATTCTGGGCAGAAAAATAATTATAATTACAATTGCATCAAAATCTGATAACGAAGATTAATTTAAAAGCAAAGTTATTGAATTTCAAAATTCATGCTCAACATCTTGTGAAAACACATCATTATGAATATGCAGATGAGTTGATTATGTCACATCCTCACTGTCCTTTTTCTTTATGTTATTACATGAAATCAAAATTATTTCATTTTTTTTCAAGCATGTGTGAATGATATGTCTCCATTAAAGTTGCAGCAATGAATACATCACTTTAAATTTCAATTTATTTGCTCATAAAAATCCATGGGATATACCATCATTACAGTTTGCTCATTATGAAGATGAGCATAGAACTGTAACTGTTTCACCAGAGTAATGCAAATGTCATAACTTTGTTATTTCTAGTCTGATTTTGATCAAATTTTCAGTGTGTTATTTGTCTGATTTTTCTTTAAATCTGTTAAAATCATATCATTTTCAGCCTGGAACGTACCCTTTAAGCTTTCAAACACAATAAACTTTAAATGTTTATTGGTCAACTAAATCCACACTTCTACGTCATATTATTATATTTTCTTATAGACCTGTAAACCTGATAACAAAATTTCATTTTGAGAAAGTTTGCTTACCGTACATCTACATTTTTCAAATGATAAATTTCAGCATTTGGATGAATTTTTTGGTGGTTGTCTTTATACATTTTGTGTCAAACTCTTTTAAAATACTGGGCCCAACTGAGGCACTGTCTGGCTTTTGGCATTCCATAAAAGTAAGAATCTTAAATCTCAGTCCTTTGTGTTTGCAAATTATCAGTACTTCATTCTAAAAAATTCTAATTCTAATAATAGTTACTCATTTTTTAATGTGAAAATTATTTTTTCTTATAGACCTGTAAACCTGATAACAAAATTTCATTTTGAGAAAGTTTGCTTACCGTACATCTACATTTTTCAAATGATAAATTTCAGCATTTGGATGAATTTTTTGGTGGTTGTCTTACATTTTGTGTCAAACTCTTTTAAAATACTGGGCCCAACTGAGGCACTGTCCGGCTTTTGGCATTCCATAAGAATCTTAATTCTCAGTCCTTTGTGTTTGCAATTTATTAGTACTTCATTCTAAAAATTTCTTTATAGTTACTCATTTTTTAATGTGAAATTAAATTACCAGAGTGCAAATTCACAAAGGTGGTTTTTAAAACCATTGGTTGAACCCATAGTTAATGCAAATTTCCAGTATGAATTAATATACCATGGACATGCATATTAAATATGTCCAATGCTGATGCACGCTTATATTGTCACAGTGTGCTAATTTGATGCCTGTTGCCATGTTTATCCACACTATTTTATTCGGGAGTCCACTGTCTTGGATTAATGAATCCACTCTTCAAACAGTGGACTCATGAATAAAATAGTGTACATGTACTTTATGGCAACAGGCATCAATTTTCGCACGCTGTGACAAAAGCTCGCATCAGCACTGGACATTTTTTATTATTAACCGTATCAGACATCTGAGCAGGGCAACTTTGAAACATTGTTGCCTGCTTAAGACTGGGATCAAACTGCCGGTCAATAAAATTCCAATTGTTTATCCACGGGCCCAATTTATTGCCCGCTCAGGAAAGTCAATGAGAAAATGCGTGGAAATGTAGCGGGCAATAAAAAGCAGCGCTAATATCCGGGTATTCTATGCGTTTTTGCACGCGTCCTTGAACCGCGCAGTGCTATACGTCATAATGGTAATCAAGTTAAGACAACGCTGGATACTGCGTCCCCAGGCCAGGGACGCATCATTTCAATTACGTCACAATGGTAAAGTTCAGAGGCCCAGTCTGCTCAACATGATAAACTAGATTCACATTCTAAAAATTTGAAATATCTAGATTTTAACGATTTTTGCTCTAGATGCCTGATTTGGTTAATAATAGCAATATTGACTGGCCTGGGGGCGAAAGGACATATATCGCCCTCACTAAATTGATATCACCCTCGTCTCCTCGACTCGGGCGATATAAATCTAGTTTGGGCGATATATCGCCCCGAGGCCAGTCAATATTGTTTTAATATACAAAAATTACACGATATAAAGTAAGCATAATGTATACAGGAAATCTGCATAAACCATGGGTTCAACAGATGGTTTGAAAGATCACCTGTGTGAATTTGGGCCAAAGGGTTACAATCAATTGTTTGAAACAATTATTCTAATTAGTTACTACAGACAGTATGCACATTACAGTAAATCCTTTTGATAATTGGTATTTGTACGATCCAGATCTAAAAGGTCCTTGTAACTTTGCAATCATCAATCACACTTTTGTATACAGAGGCCAGGGGACTGTTTCATCAACATTTTTGTCTGACAAGTTGTCAGATCTGACATCTTTCCTTGATTTTGATTGGCTGAGAGACACTATTACTATAGTAACTGTCGGATGAAATGGGACTTGTCGGATAAAACGTCGGACAAGTCCTTTCATGAAACGCTCCCCAGGGCCCTATTCAATACATAAATTATGTAAAGTTTTAATACTTTTTAATTGGATAATATGCATGGCATGATTAGAATCCTTAATTTTGATTGGCTGTTGTAAGCATTGTTACCATGGTAATAACAATAGAAAGGCAACAATTGTACCATTATCCGTTATGTTACGCAACATTGGCCCATACTCTGAAGTCCGGTTTAACTAATTATAGACCATAGTCTTACTCTGTTCTAAAGTTACAGGAAGTGAAAAATGTATAACTTTGTTTACATTGTTCCAATATTTACTGTGTTCTTTCTTTATCCTTTACGATGAAGAAAACTGGTTTAGGTTATTTCCAGTCAGTGCATTTCAGGGGGATGTTTCACAACTTAGATTTAAGTATGAGTCTTAGAGTCGCATTTAAATGCCGATGTGTACATGATATGCAATGCGCATGATCTGACCAATACAGTCATGCCTTTTATACCACAAAAGTGTGACTCAAGTCATCCTTAATTCTTTGTGAAACACCCCCCTGAATTATTTGAGTGTTAAATGAGCTGATAAATTGAACCTGTACTTAAAGGGGAATCCAACCCAAATAAAGACTTGTTTTTATAAGAAAAAGAAAAATCAGACAAGTTAATAGGTGAAAGTTTGAACAATATTGGACAAACAACAAGAAAGTTATGAATTTTTAAAAGTTGTAAATATTGGTAATCACTATACCCATGGAGACTTCAAATTGGCCTCATACGGGATGTCACAGTGATGTAAGGCAAGGACTACTCTTCCATGTACTCCAATACATATTATGGCTAAAATGTCATTTTTTCCCTAAAGTTTTATTTCAAATCATATTTTTCTTTCATGAGGACATAAAACAATATACTACATGGGTTATATTTAGATTACTGCCCCAGGGGAATAGGTACTTAGGAGAAAACCACAAATCCCTGATAATAAAGTACATGGCCTATGGGAAAGTTGTCCTTGCCCCTTGTCATAATTTACTTACCCAGTTGCCAATTTGAAATCTACATACTATTAGAGATCTCAATTTTAAAGCAGCTATAACTTTCTTATCGCTTGTCCGATTTCTTTCAAACTTTCGACATTCTGTTTAATTTATTTTTCTTCTTCCCAACACAACATTTTATGGCCAAGGCTGGATTCCCCTTGTAACAGATTTGTGTCACTGAAGTTAAACTGCAATTTCAAACCAGAGTTTGAATTTTAACCGACTTCAGAATACATGCCATTGACTTTTATCATTTAGAAAAGTAAAGAAATTCACCTCTTGGTTTGGGTGTGGCTGGATCGATAGGCTTTACCACATCAACCTTCTGTTTGTATCGTATGGTATCCCATACACGCGTTGGATTGCGAGTTTCAGGGTGGACAGTGATCTCTGTTGATTGGTCACCCGGCTCTGGTTCCTTGGACGCCAAGCTCCGCCCACTGGCTCCTTTCAACATCCGGCTGGAAGGAATTTTAAGAGAATAACATGTCAATAATTGTCATGAATATTTAAAATTTGTGCTGGTAACAATTGTTCAATATCTTGTCTTGTCTTTCAGTTGATGCCAACAATCAAAGTGTTTTGGCAAATCCTAATCTCAAAGCTATCAATCCTAATTCTAAAAAAACTTAAACCCTCACCCTAAAATGTTCAGCAAAATCAATGTATACATTGGAACATAAGCTAGGCCTCATAAAATTGCAGGGAATAATTTTGCTTATACACATTTGAAGAGCACTTTTGGTCATAAGAGAAAAGCTCTCAACTGTTAATAGTGTACAGTTCTATATAAAAATATGCTATACAAAAGACTTTATGCATAGCAGTCTTTCAAAAAAGTCAAGCAAAATTATTCCCTAACATGCATCTACATACAGTTTAAAAACTGAAATCTGCAGTATAACATGGGTCAAATATTATACCACTAGACTAGGGTCTAATAATAATGATGCAATGACACAAAAATATAAAAAAATAACAAAAAAATAGTTGAAATATTTTAAAATGCTAATTATACAAGATATTGCAAACAAAAACAAATATCTTCCAGAATGTAATGTTATATAAACGCCCCTCAAAGTCAAAATAATCTACAAATGTTGTTCTACTCTACAAAGTACAATTACTTCAAAATACATGTTCACTCTAAGTCAAATATGTTACAGTAACAGATCTAATTAAAAATCTAAATGATCATGTAAATTTACACATTATGATTAGAAAAAATATCACTGGTTAGACTCAATTCTGGAGTAAAAATAAAAAACTTACCGAAATGACATATTGTCTTTGAGTTGAACTGAAGTAAAATCTATTGCAGAACCCTGCTAAATTTGAAAAATAAAGAGAATATCTTCCCTCCTAAATTCTGAGAATACGGAATCGAGTGTACGTCACGTCAATCCACACTAGTAAAGATCACTTTTTCTAGCTTCACGCCGCAATGTTTTATTTCAGCAAAGCAGTCCTCGACTTTGACAGGAGTCAAAATTGATTTGATTGTTTTGATTTGAAGTTCTTGGAACTTTGGGAACATCAAAAGAAATTGAATTGGATACTTAGTAATAGTAGTAAAATTTGCAAAACAGTGGCATCATTTTTTAAAAGATCACACTTCTCGGCATATTAAGTTTCCAGTCAGACAGTGAAATGTTTACAAATAAATGCAATGATGCAGATTCTGATTCCAGCTAAATACAGATTGACAAGAAGACAGTCATTCAGAGAACTAGTATCGCCTCAGTGGTAGCAAGGAAATAATTCAGGTCATGTTCTAATTTTGTCCATTACAATGGAGGAAAACCTGGTCCAAGATCTGAAAGCAGTAAGCCGGGCATTCACGTCACGAATGGGCTTCCTCATTATTGCACGTCGATTACGAAATAACTTGTTTCTGTTTGTTCACTCACTCCGTCATTCATGAATCATCAAGCGCGTCCGTCCGGCAGATCCAGCTTGGCACTGCCCTGCCACCGTCAACATCTACGCCGGTGGGCCGGGCTCCTCCACGAGTTGATTTCCGTTGCGAGTGACGCCAAAGCGGATAAAAATTGCATCATTATCAATTCCTGATCCTGATCCTGATCTGAGTAATACCATTCCCAAAATCGTTGAAATCTTCACTCACAATGACCCTGAATGAGTTTTATCTCTTTAGTAGCATGCCTGGGTATGCATTTAAATCCAGCAAGATGAGAAAATATACCGGATTTACGAAATTCGAGAATTCTACTTTTCCGATATTTCGGCTGCTATTGTTTTACTGTTTGTTGTCAGTAGATGGCGTTTCTCACATCTCCCTTCGATTCCATGATCAATCAATAATTTTCATTTCTATTTCTTTTACATGATCTGTCATGACAACGTTTCTTTTCTCGAAGATACTTTTCCAGTGGCTAATGTAGGCTTGTACATATTTATTTATAAAAATTTAGTTTGTCCGTAGACCATTTATCTTCCTAATTTTATACCTTTAATTCATTCTCCGTTTCAAAATATAAACAAATTTGCTTATATAGATAATTATGATTTTATTTTATCTAAAAGACAGGCCTTCTCCAATAAGTCTGTAAATATTTCTTTTAAACAATGTTTATATAAAGATTGTCCATACTGTGGCTTTCCATTTCATTATAAAAAAGTATATTGTATCAAATTCTAATTTATGATATGACTTATTTGTAATTGTTTTGTTTATTTGTTTAGATTTGTTTGCTTATATGTTTATAGATGTTTTTAAACTATCATGATTATGCATTTGTCCTGTATTTTGTTTAGTAATATTTAAATGTTTGCTTTCTTTATAATTTGTATTTGCTTTTAATCACGGCCTCGCGGAAAAACAAATATATGCTGATTGGGGGCACTATTATATTTTGTTTTAAATGTGAGTTTTAAAAACAAAACAAAACAAATAGCATGTAATCTTCATGACCTTTAAAGATCTAAAACATGTTCTACTTATAAGTATATACTTTTTTGTGTGTTATCACTGTAATTTTTATTATTTGAACTACTTTCTCTTATTTTTCCGTCCCTTATTCGTTTTATTTTGATATTTGTGAATTACTTGTTTTAAGTTTGTCTTGCTGTGCCCGTCTCGATTTTTGTATAGAGTTTGTTTATTATTAGTATTGAAACTAAGTTTAGGGGCTTACCTATACTCTACAAGCTTTTGCTTTTCTTGGCAAGTACCTCCGTTCATTTCTTGTTTCTTTCCATTGATAAAATTACTGCAACAAATTGTAGTTTTGTTTAATTCATATTCAACATTTGTTACGAAATTTCATTGATTTGTCTGGATTATCTATTATATTAAATATGTATTGTTACTTTGATTATATTATGAAAAAAATGTTTAACGGAAATAAATAAATCTAAATCTATAATAATCTACATTAAAATAGTTTGTATGCAAAAAGGGTCAGATCCACAAAGTGACTTTATACCATTCCGAGAAAACCATTTTTTTTAAATTCCCCCGTACTGCAATATTTTTATGCGATCTTTCTACTATAATAAACTAACCTATACCACGTGAACATTAATACCTGTCTTCGTATCTTTTAGATATTCTTTAAAAAATCACCATCGTGGATCTAGGCCCTTTTTTAAAACAAACTGAAATGGATCCAACCCATTAAGAAGAAAAAAAATGAAATTTTTATTCACATTTTGATGGGAAAAACAATGTCTCTTTAATATTATTTAAACGACTGAAAATCTGTACATTGGGATCAAACATAGTCAAATTTTATGTTTAAAAAATGGATATATACCTGAAATGAGCTCTGAAGAGTTTGTTTGCAAATCTACTTGAGACTATTCCAAGAACTTCTTTTTTATTAATTCCCCCATATTGAAACTGTATTGTAATGATAGCCTACCATATGAACATAAATTTTGGTAAAAGAGAAATCTGCCTGGCTTCATGTTTTATTCCAGTATTCCTTTCCAAAATATACTTTTGTGGACAACCCATATTTTTCAAACAAACTGAAATGGATCTAACCCCTTTTGAAAAAAAAAATAATTAAGTGTTTTATTCATTGCACGATAACATAACAAACAAATAAATAATGATAATAATAATAATTGGCATTTATATAGCGCTTTATCAATCTACGACTGTTCAAAGCGCTTCACAATTATCATTACCCGGTCACTGGATTCATAGCATTCCAAGCAGCCTGTTAGGCGCAAACTTGCTAAACCAACCACAATGACGGTTGTTTCCTACCGGTACCCAATTAGCACCTGGGTGAGAGTGGCAAAGTGTGGATTGACGCCTTGCCAAAGGGCGCTAGGCCATGGTGGGATTCGAACACACGACCCTCTGATTACAAGGCGAGAGTCAGAACCGCTACACCAAGGCGCTTCCACAAATACAATCACTAAAACTCAATTCAATACTATAAACTTATATGGCCTACCAATAAATAGAAGAAAAAAATAAAGTGTGTATTACTTTCCCTTCCCGCTTTCTTTTCCTCTTTCTATTCATCTGACGGAAAACCTTGCTCTTTTATGTAACATTTGCTGTACTTCAATGAACATAATCATAAATATTTTACATTTTGTTGTTTTGGTTTTATTTATCCAGTTTGCAACGTTGCATAATTGAGTCGGAGTCATGAGTTCCAACGATTCCCCCTGCTTGATGCATGAACATCAATAACGGCGATGTGAGGCTTCTGTCACAAGGCTGGCGGCTCATGGTCATGTTTGTGTGTGAGAGATCATTTTGATAAAGAGCGCCATCATACACCAGTATTTATTTTTTTTTCTATTTATCCTCAATTGAGGTACTTTATTATTCATAAAATATCAAAAGAAACAGGTTTTTACATTAACAAAATTCACATATCACACGACAATATTTTACAAGAAATACAAAAAAATACAATAAAATATGTTACTTACACTACCAGTCACAATTCCTCGGCCCGCTGTCACCCGTCGAGAACGAGAGAACAATAGATTCAGTGGACTGAATCCATTGTTCTCCGGCTCCAACAGGCCAACCAACAGCGGACCATAAAAACCGCGACTTGTAGTGCCGTATTCACTCAAAGTAAAAACGTATCTTCCGCAACTCAGTTTTATTAAATCTTTTCTGATTATACTTTAAACTTAGGTGAAATCTTATTTCTGCTTTCAGATCTTTCAATAAATAGTTTCCATGTAAATCATACACCAGTATACTTGTGTAAGTTAATGCAAAACAAAACACTGTACTCTATATAGAAAGAGAATTGACCAATTTCTTTGCAGTGTAATGAGTAAAATAAAATCATAAATAAATAAATGACTAAATAAATAAACAAACAAACAAATAGATAAATAAATGAATAGATAAATAAATGAATTATTCAATTAATTAATAAATAAATTAGTAAATTCATAAATGCATTAAGTATTTAATCAATTCTATTAAATGAATTTAATGAATTTCCAAAAAATGGGGGAATTGAGCGAAGCAAGAGAGCCAAAAAGGTCTTGCTTAAAACTGTAAATCTAACTTTGACATATTTCAATATACAACATCGTGAAAATGATTTCATTGTTTACCCTTTCCCTTACTTACAAAATTAAACATTATTTTCATTCACCACCATCTATCTTTTCTGCTCTTCTCGGTCATGGAATTTTTTACGGGGGGGGGGGGGGGGAGTAAGTCCCCAAGTTCCCTTCAGGGGCTGCCGAACGGTTTTCAAAGTGATGGGGGGCTGACCATGCAAAAATCACAATCCCATGGTAATTTTTTACATTTTTTGTACACGGTTTTGAAAAAAAGTGGGGGCTGAAGCCCCCCCGCTTCCGCGGCCCCTGCTCGTTTTGAATGCTTAGATGGGCGAAGGTCAACTTGTGCTGGTGTTGATGGGGGGGGGGGGTTATAGGTCATAATGATTTTGTAAATCATCAGATTTTTTTTTTTTTACTACATTTTGCCTGATGAGATTTGTTGTAATCCTTATCTAAAAATGTTATTCCCCCCGCAAGCGGCGGTGTACGGATGCAGGGCTTGGGGACATGGAGCCCCCCTCGGCCAAGTATCAGTTAGAACTATGCAAAAAGAATGCTGACTGAGAGGTAAAGAAAAGAAAGCAGATGAAATATCACACATTCTAAAAATAAGTTATAGGCCTGTCTTTCACAAACTTATTTTTATAATAAAAAAGAAATCAAAATTTTGTATTATTCTCTTTGTTTATTTGCAGCTTTCTAAAAAAAAAATTGCCCCTTACGCCATGTCTAAATTGTGTCCTTACTTTTTTTTAAGACTTGTAATATGCCCCATCCTGGTCCCCCCTCCCCCACTAAAATATCCCTCATGGCTCATATAAACACTGTTGATCAGTCTCCCCATCTATCGACATCCATGGTCACATGTTCTTTTTTATGGGGGGGAGGGGGCAGTGGGAATTTTACATTACAAAGAACAATGAAGTATATTTGACTCTAGTCAAAGCCACTATAGTTTGAAGGCTGCAGGGGACTGGGGTCATAGAGCGATGAGATGAGAACACCTTAACTTTTTGATAGATTTTGTCACGATATTCAGAAAATGATGTAATATTTCATTTCTTCCCTTTTCGCTTTTCTTTTAATATTTTGCTCCCACTCTTTTTTTTTCTTGTGGTGACCCCCCCCCCCCCCCCCCCCTGTAGTATTCAAGCCTGGCCTGACCCAGTGCAAAGACAAAAGAAGAAATTGAGTGTGTAGCAAACAGCTGATCACTAGCTGCTCGGTTTTTCATGCGTCACAGTGCAAGTGTGTGCAATGCACCCATTGTACTTCCGGGTTTGGCAGAATTGAATTAGAAGATTTTGACAGTGATCACTTTTTTCGAAGTCAGAGGAGATTTAATATCGGATTTATGCCCGGGAATTCAAAATGACATCACAAGGATCTCATAATGGACCTATGCATAAAATTGTCGTTGTTGGAGGCGGAGGTGTTGGTAAAAGTGCCATTACGATACAGTTTATACAGGTAAAAATTACGATATTAGTAACTTCGACAATTTTGTAGGATTTTGGAGCTGTGCAGTGGTGCGTGGTACGGACTGTAGGTGATCAGCCGCCCCTGTACTCCGGCCCGATCAGCTATCAGCTCCTGGCTCCGCGCTGCGTGATTCCGGCTATGGCCTGATCGAGATTTTTGTTAAATCATACTCATCTGTACTTAACTTCGAGGCCCATATTCTGAAGTCAGGTTTAACTTAGACCATGGTCTAACTCTGTGCTAAAATTATGGGTAGTCAAAAATTCTGTAACTTTCTATTATTATACAGGGTAATTTATACAGTATTTACCAAAACAGACCATTTTGTTTTGTTTCCTTTTGGCGTTTTGGCGTTTTGCTTTCTTCAGTTATCATTCCCAGACAATTACGAACGATTTGGGTGTCATATCAGTTAATGAACTGAATGTGTACTGTTAGGGATTTGTGCTCCAATTGGCTCTCCATAATGAAACCACAACTTTAAACCAGGGTTCGATTTAAACCCGAGTCATGCGAGTTCAGTATGCAGGCCAGAGCAGAGAGAGTGTAATTGTAAAAAACAAGTAAATGTCTGAATTATTCTAATCCGGCAGTTATGTTGATAACTACCATTGCCATTGGAAAATGAATTGTGTCAAGTTAATTAACGAGTGTATGATAAAGACCATAATGTCATTCATCAGATGCGATTTTCTTGATATTGCAAGTCTGAAGTTGTACCCCTAGACCTAGACAGGAATAACTGTCGTTTCTGGGGATTTATTCAACAATTTCTTTTCTTTTACTATCATCCCCATTCACCGACGGTAGAGTGTTAGTGTGAGCTCGCATGTGTTATCACGCCCTCCCTTTTGTCGATTGACTGTCCAGATTTCGATGTGCTTTTTTTACATTGAATTTACACTCTAAAGGATTTGTCAACTACAAGATATCAATTTATAATTTCTAATCAATGAAAAAATGTCAAAGATATATATTAAAGGTATGAAAATGGTACTTTACCTATAGATAGATAGACCTAGAGACTGAAGCTTTTGGTCTACCCTATAACCCTAGTTGGAATATAAGTAATTCTTATTTTGTGGAAATATAATTTTGTGATGCATAAATTGATCAGTGCTGTTTTTGAAGGAGATTGTGAAGGTGGCTCGTACACAAATCAGTGGTTGATTGTTTGAAACATATTTTCTGGCCAACATGGCCTGGCTCAGTTGGATTATGAACGGGCTTGTCAGATTTCTTGATTCGTTTCAATATCAATGCCTTAAAAGAGCACTTCAAATATTCTGGCCAAGGCTAAACATTATTGGCATGGAGGAGCTCAATTATCTCACTCAACTCAACAAGATGAGTCAGGGAAGTCAAAAGAAGACGTTGGAATTGGATAGGTCATGAATGTCCTCAGAATGCATCATTGTTGCACTGCTCTAACATGAAATCCAGGAGGAAAACGTAAAAGGGGTAGACCAAAAACAACATGGAGGAGAACTGTATAGAAGGAGAGAAATACCTATGGATGGAAGAGTTGGAATGAGGCCAGGGGTTGTGCTAGAGACCGCCAAAAATGGAAAGAAAGCGTGAAGGCCTTTACATGTACATGTATGTGCCACAGGGCACGAATGAGGATAGTAGTAGTACATGTAGTCTCAGATTTCTTGAACAATAGTCAAGCACAATTGTTCTCGTCTTATCCTACATAATAAGTGTAGCTGTGGCAGAGCCACAAGAGCTATAAATGAATACGAGGCACAGGTCTCAACTGAAGTTGTCTAGCGTTTATTATTGTTTGTTTCCATGTCGTTCAACTCCGTGAAAACTGCATGACAAAGATATAAATTGCAAGAATAATAAGCACATGCAAATGAATCTAGTCTCAAACTGTGCTATCATGCTTCAAAACAGTTACCCAAATAAGCGATATCTATTATATGATGAATCGATCACAACCCTATAATCTTGGCTAATTAAACCCAACACACTGCATGCTTGGAAATAACCATATACTCATTTGTCATGCAAGTCATAAACCTCATGCGTTAAAAAAGAATCATATTAGAGCAATACCTTAAGGGTGATACAATAAGAAAATGATAACACATTGTCCCACCTATGCCTTTTCATGCAAGTCTGAGTTCCAATCACTGTGAGGTCATCTTTGGATTTGTCTAAATTGTCTTGAATCTACTCATCCTTCAAAATCCTTTCATATCTGTGGTCAGTAATAAACCTATCATTCTCACATAATTGTACGTCTCACATCATTGCTTGGAATACAAGTGCAATTTATCTTGTACATTTCATAACACAACTAGATGCATGACATTTCTACTCGTACATTACACTGTGTATTTGCGTACGTGTCATCTACAAATAGTGCAATCATTTGGTTTATAAATCTTTCTCAATCTTTATAATCCTTTACACAACACTTATTTTATTGAAAGCAATTGTTAAATCATATATTATACTGACCTCTGTGCCCTTTCGTTGGCTCAAATCCATTTATATCAGCGATTTCATCAAATTTAAGGCAATCAACAATTCAATTTTGCCGGTTTCAACGTATCGTTAATTATCTGCCGCATGAGGGCGACAAATCATTTAACAAGTCGAGGTCATCAACAATAAGAATTTATTAAAGATCTTAAATCCTACTACAAGTAGAAAATCAGAAATAGTTAACATTTTAGACTTTAAACTACACCATATAAAAGGCAAGCATGAATGATGATGAATTCAAAATCAAATGAAGTACTGATCAAAATAGACCAAACGCTTCAGTCTCTGTACATGTGGTTGTTCTGCTTATTTGAACTAAGTTACAAGTCTCCACTCAGTAATACATGTACAGTGTACAGGTGTCAGAAAGAGATGTCTGAAATGCAATTTTCTGTTCAAAATTGATTGTTTCACTGTTAGCTCTTAGATCCAGCTGGTACAAACACTGGTGAATGGGGATGATATTAAAATGTCAAAAATTGGAAATCCCCAGAAATGATGCTTATTCCTATCTATGATGAAAAATGCATTGCTATTTAGCTGGTGTTGTAATAAATTACAGTGTATTTTTGTAATAGGGTGATATTTGCTCATTGCTCCACTGCACACTGCAATGAATGATTTCAAGTCCGGTGTTGGCCTTGGTGTTAGCATTGGTGTTGAAATTTGGATTGCTTCCCCTGGTAGCTCCAAAACTTATTCAGACTTTGCAAAACTGATCCAGATCACATTATGGACCAACACCAAAGCTCAACACTGAACTTGAAATCACCCATTGGACCTACATGTAAGCTTTAGGTTTTCCTTTGGGTGTATGTCGTTGGTAGTACACAACTATTCATTGATTACAAATAATCTAATTCAAGAATTCTAATGATATTTTTGTCTTTTACTTACTTTTCTTTCCACCGCTACAGTCTTACTTTGTAACGGATTATGACCCAACGATAGAAGACTCGTACACCAAACAATGCGTTATAGATAACGTCGTCTGTAAATTGGACAGTAAGTAGAGAGGAAGTGTAGGAGTAATAATTGCTTTGAAAAAGCAAATTTTATATTGTTATAAAATGTCAGTTTTTATTAATAGGCATTCAATTCAATTCAATGAAATGTTTTATTCAATTTCAATTATTCTAGCTTTGCAAACCCTTCCCCCAAGGAAACAGTCTGATCAAGGTCCCTCCTGCCACTGACTTGTGGTAAATGTACAGATAAAAATTTCAATCACTATAATGTACTACATGTATCTTCTCTCCTTTATCTCTGTTGTCATATTTTATATTGTAATAAAATCTATGTATTTTATGCCCTGGGTATTGTACAGTTACATGTACATGACCCATGTAGTCTACTTGCACAGACCCTGATTGAATTTTTTTATCAACAATAGCACAAGTTATACATCTTGATTGGCCTTTGGTACACAAGTCAGTGGCAGGGACCTTGATGGCTTGATCAGACCGCTTCCTTGAGTGAAGGGTTCGCAAAGCAGACTATGCTATGGATGTGTCTGAGTCTCTGAGAACAAGACTATTCCATTTGGTTGTGTATCATGGGGGAGGATACAGTTGTACATGTACAAACCGCTCAAGGAGGATTCCAGCCCGGTTAGGTGGCGGGTTCATTTCACATTGCATGCATTCCTTGTGAGTAGATAACAAGACTCAAATAGCATCCAGTTAATTAAAGGGAAAGTCCAGAAGCAAATGTGTGTTAATGAACAGAAGGTTCAGGATTATAATAATTCTGATGGATGCATGTATTGGGTCCAGGGGTGGGGCTGCAAGAAAGGTCTTTATAAAATTGATTGCAAAGTTGACTTGAATGCAAAAATTGCACAACAGATGAATCAACTTTTACATACATGTAGGCCCTACATGTACAACCAAATCATTTCATATCGGGTAATTTGGGTAATTCTACTGTGAGAATTTTGCTTGCCCAATTCGGGCAAGTAGTTTTGGTCTTTAATTCAAAACATTTGCCTGACTTTAAATTTTACTTGCCCCGGGCAATCGGGCAAGTGCTTACGTGTATGTAGCACCCTGATCATCATCATTATCATCATCACCACAATAAAAATGATCACCAGCACCACAAACACCATCATCATCATTATCATCTCATTATCATCATCACCACAATAAAAATGATCACCAGCACCACAAACACCATCATCATCATTATCATCTCATTATCATCATCATCATTTCCATCACCACCAACACCATCACCACCATCATCATTCATCATCATCATCACCACCACCAACACTGCCAACATCATTATCATCTCCGTCACAACCACCACCACCAACACTATCACCATCATCATCGTCATCATTATCATCATCATCATCACCATCATCACCACCACCATCACCATCATCACTATCCTCCTCCCCCTCCTCATCATCATCATCATTGCTCTTTGCCCAAATGTCGTGTCTTGTTATTTTCTCATCTGTTACGGCTAGGACTCATCATTCTTGATGAATTTTAAAAGAGAAATCTTAATTCAGCCATTGTGAGCTCTTGCTTTGATAAAATGATTTTTTAATGGGAAAGTATGTGCCATCATTAAAGCAAATCATAATCATTCCTGTTCTTTACTAATAGATCTAATAAAGAATCTAATACTTTACAACTCATAATGTTAAATAAGAGAAAAACAAATAAATATTAGTTTAAATATATTCATCTCATCTTCAAATTATAAAATACCCCCAGTGTAGTATTGTCAGTATTGATTGTCACTGACAAATACATTTTGATCAAACTACATTTGTAGCATGAGTCTTACATGTTGGCCTGCATGTACCTACATGTACATGGACATGTACACGGGATAGTTATATTTGAAACCCTGCATTACATGTTAAATTAGTTTATTTCAAACAGACCCCCCCCAAAAAAAGAGAGAAACCCACCACCAAACCAATATACATGTACATTACATGTACCCAGAACTGTGTGTTTGAATATAATCTTGTCATGCTTTAATGCTTTTGACCAAAGAACAATTCATTAATATTGTATGTACAGTATATGCAAAAAATTTTCTATTTTTATACAGCAGGGAATTGTTATTGAGATCTGCAATTATATGTTCTTCTCACTACAGAAATTTGTCAGGAAATAGGTGGGGCTAAAGCAAATACATGAAGTATGGGGTTAAGGAAGACAGAAAAAATGATACGGGGGGTTAAAGGAATTTCATCAGAATCTGTTGCAGAAATAACAAAGTTATTGAATCTTTAATAAAGTTTATCAATATTTTGTGATTTAACAGTCATGAATATTTACATGTATTTGGTGGGCTGATGAAGTTACATCCCCACTTTCCTTTAATATATTTGTGTTAATTACAATTTACAACATGTAAATGAAATCATAATTGTTTCATGTTTTCATACTGCGCATGCATACATCCATACATCTAGTCTCACTATTTCAGACTCTGCATTTTGCACTACATGTGCATGTATGCAAGATGCAAAGAACATGGGTCTGTGCGTGTATACTAGTGTATTGGGCATGTGTGAATTTCATACCAGCACAAGTACTGTACAGGCAAACATAATATAAACTCATTTGATAAGTGTTTAGAAACATTTTTAACGCTTTGTGAGAGTTTTCTGAAAAAGGATCCCTTTACATACTTATGCTGGTATGACTCATAATTTCCTGCTCAAATCTTTGTGAACATGTGATATCTCCAAATTTGTTATTCCAACCAAAAAAGGAAGTATTTAATGCATGACCAACCTTTATTTGGGATGTTTGGATGTTCAACAAACAGTTTGGCTTACACATCAAACAGATTTGTTTACATATATTTTCTGTGTTATTGCTCATTCTGGTAATACCTTTTGGGTATTCCACCGTGAAATAAAATATTAAAGAAAAAAAAACAATTACAATTAAAATAAAAACAAGCAAGTTGGGAAATATTGGTATTTTAGGATGAATTGATAAACAATATTTTGTTCAATTTATTTGATTTGTTTAACTTGATAAAAATGACAAGTTATGGAGGAATTATGGACAAGAAGGAACAACAATAAAATACGGTAATAATAAACTCTAATTTTTGTACTCTTGTCTGTAATAATGTACAAAATAGACTTCGGGTGTTGACTGCTTTTAGAAATTGAATGATTTTGCTGTATAAAAACACATGATTCCAAAAGACTCTAGCTATTGTACATGTATATGGACATGCGGGCTCAGGCCAGAATGGGTTTGGTTAAAGATCCTGTTAGGGCAAGTCCAAGAAAAAGAAACCCTACATGTAGATGGCAAAATTTCATCTTTAATTTAGTAAAAAAACTCCCAAATGTTGAATTTTAAAATTTCATTAAGAAAAATTTGATAATATGCAAATTTATGCTAATTTGGGGCACCTAATTTGCATAATTGGTAAAATGGGCATTACATATGGGACAATCATAAAAACTCATAGAAAATAAAAAACAAAACTTGTGAGATCTAGTCATTGGTGGGACATGGACTCCTTATTATTTCTTATTACTTTTTTTGGGAAAAAGAGTGGTGTCATCTACATGTAATTTAAAATATATGCAAATTAGGTCTTGTCCAAGGATGGAATGTCCCATGTATACGTATCATTTTGAGGATTTTTGAGTTATTTCTCATAATACAATACATGTTCTTGTATTGTTGCATCTCTGGGAAGTTCTAATTTATTACTTAAGTATGAAAATGTTATAAAAAGTTTCAAAAATATAGTTAACTGTTTGATTAAAAGTTTAATTAAAAAATTATTACATATGGGACAACATGTTAATGGGACATTTACACACAATGTCGATAGAGGGGGGGGGGGGGGGGGGGATGTTGTGTACAAAGTGAATGGAGAAAGGCATATTTCAAGAGTGCTCTAATAAGTGATTATTTACCTTTTCTTTTAATAGTTTCTAAAAACTGATTTGTTATGAATACTGATAAATAAAAACAAATTTAGCGAAAAAAAATTGTGAAAATGGAAAAATATGAAAAATTAAACAATAGAAATACATTTTAAAGAAATTCATGAAAACATGAAAAACAGGAAAACCACTTGTTGAAATGGCTAATTTCATTTTCAGTCATATCAAAATGTCTAAATTAAAACATTTTAAAAGAAATAACCTCTTTTGTTATTTCCATATTTTAAATTATTTTTACATAGAATTATGGGGAAAGATCCACGCTCTGCCCTTTGCACAGGGTCAAATTCAGTGAATGAAAAAGTATACTATTCCCCATGAAAGCTCTGAATACAGATTTTGTTTTGAATATTAACACATTGTCTTTTATCTCTTTAAATTTTCGTAGTTCTTGACACAGCAGGCCAGGATGAATTCAGTGCAATGAGAGAGCAATACATGAGAACGGGTGATGGATTCTTACTAGTGTTTGCCCTTACAAACAGAACAAGGTAATTAACAAACAAAAATGTAAGTTTTGATTTTGATCAGATAGCTACACGTATCTGTTGATAAAGTTTTAAATTTGTTCTAATTTTTTTTTAGTTTTAAAGGTCAAGTCCACCCCAGAAAAATGTTGATTTGAATCAATAGAGAAAAATCAGACAAGCACAATGCTGAAAATTTCATCAAAATCGGATGTAAAATAAGAAAGTTATGACATTTCAAAGTTTCGCTTATTTTCAACAAAATAGTTATAGAACGAGCCAGTTACATCCAAATGAGAGAGTCGATGATGTCACTCACTCACTATTTCTTTTGTTTTTTATTGTTTGAATTATGCAATATTTCAATTTTTACGAATTTGACGATTAGGACCTCCTTGCCTGAAGCACAAAATGTTAAAATAATGGAATTCCACATGTTCAGGGAGGAATGAAACTTCATTTCACATGACAATGACAAGAAAATATTTTTTTTTTTTATATTTCATATAATAAATTACAAAAGAAATAGTGAGTGAGTGATGTCATCAACTCTCTCATTTGGATGTTACTGGCTCGTTCATATAACTATTTTGTTGAAAATAAGTGAAACTTTAAAATGCCATAACTTTTTTATTTTACATCCAATTTTGATGAAATTTTCAGTGTTATGCTTGTTGATTTTTTCTCTTTGTATTTAAATCAAGTTTTTGTTGGGGTGGACTTGTCCTTTAACTCGCCTTTACTCAGAGAATTAGATGCTCGCTGTACATATGTTCTGTTGTAGTTTTAAAGGGGAAGTTCACACTGACAAGAAGTTTATTGTAAAAAGAGCAGAAACATGTTAAAAAATATTGGCGAAGGTTTTGAGGAAAATCCATGAAAGACTTAAAAAAGTTACCGGCATTAGATTTGTGATGTCATATGTGAGAGTAGCTTCCCACGTATCATGAATTTTTAAAAAGCAGTGAAGTAATTTTTTTCATTAATATGAAAATGGGTTTTATTGTACATTTAGTATGATCAAGAGACACATTATTTCACCCCTGCTGCTGAAAGAAGAACATTTGTAGTCATTATGTACCATTAAAACTTGAAATTTATAAATTTTATGAGGCAGATGCTCGTTTGTGATGTCACAAATCAAAAACATAAAATTCATATAAATTTCTAAAATTTTAATGAAATTCCCATAAGCTTCTCGATATTTTTGTATTATTTTTTTCTTGTATGTTTACAGCAAACTTTTCATTAAAATGATTAGGGTGAATTTCTCCTTTATACAATCATGTACATGTGTAGCCTTATTCAGAGACTCCATTTTTTCTTAATTTTTTTCTCTTTTTTTCACTACATTGAAAAACAGTATTATTATGAATTGACACTGACAACAACATACATTTGTATGTTTATTTTTTGTACCAAAGTTATGAACACATAGGCAGAGCTGCCAAGTAGTACGGATTTTTAGTATTTAGTACTGAAAAATGAGAAGAATACTGATGGTTTCATGCAAAATACTGATTTCTCAAGTTTCAGTTTTATGTGTTGTCCTATGTTATTTGAAAATACTGATTTCCTCACCAAAATACTGATTTTCAGCTTTAAAAATACTGAAATGTTCTTGTTCAGGTTGGCAGCTCTGCATAGGCCCGTATTTTGAAGTCAGGTTTAACTTTATAGACCTTGGTCTAACTCTGTGCTTATTATGGGAAGCCAAAAGTGTCAAAATTTTTATTAAGTTGTATGTTTCTTAAAGTATGTTTACTGTGCTCTTTCCTGATTCATCGATGGGGAAGACAATCATCTATTTATACTTCCTAGACAATTATGAATGATTTGAGAGCCAAATGAGCTGAAATATGGTATCTCTACTGTCAGTGATTTATGTAACAATTGGCTATCCATACTTAAACCACAACTTCACTGTAAAAACTGACGCCAATTGGTGATAATAGAGGACCACACCCTGAGGTGTTAAAATTACACCCTAGAGATTAAACATAACACCAAAGAGTGTAAATGTATGTAACAACAAAAGGTGTTGTAATAACACCTATAGGTGTAAAACTAACACCACCAATTTAACACCGGTGTAAAATAACTGGTGTGGTCCTCTATGTAAACCGGTTAACACCACAGTTTTTGCTGTGTTTAAACCTGAGTTTAAGTTAAACCTAACTTCAGAATACAGGCCATATAGTTTGTATACATGTAGATATCTCCAGTATTTCCTCCATCTTTTACTCATTCTTCCTTCCTGTTCTGGGTCTAAAATTTTTTTTTTCTGTCTAGTTTTGATGAAATTTACAAGTACCATCGGCAGATCCTCCGCGTCAAGGATAGGGACGAATTCCCCATGATCCTCATCGGAAACAAAGCAGATTTGGAGGAAAGCAGAGTAGTGAGTATCACCGTTTTGTTTTTGAGATTCGTGAAGGCTCCGTGTAGTTTAGTCTGCTGGAATAGACCTTGTTTGGGTTTCGTGCAATTCGCATCTGGTGCATAATGCAGAGTCTGAAGTATAAAGACTAGGTTCAGTATCTGGCTGCCTTTTTGACACAGAGTTTGGAGTATAGTCTTCAGTCTTGACATGGTGGTTAAAGTGTCACATTTGAGTCTGGGCTTGCAGACTACATGTACATGTACAGGTATGTTTAGGTTGTGTTCAGCTAACTTTGGGCGCATTCACAATAATGTTTTTTTCCAGTTGGTGGTCAACTCATGAGGCCTATTTTTTCTTTTATTTTAGAATTGTTCTTAATCACAACTTTATGGTCACTCAAGGGTATATTGTAGTTTAATGGTAACTACTACATGTAAATTATCAAATTATTTTTTGAAAAAATTATTCACTCATCACATCATACAGTATTAAACTTATGTACTGTACCATAGTTTTGTTTCATTAAAAGCGCCTTTAGCGCCTATTAATATGGCGGCTCAGCTACACCCGGGGTAATAATATGATACCAAGTATCAAAGCGCAGTTGAGTACATGTATATGCACATAAACTGCGCTATATACATGTAAATGGACATATTATTATTTATTAAAACCAATGATGTACTTTCCTATACAGTGCGTCCCACAAAAAAACGAAACCGAGATTTATCGATGATTTATCATAACTTAATCACAAATAAAATAGACAAATGACCTAGGATTGTAAAGTGTAGAATCTCTTCTTTCATCTAAAATGACTTAGACTATTTTTCATTCACGCATGAGTGAGCAAGAAAACAATTTGAAGAGGGGATACCATAAGTCAATTAATTAATTTATTTATTCGTTCGTTCGTTAACTCACTTACTTACTTACTTAAATTCATTTATTTATATATATATATATATTTTTTTTTTTGGGGGGGGGGAGCAGCTGCAAGCATGTTACATATAGACGTTACATGTACATACATGTATATACTTTTTTCTGGGGGGGGAATAATAACCATTTGGAGAGGAAACCTGTGATGAGGAAGCTCCTAAAAACTTTTTGGGAACATAAGCCCCCCTCCTCCCCCACAAATAAAAATCTCATACATGTAGGTGCTTGAGCTTCCTTCATATTAAGCTGCCTTAAGAATGAAATCTTATTTCAAATGTGAACAGGGTCGTAAGGAATGAGGAAACTCTCACTCATGATGAGCGAAACCTGGGAATATTAAAAATAAAATAGTTTAGAAAGTCACGGAAATTCCTCCTTAGAGTGTTGTATCCTCAATGGAATGTAGTATATTGTATGATACTGTAGTCCTGCTCTTGGCTCTAGACGAGAGATCACAAAAATATCTTTCTTTTTTGTTATTTTTACTTTCGAGTTTTGATAGACTTGAAAAACATTTACATTTGAATGTTCATGTTTAAGAATGGGGACAGAAACATGATTTCTGTAAAAGTTCTGTAGATTTCGAAACTACTTTGGTTGCAAATGGAAAAGAATATACATGTACAATTCTTTTGTTTTTTAAAGCTGTTGTATGGTTGTAATCGGGGTGGGGGGGGGCAGTCGACCACAAAAGTGGTTTATTGTTTCAGGACATTGTGCGAATTTGCCAACATCATTGCATTTTGTTTTTTTCATTTCTATTCATGAAATACACATGAATGGTTAAAGAGGAATTCCAGTAGTTGCAGTAAACACTGATTTCATGAGAAAGTCTGTAAAACAAGGCTTTGTCAGTATATCATCGAGGATCTCGATCTGGTACAATTACATTAACTGAACTTTGTGAAATCTTGAAATCTACGCTGAAAAATGTTCACACCGAAGATCCCCAACACAGATAAGCGCACGTGGGACAATGTATAATTATTGCTTTTTATAGAGCGTCGGGCCCGACGCCCTACCCGAATCCTGTGCTTATTTGCTGATTTCTCAGCAATTACACAATTTCTTCCAGAATCCTTTGGCACATGCGTTTTATTTAATACAAACAGACACTTTGGTGGTAATTTCTTTGGATTCTGTACGAACTCATTTTGATATCGTTACCAAAACTAGCATTTACCTTTAAAACTGCCTTTTTAATTCCTTGGATTCACAATACGGTGCGCCATCTATTGGTTGTAGTGGACAGGCCAAAATTGGCAATGCCTCATGGGAAAAAGTTGACATCTGTTGCCCGTGCTCGTACTATAGTGCATGCATGCATGGGGTTATTCAGGGCTGGCCTATGCAGTTTGTAGACCAGATATGCTGTTTACTACTAGGGTCCAAGATGTGGTTTGCCTGCATATTTCAGAATGGCAAAATTTAGACCCTTTTTTGGTTTAATTCTTGCTACATGTATATGGTTTTCATTTTTGTCTCACCTGCGAAGCAAAGTGAGACTATAGGCGCCGCTTTTCCGACGGCGGCGCCGACGGCGGCGGCGGCGGCGTCAACATCAAATCTTAACCTGAGGTTAAGTTTTTGAAATGACGTCATAACTTAGAAAGTATATGGACCTAGTTAATAAAACTTGGCCATAAGGTTAATCAAGTATTACTGAACATCCTATTAGAGTTTCATGTCACATGACCAAGGTCAAAGGTCATTTAGGGTCAATGAACTAAGACCATGTTGGAGGAATCAACATCAAAATCTTAACCTGAGGTTAAGTTTTTGAAATGTCATCATAACTTAGAAAATATATGGACCTAGTTCATGAAACTTGGACATAAGGTTAATCAAGTATCACTGAACATCCTACATGAGTTTCACGTCACATGACCAAGGTCAAAGGTCATTTAGGGTCAATGAACTTTGGCCGAATTGGGGATATCTGTCGAATTCCCATCATAACTTTGAAAGTTTATGGATCTGATTCATGAAACTTGGACATAATAGTAATCAAGCATCACTGAACATTTTGTGCAAGTTTCAGGTCTCATGATTAAGGTCAAAGGTCATTTAGGGTCAATGAACTTTGGCCGAATTGGGGGTATCTGTTGAATTACCATCCTAACTTTGAAAGTTTATGGATCTGATTCATGAAACTTGTACATAAGAGTAATCAAGTATCACTGAACATCCTGTTCGAGTTTCAGGTCACATGATCAAGGTCAAAGGTCATGTAAGGTCAATGAACTTTGGCCATGTTGGGGTTTTTTGTTGAATAACCATCATATCTCTGTAAGTTTATTGGTCTAGTTCATAAAAAGTGGACATAAGAGTAACCATGTATCACTGAACATCTTGTGCGAGTTAGAGTAGTATTCAAAGTCAGCACTGCTGCTATATTGAACCGCGTGATGCAGGTGAGACGGCCAGAGGCATTCCACTTGTTGAAGCATTTCTAGCTCTAGCACTGGGCTTCCTGCGCCTGCACGTGATGTTGACCCTGAAGTTAGAAATTTGGCCTGTTTGCTGCAACCGATAGATGGTGGTGCACCAATTTAATGGTGCCAGGTAAAAATGGCAGAGGTAAAAATGGCAGAGGTAATAATGGCAGAGGTAAAAATGGCAGAGGTAAAAATGGCAGAGGTAATAATGGCAGAGGTAAAAATGGCAGAGGTAATAATGGCAGAGGTAAAAATGGCAGAGGTAATAATGGCAGAGGTAAAAATGGCAGAGGTAAAAATGGCAGAGGTAATAATGGCAGAGGTAAAAATGGCAGAGGTAATAATGGCAAAGGTAAAAATGGCAGAGGTAATAATGGCAGAGGTAAAAATGGCAGAGGTAATAATGGCAGAGGTAAAAATGGCAGAGGTACATGTAAAAATGGCAGAGGTAATAATGGCAGAGGTAATAATGGCAGAGGTAAAAATGGCAGAGGTAAAAATGGCAGAGGTAATAATGGCAGAGGTAAAAATTGCAGAGGTAAAAATGGCAGAGGTAAAAATAGCAGAGGTAATAATGGCAGAGGTAAAATTGGCAGAGGTAATAACAGGAAATAATGGCAGAGGTTAAAATCCTTCTATCGACCTGTTTTGAAGAAGATCCAAAGTGTGCTTCAAATTTGAATATCCGAGGAGCGATTTGACGTGAAGGCCGTGCATGAAAGTCGAGGAAACAAATACCAACTCAACTCGATTTGGTGCAGAAGATCTACAGTATGATTTTAAAATGTTACCCTTTCCATTAGTTCAACGTTAGCATTCTAATTTTCTTCTAAAAAACATTTCTTATTAAATATACTGTACATGGAGAGGGTTTTGGATTTTTTTTTGCACGGGGGTTTAACACTGGTCATTTATACCTCTGTCATACCTCTGCCATTTTTACCTCTGCCATTTTTACCTTTGCCATTTTTACCTCTGCCATTTTTACCTCTGCCATTTTTACCTTTGCCATTTTTACCTCTGCCATTTTTACCTCTGCCATTTTTACCTTAGCCATTTTTACCTCTGCCATTTTTACCTTTGCCATTTTTACCTCTGCCATTTTTACACCGAGCCAATTTAATGCACTACCGGTATATTGTGAATAATAATAATAATAATAATATTCCGCATTTATATAGCGCTTAATACATCGGAACGACGTCTCTAAGCGCTTTACAGACATATTGTGAATCCAGGTACCGGTAATTTACCTTTATTAAACCTAATCAATGATTTTTTTGGATTGGATATTCTTTGTGAAAAGATTTGCAAATTCATAAACTTTTCAGAAATGAATTTCCTTGTAAGCATGTACATGTAGGTTACTGAAGTAACAAAACACTGTATACCTTTCCTCTGAAAACAGTTTTCTATGCAAATAAGATTACATAAAATGTACTGAACAGGCTATACATGTACATGTACATGTACCTCTGCACATGTTAGACATTATAATGTACAGTATGTATGTATGAGAGTCAACACACAGCATTTGTCAGTTCGCTCACCCTTTCAAATGACTTCATTTTCCAGGGCAGCACAGCTCCAGGAACCTAAAGGTCAATTCCAGCCAAATGTTGCATTTTTCCATTTTCAAAAATTTCTTTTCTGAGCAATTTTGTTTATACTGTTTATAAGTATACAGTTTAAGGTTTACAAAAACACACCTTTATTTACTATACCCTTATTCATTCATAAAATATGCAATGTGCACTCTGTTGCACTTTGGTACTAAGATTTCATAGAAAGTGTACAACTTTCACCCATCCCTGGCACCTGGCAAGCAAAGGGTGCTGATGAAAAATTCCACTGTCCATGTGACCTCCAAGCAACAATTTACCATTAGCTGTGTTGTTTTACACGCTGCAGTGAAACTGTGAGGCACAAAATACATTTCAAGGTGCGTATGTTTGATGTCCCATAAGTCACAATTTTGAGCATTAAGTTTCCCTCATATGCTGCCATAGACTCCTGCAGACAAGTATTGGACTTTTTTATCTACCACAGTACATGCTTGCATCAACAAATCAAGCTGCATCTGTATTGGACTTGAAATAGCTATACTGGGGGGACATAGATTTAAGTCCCATAAGTCACATTGTCCCATAAGTCACATATACAGTCCGTAAACCATGCCACCTTAAAGCTGTCCATGACAGCAAAGAGAGAGACAAGAATGCTTAAAAGCTGGAGAACAGTATGCTGACTGTCAGAAAAAACAGTCTGAATATCATAGGCAGTGCATTGAACAAAAAAAAAAGTTTGCATTGTGTGCCCAGTCCAGAAAGAAGGAGAAAACTGAATATGATCGCTAACATGCAAAGCTGAGTGCAGGTAAATTGGGTTTGTTTCACCCTAGTTTTTATTCATTTTTTAGGTCCAGATCACTCTCTTGGTTTTCTTGTCCCCTTGGAGTACATGCATCCACTGTTTTACATATGATGTGAACTTGGTATATACATGTAGTTCCATGGAAACTATTAAAACCTATGTCAATGTCCCATCAGTCACAAATTTTGTAGTTGAGCGACCCTCTGGATCCTGTCAAAATAAGAGCACCAGTCCTCAGATGCATTTAAGGCTACCATGAGCAGAGCTATTAAAGCCCCTGTAAATGCCAAAAAATTGTTCAGAAGCTTGCAATCAAGTTTTCTTCAGAATCATTCCTACCGCCTGAGAATAGAAAGGAACATGCGCATTTAAGGAGGACCGAAGTGTGATGTCACAATGTCATGAACATCGAATCGGCCAGTTCTAAACCTAGTCGCAGCTGCATGATCATCTTACACATTTGTGTTTGCAAAAATGGTGATGTGTGTTTTCCCTGGTTGTTACCATCATTCTGAGAGTCGTAAAAGGGCACTGGTTCATAAAGCTTTTCGTAACTTAAGAGCAACTTTAAGAACGACCGATGATCCTTGTGAAAAATGTCATCATAAATTGGCAATGTTTTAGCATATTATAAGAAAGGATCACTAGTCATTCTTTAAGTTGCTCCTAACTTACAAAAGCTTTATGAAACGGCCCCCTGGTTATTTTGTTTAGAACCAGGCCGCCATCACACCATGACAACTGACATCATCACTTTGGTACTCTATAAATGATGATGTCCTTTAAAACAGACATTCAGAATTTCTAAGAAAGAGATGACATATCAGCCCAAGCAGCTGGCAAAAAAAGAAGTTGTGATAGGGTGCACCCCCATGATATATTTTTTAACCAACATTTTTTTTAATGCCTGAAGTCTATAGTTAATGAATCTTGATGTTCCCTTTTGTCAAATCGTGTCCCATGGGATTCCAAATTGGCAATTTTTGGTAGCCATCTTGGATTTTTCATGAAAATCAATTATTTTCATATTTTTTGCACAGACAATAGTAAAATCTTCCATGTAAATGAATACACTTTTTACTATACATGTATACATGTACAGTTTAGATAGTAGAAATCGATTGCAACCGTTTTCTAGACAGTCCAGTTAATAATTTTTTTTTAAAGAATTTATGCAAAAATATTAATATTTTTTTGTCAAAAATTTGCCTGTGCACTGATATCCATCTGTTTTATCATAAACATCAACAACTAATGAAAAATATCAGCATTTGACACAAAAGAGAATATATTAACAAGAATATTGATATACTTCATGACAGCATTAATGTCTTAATTTTCTTACATGTATACACTGTAAAGGTCATTTTCTTAATACCATACTGTACGAGACACCCCCGTGTGAGTGGTAGAGAAAAGCAACATTTATTTGCCCCATCTGTAACAAATATGTCCTATCATTATGTCCCATCAGTCACAATGGAAAGTGTGTACATTCTTTCTAATTGTTCATTTTTCATCTGTTTGCTAAATATTTATGATTGTAATTGTTTATTGATTATTTTGTACTTATTTGATTACAGTTCTTAAAACTTGATGACAAGTTAGGAAGCTTTTTTTTGGTTAATGTTCCCTTTATATAAATGAAGTGCATGATAAGATGTTTCTGCCCTTTGTTGAATTTATTTCTGAAACAATGGCATGAATTATTAAAGGCATCATCTTATTAGGGAATATTTATTCATGCTGAAATTAAGTTTGACTCAAAAAGTCACCGAGAGGAAATGTAAATTCCATGAAATTAGATAGGGTCCCATCAGTCACGTTCACTTGTCCCATAAGTCACACACGATTGCACACAACTACTGAAACAAATGAAATGAATCAAGTCCAATTCAAGTACTGTTAGTGAGCACTATCACTGGTTAATCTCCAAGTCCAAATTTAAAAACATTGTCATAAAACTGAGATAGATATGGCACTTTGAACAAAAGAGCTCAATTTGTGTGGTCCATCAACGTCCCATAAGTCACAATGACATTTCTGATGATATAGCACCCTATGCAAACAAGCTGAAAGCATACATTTTTGTATATAGTAAGTTTCAATATTCTTCTTACTGTTTAATAAAGTAAATCCATGTTTGTGCAGCTACTATTTCAGATATGCACCTCAGTTATGTGGAAAAAAGTATCAAATGTCCCATAAGTCACAATGGAATTGACCTAAATTATAATACAATGTAATGTAAATGTACATCCTACCGGTGCAGTACATCTAAATTCCAGGAAAGTGGTGAACTTTTCTGACTAAGCAGGAGTTTTTGTGATCTTTGGAATATCCTCCAAGACTTGCTGTATGAGTGTACAGGGATCATGTCCATGTACATATTTTAAAGTGGAAGTTAATCATGATAAAAGGTTTATTCTAGAAATAGCAGAAAAAATTATACAAATATTTGGGAAGGTTTGAGGAAAATCCATCAGAGAATAAGAAAATATGAGAATTTGAATTATTTGAATACAACATTTTACATCAGCTGTCTAGATGTACTTATGCTGAAAAATCAATGAAGTCATTTTTTCGGAAAATTGATAAATGGTTTTTATTGTACCTTCAGTATATCAATACACAAAACATTTCACACTGGCTCCTAAAAATAGAATTTAAAAATTAGTCATCATGAATCATTGAAAAAATAGAATTTCTGGATTGTATATACATGAAATATGGGGCAGCTGCTAGTTTACGATGTCACACATTAAAAATTAAAAATTCTAATACTGTAACTTTCTTAATCTTTAATGGATTTTCCTTAAGCTTTCAGCAATATTTTTTACTATTTTTTTTTCTGCTATTTTAAAACAAAGATTTCATCATGGTGAATTTCCATTAAAGGGCATACGAACCAGCAGCCTTGAATAGCCCCAGCTCAAGTCCTCAACTATGCATGTCTGGCCAGGTTCCTAACCCATAATGCAACATTTTGAGCAGTGTAGTTGTGTAATATAGGCCCACACGAATCAATACCGGACAAATTCACTACTCCCCCTTTATTTAAGCGTGCTGCATGCTAGTAACTACATGTAGCATGTGACTAGCAGGGCGCTCGCTAATAAGCGAGTGCATGCTAGCGAACAGTTCCTGCTCGCTAAAAGATCGCTTTAACTATCACTCTGCATGCATAGTACACACTTATCAAGCTAGCCGCATGCTAGTTACTTGCGAATCAATTAAAAGTCATTTTCTCAGAAAATTGATAATGGTTTTTAGTTACTAGCATGCCGCAAGCTTGAAAATTTCTGTGAGGGTCAATACACTCGTATCGGAATATCATGTTTATTAAAGTAGCAAACAAGATCCCCTTTCACTCAAAACATTTCAGTTTCTATACACGCAAATAAAGCTATCTTTAATAGGCTAATTCCTCCTCCATGTTTAATCACATTTTAAGGTTCAACCAAAACTGAAAGTTTGCTTTAATGTAATGACTTTCTTTTTAATTAATTTTTCCTATATGTACATGTGCATACATACAATTTCACTTTCTGTATACATTTTTTATTGCAATGCTTACATTTTAATCCAACATTCTACATTACAAAAAGGCATTTTCTGTTGCCTTAAACATTAAGAGCACATGTACATTTGTATTGTGTTGTTGAATACGTGTGACAAGATTTCTCTACATGTGTAAATATTTGTACATTTAAATGATAAGACATTCTACAGTAATTTATATTTTCTGTCGCATCCATGTATGATGTGTGGATCCATTTTTGCTTACAGTGAATGTCGCAGATAATGGGAAGTTTACTTGAGGCAACATCTGACCAAATTTTGATTCCCTGATTCCGAAAACATAGGTCAAGAAACCAATAAGCTCTTGAAAATTCAACAAAATTTAAAAGGTTATGCCAAAATTTAGATTTTCTGGGAAGATGGCAGCCATTTTGGATTTTGGGCTGGCACATTTTCAGTCAGACCTGAGACGACAAATATTAATGTCATTTCATGTTGAGTTGAGGGTAAAGAAAGCGGTTCCATTACATTTGCTCCGCTCTAAATTCCACACCCTATCAAATGACCAACTTCAGTCCTGGGTCTATCCTGGGGGGGCCACTTCCATTCACGAGTGGATACCATGCGCGACCATGGGGTCTCGAAAAGCACCCTAAACACGTAATTTCCATATTCTGAAAATGCACCCCTTAACAAGTATTGGCGTGTGAAACCCTACCCTTAACAAGTATTGGAAACAAAACGATACTCTTGGCAAATATTCCGAACCCTAAACAAGTTCAGGAATGTTTTATTGTTACGGGTCCTTCGGTCGTCGGCTTTACCTTATTTGGTTCAGTACGACCCCACCTTCTACACTTCGCCCAAATAGGACTCTAAACACGTAGTGTTGGGGCAAAAGGGACATCCTTTATAATGCAATTTACTTTTGTTTTATCATCCCCGCAAAGTCGACCCTAAACACGTAATTTTCCTAGCGAAACAGATACCTTTTTTCATTATTTTTGTGTTTTTGACACCCTTATCACGTTACGTACGTAACGTGCCCTATCGTGAAAGGACATCCTTTTTACGTGTTTTTTTGGTCGCGCATGGTATCCACTCGTCAATGTAAGTGGCCCCCCCGGGAGCAAATGCCATGTATTAATTATACATGTATGATTGTAAAGATTGTATGAATTTGTGTAATTTTATTTTTGTATGTTCATTTACCGGAAGGGGTCATTTTCAATAGACCAATTTGAGTTTTTTTATGATCCTCCACTGGCATGTACAATGTATATACTGAATATTGTATGTGGATTTGTATTGATATTTTTTAAGTGGAAATAAATTGAATTGAAAAAAATTTGATGTCAGCAAAAGGAACAGGTAAACTACTGTTCACATACATGTGTAGAAGCAAAATGTAAAAAAATTCAACCATTTATCCGATTTGACATTATTTCACATTTTCCCCTCCCCTTACCCAGGTTTCAGCACAGGAAGCCAAGGAGCTCGGAAATGAACTAAAGCTCAAATACCTTGAGGCCAGTGCCAAGACACGCATGAATGTCGATGATTCTTTCTACGAACTCGTCAGGAGAATAAGGTCAGTAGCAGCGTAGAAAATACAAGAGGGCCAGGGACAAAGTTAGACAGGGTGCTCGGAACAATTTCGCTCCCGCAACGCTAAAAAGACCCCTGGTAACTGAAAACACAGCGCGCTGGGAAATCCCAATCCATGTTACAGCCTATCTGATGTTGCAGAACTAGGCAGTAAGCTGTAAAAAGTAGCCCCTCCCCCCTTTCCCAACCCCCCCTCCAAAAAAAAAAAAAAAATTAAACCTTATGACAGCCCAAATGGCTCCTAAAATCATTCTCCAAAGAGAATATTGTATAGGGGCGACCATATTTTCCTAAAGTTGGCCCGATATCCGCCACAGATAATATTCAAGAACATTCATAAAATACATACTGTACACTGTACATAAAATTATACATTTGTGACCAGCCACCTCAAAACCAACAATGCAGTTTAAGTTATTTTAAAAAATAATTTATGGAATGGAGTTTGAAAATAGCACATCCTAAGTTTAGATGATTTATAACTGTCAAAATTGATTGACAATAACCAACTCAGATTGAATGCAATTTAAGAAACAAGAGAGAGAGCTTTATAAGAAGAAAACAATGTTTGAAGTTCTGGGTTCGCTCACGCATAATGTAAGATGCGCACATTGTGCAATCTCAGGATTACTTCCAAGAAGTCCACAAATACTTGTGTCAAAGAAACTCTTGTATCTTGTTTTCTAATCAATGTTACAACTTGAAATTTTGACAGTAAGAAGGAGATGATTTATTTTTTGCTCTTTGAATACCAACTGACTATTTAGCTATTTCCAGAGAACTTCCCTCACAATTTATTGTTGGTTTGGGGGTGGTTGTTGACAATGTCGATTTTCAAATTTAGACAGCAACATGAATCATGACAGAAATGGCAATTACAAAACACTGATATGAGGAACAAAGGGTGTGTTCAATGTTGCCCATTCCCTGTCGTAAGAGTTATTGATTTTCAGATTGGGATTCGGAGGAAAATTTATTAACGGCAATAAAGATACGATCAGCTAAGAATTTATGACCTTTTCATTGTGCCCCCCTGGACCCCTTATTGTGTTTGAGTTTTGTAATTGCATTTTCAATCATGATTCATGTTGCTGTTTAAATTCGAAAATCAACATTGAACACACCCTTTGTCATCCACATCCAAGAGTTTCTTTCATCAAGGTAAAGGAAGGTCTCTCTTGTCTTTCTTCATTCCAGGAAATTTCAAGCAGATGAGAACCCGCCGATCACAGCCCAACGGAAACCAAACGGCAAGCGGTCATGTACGATTCTCTAAAAGTAAATGTGTGCCGATGCCTTTATGTTTCTATTTTTATATAATATGCTTCGAAGATCCCAAGCTCGCCAGAAAGTCAAAAGTGCCATGATATTTTAAGTGCATTGTACTTGTGTAAGATGTGAACATGGTTTGATTTTTTCGTGTTTGTGTGAGAATGAGAGTCACCTTCAATGCGAGGTGAAAGTCACCTTCAGTGCGAGGTGAAAGTCACCTTCAGTGCGAGGTGAAAGTCACCTACAGTGCGAGGTGAAAGTCACTGTCATGCTGAGATGAAAGTCACTTTCACATTTAGATTAAATGCTCTGGCTCCAAATCCAAGTTTCTGGGGCCGGTCGCACAACACTTGGTATTATTACATGTACGTGTATAACAAATTTGCAATATTCAGTATATGCTATGAAAATCGGTTAATTTGATTGGCCGATACATGTACAGTGAACTAGTTATAGCAATTGTGCATTTTTTATCACAACAACTCTGCATGAAACAGGACCCAAAGGCCCATTTCATGAAGAGTTACAAGTATTGTAATTCAGCTATTTATGGCAAAGCTACATGTACCATGGTACCAGGGCTCAGCAGCCAATCACAATCAAGGTTTCCATGCTACGTACAATTAATGGCAAAGTTACCATATTGGCAAGTATTTATGAAAACAGCTCCCAGACCTGAGGATGTTTCATGAAAGTTGTCAACACTGACTAAATGCTTACAGTTAATAGTCAGTGAAATCTTTGGTTTTGATTGGCTCAGAAGGTCTGGCCTCTGACTGTTACTATATTAACTGTCAGAGAAAGACAACTCGTCAGTGCAGACAACTTTCACGAAACGTTCCTCTGTTTGTAGAAGGGCTATAACAACTTGACACGAGATCCGAAAGATTGTAGTCCTGGGAGATTTGTTTTTTCCAGGGCTGATTTCTTTATATATTTTTTTTTCTCTGAGAATCATCAAGATATACATATACTGTTTATTTTTTTTAAAAACAGAAATACCCATTCATGTAGTCTATAAAATGAAATAATATACAATTTGTATAACGCACGTATCCACCTTCGCTCGGTGCTCAAGTCACTCCTATATTACCTGGCTTAGCCAGTCTTCAGATTCTGATGCACACAGCTTTTTGAGGAATTACTTCCTGCCCTTACCCATTTACCTCACCTGGGTCGAGTGCAGCACAATGTGGGTAAATTTCTTGCAGAAGGAAATCATGCCATGGCTTGGAATCAAACCCAAGTCCCTCTGATTGAGAGACGAGAGACTAGACCAAAGCATGACAGAGCACTCAAGATTTAATGCTATGATGGGCCAGGCATAAAAATCGGTTTGCAAAGACCTCTGAAGTAAAATAAGCCTCTGTTAATATTGCATGGATTTATGGAATCACTTTTATACAGATGAAAATGTAGACCTCTCTATGGTTAGATTCAACTCTGTGTTCTGTATTGTTTTAATATTCTATATTGCACACTGTTCCCTCCATGTTTACTTAAAAATATAAAAATCACGACCCCAGATATTATTCCCACTCATGTTATTTCTTTAGGTTTTGTTGCATGTTTTACTGAAAATTTTCACAAACTTAACATTATGTACTCTAAAAACTGAGCATCCCCACAACAAGCTCGGTTGGTTCGCTTATTTGCTTTTGAGTTTATTCAAAAATTTTAACGCATCTTGACCCCCCCCTCTCAGGAAAAAATTCTGTGTACGGCCATGTCCCATGCCATTCTACCATTGCAATACCTTCAAAAAACATACACTTTTTCAAACCAACAAACTAATATAATGTATAAGAAGAAGTGTGGCATTTTAATGACTGTTAATAATTTATGCAGTGTGCAGATAGTTTGACAAGTGTCCTAGTTTTCTAGATATTTTATAATTTAATAACCAGTATTGAGTCTGTGAGCATTAGACTAGCCTGTGAAGTATGGCAAGCCAATCATTCCTAACTTCATTATTTTAACAAATGTCAACGTGTCATGTGTAATCTGTATGACGGGGGTCGGCTCTCTCTTTATCAGTCCTATCTCATTTAGTAGCCAGCTGTGATAAGAATCTAACCATCTTCAAAGACATGATGCTCCCCTAATGATTCATTAGACTACCATCACACATGCCTTGGTATAAAATTGATTGCTCCAACCCCACCCCCTCCCCGCTCCCAGACGCCCCCTTTCCCTCCTTATCGGAAGGTTTATTTTCACTTGGTATACTGGCAGATAGTCTATTAAATTCCTAGATTGTTTAACGCTATCAGTGCTAAACACATTTGATCTACTAGTAGATGGCCTTATTCTGAGATATGTCTAACATGGTCTAACTGTCAGATTGTCTAAATGGCTAAACCCACTTGGTCTAAGAACCGACAGATCTAATTCTCAGATGTAGGTCTAACACTACCATGACTAAACCCACTTGGTCTACTAGCAAATGGTCTAATTTTCAGATTGTCTAAACCCCATCATTGCTATTAGTTTTATTTGCAAAACATTTAAAATGTTTTGAAAACCTTATAGTCTTTGGGTTTTATATTACTGGTATTTTACTAACATATAAAAATGTGAACGCACCCAAAACCAGCAACTCACAAGCTCTTTAAGTAGTAACCTATCATCTTTGTCTATTATGGCAGCTGTAACCATCAATGTTTTATTCATTAAATGAAAAAAACAACATACTCTTCACACATCAATCTTAACTATTAAAGACATGGGGGGGGGGGGGGTGAGACATAGGGGGAACAGTATCTCCCCCTCCCCCGTTTCAGTATTAGATAGAGCAGCAGATCAATCTCTGACATGGGCAAGGGTTGGGGAGGGGAGACAAACAGAGAACATGTACTCCCCCACACATTTTTATCATTTCATAAAGAGTACTACACTCTACACACATCAATAAACATGTACATGTATGACATGGGTGGGGTTCAGGGGGGGGGGGGGGTTGATGGGGGCACAGGGGTGGAATCCCACCAAAAATTATGTACAGCAGCCTATAAGTGATCGAGGGTCATCTCTCGCCCCCCCCCCTAAAGGAGTCACCATGTACAAATATGGTCTAACATGTAGATCCTATTCCTACTCCACCAAAGGCCCCAACACACAGTTAATTGATCGTACATGTACATGTAGGGCTGACTTCAAGACAGCATTGATCATTATGTGCAAACAAACCATTATACAGTATACTAGTCCATGGGTGCAATGTTGTGCAGTGAAAGCCAACCGTCAACTATAAATTTTCTTAGTACAAGCAAGATTAGATGTAGAGGAGATACTAGATATATGCAGATAAATGCATGTGTACAATGATGTACATGGAATATCTTTAACATGCTTCTACTTTTTTCATGTGAGAAATTTGTGATGTTAATATTTTATTTATTAAAATTAATAGATTACATGTATATATTCAGGGAATCACCTGATCTAATGTTCGAATTAAGGTGAGATGTTTAAAGTCGGTGCAATGATTTCATCTAACTGGAAAGCCATTAGAAACTATATTTTGTATGAAAATAAGATAAAATGTGTTATTCCCTTCTTGTTCATGCAATATAGAAAAATATCTACCATCTGCTACAATTTTCCATTAGGCTAACTTAATGTAGCATGATACAAGCACATAGATCATATTTTCTATATTTGGGAGATCGAGCAAGAGTTAAACATTTTTATTGTAGTCTTTGATTTTACTAAATTTTGTAGTGATGTCCTTTGCTCATTGTTACCGTATGTGACCATAATGATATGTATAACAAAATGATCATTAGTAAAAAGATGTTTTTAAGAATTTTAAGAAACTTCAGTTCATGTATCTCTTGTGTATGAAACCTTAGTAATCATAATTACAGTCAAACCTGTCTATTAATGGGGTGTCCGAAACTCAAATGACTCCGCGTCGATTGAGCTCGCCGCCCCGACCGGCTGAGTAGTTCATGATGGGCGTGCGCTTGCTGGAACGAGAAACCACAAATTTTGGCTCTCTAGAAAGGGGAAAAATTTGAATTTCTATGGCTTTCTAAATTGGTAAGGCTCTTGAACGGAAATTTAGGCTGAAAATGGGGGGTCTCGACCGTGGCACATGTACGTATCATACATTTATGCTAAGTAGCCCCCTCCCCCCGGGACTGTGCATGTGGGGGGCGTAAGCTTACTATAGCAAGCACTTGTGTGTATTCTAGAAATGCAGATGCCATGAGAAGGCATCATGTACCAGGGCCCCATCTTACAAAGAGTCTGTTTAATCTGATGGAAATCCATCAGTGTCATAATTTGCATGATGTTCTTTGAGAACAGAGAGAAGCATACTGAATTGACAAGAAAACAGTGAATGTGTGAATAAACACCATATCTAGGAAATATTTTGAAGAAACATGCATTTTAGATGCTGGCTTTCCATAGTTGAGGTTGATCTGGGCCCCGTCTTACAAAGAGTTGCGATTGATCCGATCAAACCCATCTATGGAAAGCCAGCAAAGTCAAAATATAAAATGCATGTTTGCTCAATTCTCTTTCTAGATATCGTAAATTCATTGATTTCTTGACAATTTGGTGTGTTCTTCTTTGTTTACAAAGGACATTTTGCAAATTTCCTGTAGAAAAAAAATTATGACAGACACTGATGGATTTCTATACAGTTACTATTGATTGGATCAATCGTAACTCTTTGTAAGACGGGGTCCAGGACTGTGCACATGCACAAACATATTACAACAAATAGGTGAAACAGGAAAACAATATAAATCAAACACGTAGAAGGAAGTATTTCATGGAAATGTATTTTTATATTTACAAATGAGATACATGTTTGTTTACTTATCACCGTTTGTTTGTTGTAATTATCCCACACATTTAATGTACATGTATACCACAAACCACAAAGTGGATTGAAAAATATTGTTTTTTCAGGCTCTTCCTGTTCCTCATATGCTATTTATAAATGTTGTAATACTGAGCAGAAGATGATATCACTTGGTCTATTGATATGCTTTTCACACTGCATTTCCTTAACCCCATACTATCCTTAACCCCGACTACTCTTAACCCCGTACTATCCTTAACCCCATACTATCTTTTTTTTCGATTCACACTGTCTTTCTTAACCCCATACTTTCTGCTCAGCCAGGGTTAATGCCTTAACCCCGGACTATCCCTCAGCCCATGAATATTGATGATTTTACCAGACAGAGCGTGATTAACATGCAGTTCGACTTCTGTGATTGGCTAATGCTTAGCCCCACTTTCCTTAGCCCTGTTTCGTTTTCACACTGCATCTCTTAGCACTGCAATTGTGGTGCTAGCACCACAAGCCGGCTAACCCTGCTTTTTTGCAGGGCCAGATAGTACCTTACTATTTACCGTGCTAGCCCACTTTGCTAAAACGTAGTGTGAAAACGAAGTGGGCTAAGCTTAACCCCCAGGAAATTGGTGGGGCTAAGACCCCCCACCCCCTTAGCCCCACCAATTTCCTGGGGTGAAGGAAAAAAAGTGCAGTGTGAAAAGCATACATGAGTGTCCTGATTCTCACTTTGTAGATTTGTTGATGATAGCCAGGGGAAGAAGATTTTGGTTCAATGATTGTCATAGTTGTTTTATGATGAAGGTTTCGTAGAAAACTATGAATATGTTTACATTTCAATACTTGATGTACTGCTATGTCATTTATGTTTTGAAGAAGTAGATTTGATAAATACAGTTGTGCTCAAAAGTTAGTAAATCCTGCCACAAGATGCACACCTTTATTTAAGGGTTGAATGTTGACAACAACACTACATGTTCGGCAAGCCCAGAGAAACAAACTTTATTGAAGAATGGAATATTATATTTTATCACCTAATATTTCACAATCAAATTAAACATGGCAGAACTTGAACACTTTAAATATGTTCATTTTCTGGTGGGGTTCATTTAACTTGTTAGCACCACTGTACTCTATTAGTGCTGAAGATTTCCCTCAGCTACTACATGTACCGATGTAGGATGGAATCATCTTTTTTTAAGTCAAGGCATCAGGAAGTCTTGAAATTAATTTATGATCATTGTGGGGGAAAATCACTTGCAATTTGTGATGATTTAAATCCTGTTGTATGGTCATAGTACACTGTAAAAACTGTGGTGTTTAAACTGACACCAATTGGTGTTAATAGAGGACCACACCCTCAGGTGTTAAAATAACACCCTAGAGATTGAACATAACACCAAAGGGTGTAAATGTAACAACCATAGGTGTTGTAATAACACCTATAGGTGTAAAACTAACACCACCAATTTATCACCGGTGTAAAATAACTGGTGTGGTCCTCTATGTACACCGGTTAACACCACAGTTTTTGCTATATACATGTACATTCTTACATGTATACAGCGGAGACAAGATGTGTAGGCAGAATGACACATGATCCATGTGATTGTGAAAGATGTTTTTAAACTTTTGAGAAAATTACTGTGACAGATATATTGACGTATGTGATCTTGTGAAAGTGAAATTTTATTTGATATGCAAGATTTATTAAGTGCCTGATGTGACTGTAACGCTTTGCTGGCTGAATTACTAATTGCTTTCGAAGGTACACAGTCACGCGAATAGTGACTGTTGAGGGTGGTATTTTTAAAGAAATTTTTCTTACTTTCTTTTTTGATATTGCAGTCTACATCATGATTTTGCATATGGTGGTCATCAAATTACTAAAGGTGACTCTGCCTCTAATCTATTCATCTTTGGTTAAATTCGACTTAGAATATGTTATTAGCACATGTTTGGTTTAGAAGCTTTTGTAGGATGCTCCTCAGGGAGTGGAGAAAGGCATGAATTATGTGTGGGTATAAGCCCCATTCTGATCACTTTGGTAATAATATATCTGTATACGCCTAGTTTACACTGTTAAAAGTGATATAGACACAGAAGCTTATTACCATTAATAGAAATTGGATGAACATGGAAATTTGTCCACTTTTGGAATTCAGATTGTATTTTGGGGAGCTGCTCACAAGTAAATGTAACAGCATAAAAGTAACATTTTTTTTTAATTAAAAAAAAAGTACTCCATTATTCTTTGATGGAGTTCGCCCAAGGCTGTTGGCCAGGTTTCTCTCATGTTTGTGCATTTATTTGAAAAAAGCTAAGTATCAAACTTTCCCTTTAAAACAAATTTATGAAAGTCAAAGTGAGAGGTACATGTATATCAATAAAAACTGAATTCATTTCCTTGTTCAGTTCAGACTGCATTTTACAACGAAAAAGAAAAAGCCCCAGTGATTGATCGTCCTGTAAAAACAAATCTTGATGCAAAATGCAGATACACTGTACTGGATGACAATTGTCTAGAATTGGTGGCCCATTCAGGATGTAATGATGAGATGACTCACACACACACACACACAAAATGTCTATAATTTGCAGTTATAGATTTTTTTTTTACTTTATAAGTTCTTCTGAGAAACAAAAAATCTCATCACTAAAAAAGTGAATATATGACCTTACAAAAAAAACTCATATTAAAAAGGCAAGTGCTTTTTTGAAAGTGTGGCATATGGGACAGATACATGTTCATGTTTGCACCATGTAAATCTGCCAAGTTGATGAAAATTCTCAGTTCTCTCTTTTTTGTACATTGCTTCACATTTTTCAGAATGTGGAGGGGGGCAATGGGTCACCTTTTCTATGACTACATGTACATGTATCTGGCCCTGTACTACAAGACGTAAGTAATAACAGTCATTATTATTTTACTTTTAAAATTTAATCGATTTGAAACGTTAACTGTAGCTTTTGTGTCAATTACGTTTTTAAAGATTTAAAATGTCATATTTAAAAGAACAGTAACTCCTCTACCAGCAGAAACTGAAATAAATACTTTGATAAATGATAATGTAATATATATGACAGTGACTTGTAATTTTCTTGTTAATATGTAATCCATGCTTTCCTTGAAACTGTTTTTATACGACACCACAGCATTGCTATGCGTGTGCATCTTTTTAAATTCTTTTAAAATGGGTAAATATGTCTAGAAAGTTTTTACAAGTGAAAATGGTGCATTGTTGATCTTCATATCTGCATTCTCCTTTGAAATGGCACTCTCCCTTGTGGTGCAGGGAAAAGTTACACGGTACTCTGGGCGATTTAGCCCCTAAAATGCTTAAAGGGGAAGTTCACCGTGAAGAAAACTTTCTTGTAAAAATAGCAGATAAATAGTAAAAAATATTGGTGAAGGTTTGAGGAAAATCCGTTAAAGAGTAAGAAAGTTCTTAGAGTTCAAAGTTTTGGATTTGTGACGTCATAAACGAGCAGCTGTTTCATGTGTTATGATAATAAATAATATAAAATGCATAAATTTCAAATTTTTGTATGGTTACTGATGACTTAATTTTGTTTTCTTTTCATTATCGGGTGTGAAACGTATTGTCTATTGATATACAAAAGTTACAGTGAAAACCATTTTCAATTTTCTGAGAAAATGACATTTCATTGATTTTTTAACATTCGCTATGTAGGAATGCTGCTTGCATATGACGTCACAAAGCAAATAATTGAAATTCTAATAACTTTTTAATTATTTGATGAATTTTTCTCAAACCTTCGGCAATATTTTTCATTAATTTTTCTGCTATTTTTACAATAAACTTTTTGTCAGGGTGAACTTCCCCTTTAAAAGACCCATGGGCAACCCCATACATGTACATCTCAATGTTAAAGCTTATCCAGTGTTGCTGATTTAGAAAATAAGTTGTCTAAAGTAGCCCCCAAAATGAAAAAAGAATGTTTGCATGTTGTGGTACCACTGTATACCAGGTCCCCATTTCACAAAACTTGTTGTAAAAACAGTGTAACGCTACTGAAATTTGATCAGCAATTTGATTGGCAGATATGAATACACAAATTTATCAGAGAAATATTTTTTTCTGGGAGAGATGGGAAGGGCTACTTTAGCTGCAAATGCAATGCTCGCATAGTGCAGGGGCATGTTACATAAAGGACTTGCAACTGTTGTAACTTTGTCATAAATAATGACAACTACCATGGTAACAGGGCTCAGCAGCCAATCAGAATCAAGCTTTCCATGGTATTTGCCATACTGGCAATGTTACAAGAGTTGCAATTTCTTGATGAAAGGGACCTCAGAAAAAAAGGTAATCAGCTCATCAAATTTTGTCTACCTGTAAGTTAGTCTTCTCGTGATGAAAAAAAAACAGAGAGGAATTACAGGTAGTCATGCATTCGTTACCCTAACAAAACCAGCTCCATAAAGATTTTGAAATGCATATTATTGGTAGATGTGGAGTCTGCTGTGAGTCTAGCATTTAGATCTCAGATGTCCCTCTGTGTTCATTTATGATTTATTTCTTTCAAATGCTCATTTAAATGATCTTATTTTTATTGTATTTTCATTTATTTTTATTTGTTAACATATTTTTATTTTCTATATCTTTTAGCCAAAAACTACACTCAAATGTATAATTGTGATAATAATAATACATTTATAGAAGAGTGTGAAGTTTAAGTATGACGCTTTTAAGGTCCTGCTACGTTTCATAACAATATGTGACATTCACGTGATAATTGATCAAAGAGCTAAATTGGATTCATGGTAGGTTTTGGTTGAGAATGGGATGTATTTTTCACGACACATTTTGCCTGTATTTGCCAATTAAAATATATATATTTTTCGAATATAAAAAATATTTTGTCACTAATTATATATATTTTGTCTCACTTTGGTTTATGAAAATTTATGCAAGTAATTTTCTATTTAAGTAAATTGATGATGTATATGTGTCTATTTAGCTGCAAATGATGGTATATACAGTGTACATACTAAATATTATATACACAGTGTTTTGATAACCTGAAGGAGTATATATCTCACTTCTAAATGTCTTATTTTTTTGAGCACGCAAATATTGGTTTTCTTTTCTTGCCCAGAAGTAGCTAGTGGTAGACTTTGCCCCAGATTATATGTACTCCTAATAGCCGTTAGTTAAATTGCCAAATTTATATCATGTAGATATACTTTGATATTATATTAAATTGAGAGAAAGAAATATATTTATATTAAGAGTTGATCTTCTGTTATGTTGTTGCACTGTTGTATGTACAGTATGTGTCAATTTGATTTAGAATGTGAGTATACATGTATCCAAATTACCATTTTTGTCTCTTTTGTCATGTTTTTGTGTATGTTGGAGAGGGTCTTCTGGGCCTACTGATCTGATATTCTGCACCATAGTTAAAATTGTACATCATCAACATAGGTACTCCAGGATAAAAATGGTATGATTCGAATAGATTTTTACAAAATATAAACAGAATGCTGAAAAATTTCATCAAATTCAGACAAGGAATAACAAATTTTTGAATTATTTTTATGAAACAGGTCTCTGCATGTCTTCATTAGCTGACTAAATGTGCATTGAGTCAGCTGAGACTGAAAAGTTAAAACTGAAAAGTGATTTGTGTTCAAAACAGATAATTGGGAATATTTCCAATTTTATTTGATCACAAAATGTGGATATTAGACACATGACGAAATATATCTCAAAGCCTTATTATGGCCTAAAATTACAAACATTGTATGAGAACAGTTGTAAACCGAGAAACACCCTTAGAATTTTATGATTTTTAAAACATTTTACAAATTTCCCCATTCTTCCACATTACAAACAATTAAGATTTAACATCTTCTATGACATAGATCTTGTTGCTCTGCTATGACAAGTAGTATTATATGAATAATATGTTTGCAAACTTGCTTTTCATTTTATAGATAAGATGAATTAGTAGATGCATGTACTCCCCCCCAAAAAAAATAAAAAGCAGGTGCAAAGAGGGGAACCTATGCATAACCACTATTAAATTAAATCAAATATTTTGACTGCATGTTTTCACAACCACTATGCAGCCGCTTTCTGGAACATAGAGAATCTATTGCCAAAAGCCCTTCATAACAAGCAGCCTTCGTCAAAAATCAGTGAATCAAAACTGCAGTGTCATCCTGGACTCTGGACAAACAACACATTTGCAATTTTTCGTCAGTTCCGAATCGTGGGACGATCTGCAGTCCCGGTTCACCAACTTTCGACAATGACCTCTAAGCTGATCATTGTGATTTGATGGGAATTTTGAATAGATTCGTAACTTTTCAGAATCATCTGAATAGGGTAAATTGCCAATTCATCTACTGCCAACTCGTCCACTCACCACATGGTCTACTTTCATTTAGTCTAATGCCATTCCGTCCATCAACATTTCGTCTAACAACCATTTGGTCTATTAATCATTCGTTCTAATCATCACTTCGTGTAATCACCATTTCGTCTATGTCCATTTCGTCTCATAACCTGTTGGTCTAATATCCAGTTTGCACATCACTTAGTCCAATTAGACCAAATGGTATATGAACTAAATGGCTCCTGGCCCAACTGGTTATTAGACGGAATGGCATTAGACTAAATGAAAGCAGACCATGTGGTGAGTGGACGAACTGATGGTAGGCCAAATGATAGTAGACGAGTTAGCAATTGGCTAAATTGGCATTAGACAAATTGGAAATAAACATCTGCATAGTGGTTTGCGAAAACCCGATGACATACATGTAGCACAACCACCAAGGAGATGCAACTCGCAGAAATATGTTGTCAATCTGAAAGGCCGATAAATTTGCACAGAACCATTAAAAGGAAAGGGTCGACACAAGAAGGATCATCAGAATCATATGTCCCGCAGACAATTGCCAGAAAGGCATGCAACACAATTTTCATCACAGATTTTAAGTGCCCCAATTCATTCTTGCCGAGATCGAATATTGCAATGTATGAATACAAAATCCAAACATACATGTACAATGACAATTTTCAACTCGGTGCTTGAACTTGGGACTTAACTTAAACATGACCCCACATGTAATTTATCAAAATGTGATGCCTGAATTTGTTTAAAATCATGTTCACCAAAAAGGAAATTTGGACTTTGAGCTTGTTTCCTTCTTGAGAGCTGTTTTTCAGTATTAAAGGGGAATCCAGCCTTGGCCATAAAATGTTGTGTTGGGAAGAAGAAAAATAAATTAAACAGAATGGCGAAAGTTTGAAAGAAATCGGACAAGCGATAAGAAAGTTATAGCTGCTTTAAAATTGAGATCACTAATAGTATGTAGATTTCAAATTGGCAACTGGGTAAGTGAATTATGACAAGGGGCAAGGACAACTTTCCCATAGGCCATGTACTTTATTATCAGGGATTTGTGGTTTTCTCCTAAGTACCAATTTCCCTGGGGCAGTAATCTTAATATAATCCTGGTAGTTTAATATTTTATGTCCTCATGAAAGAAAAATATAATTTGAAATAAAAGTTTTGGAAAAAATGACATTTTAGCCATAATATGTATTGGAGTACATGGAAGAGTAGTCCTTGCCTTACATCACTATGACATCCCATATGCGGCCAATTTGAAGTCTCCATGGGTATAGTGATTACCAATATTTACAACTTTTAAAAATTCATAACTTTCTTGTTGTTTGTCCATTATTGTCCAAACTTTCACCTATTAATTTGTCTGATTTTTCTTTTTCTTATAAAAACAAGTCTTTATTTGGGTTGGATTCCCCTTTAAAGGGAAATTCCTGTTGTGGGGATGATAGCAATATTTATGAGCTTTCAAGTTCTTTTCAGGTTATTTAGGAAGGATGTTATAGTTGCAACAGTCATGACAAGACTTTTTAAAAGAAATCTATAAAAAAAACATACAAATAACCATCTGATCTGATTGTGGTTTTTATGTTGCATGGTCAGGCCCCTCCCACTCCCTGACCCCCCCCCCCCCGAAGAGATAATCCAAACGGCTGAAATTCTCAATCTGAACAATGTTTTGTGTATTAATGCCATAGAATTACGTATCAAGACAATCCATGAATTATAGGAAATTTCCCAGAACTTTGTTTTTGCTTCATCTCGGACTCGGGTCAAGTTTTTCCCCCTTCTTTGTTTCCCTCTTGCTTTTGCACTGCAAAACAGATTCTTGAACCAAGAAAATCTATTGATAATGCCTTTCAAATGACCAAGAACAGCCGACTCTATGTTGAACATTGGAGATCTGGAACAGCAGTTTTGTTCGAAGTTTCAGAGCTTTACAAAAAATTGAAAATGTGTGGGTTGTGCAGGGTAAAGTATGAAACTGCCGTTTTGATTCATCAATTTTTGACAGACTGCTTGGTTGCTCTTTGTTCTGAAGGGCATTTCAAAAGTCATATTCAGAACGCGTTACAGTGCGAGAACTCCCTAATTATTTACATGTATCTCTCCCTTCGGCTCCATGACATTTGCTCCGATGGAAAATCTGCATGTTAAGCCAAATATAAAATCTACCTCCAACACTAAATAAACCCTAATCCTTCATCTTCACAGTATTCTTAGCCAAAACCTATATTGCAATCCTGACTCTTACCGTATACTCGAGATATCACGAGCAACTGTGTCACCTCCTCACTTTCTCTTGACAGGGGTGCGACTGGTCACAAATAAAAAGATCTGAAAAAAGCTGGAGAGTGTTGAAAAAGTCTGAAATAAAAAGAGCTCCCATTCTTTTTGTACATAGGAAAGCCAAAAATAAGCTGAAAATCAAAACAAAAAATCTGAAATCAGATAAATATCTGAACACCCGTCTTGAGCTCTCCTTTCTAATTGCCTATTCAATAGCGCATTATATAATCATCCCAGCTTTAGCTCCATCTGCTAAAGGCACTTGGTGCATTCAAGAAATTAATCGTGCGGGGTACCCATTTACCTCGCCTGGGTAGAGAGCAGCACAATATGGATCAATTTGTTGCCAAGGGAAAGTATGCTATGGCTGGGATTTGAACCCACGACCCTCAGTTTTAAAGTCCAGAGACTACTCCACTGGGCCACAATGCTCCCCATCATACCACCCCCCCAACAGGTATTACGTTTAAATTGTGATCTATAACACCCACTATCAACTATGGACAAAATGTTTTTGGAAAATCACTATCATTCTGTACAAATCACGCCACTGGACACATTAATTCATAGATTTTCTATTCCTTTTATTGTCAGACAAGGACCACTTTAGTTATTACATATTTAATAATACCTAATTAGTTCTTGATATACTATAAGACATACATGCTTTTGTAACATATAAGATATAACCTCCACTACATACATGTATAGTGGTGCTCAAAAGTCTGTGAACCCCACCGAAAAAATGAACATTATTAGTCGTGTGTTCATAATAAGTGTTCAGATTCTGCCATGTTTTGAATATTTGATTGTGAAGTCAGGAGATAAAATATCACATTCAATAAAGCTAATCTCTGAGCTCGTTGAACATTGTAGTGTTGTTGTCTACATTCCATCCTCACGATTAAAGATAAATACCAGTTCTGGTAACGATCTCAAAATGAGTCCGAACAAAATCCAATGAAAGTGTTGTATGTATAACTAAAAAAATATGTGCTAAATGGCTCTGGAAGAAAATTCCTAATTGCTGAGAAATGAGCAAAATAAGCATGGAATTCCGTCAAATGTCAGGTATTTTTCCAAGCAATATTAATACACTTCCCCACATATGCCTTTTGTGTCAGTGATCATCAGAATTGTCGGTTTTCAGCAGAAATTTCATGATTTCACAAAGATAAGTTCATTTCAATTTACCAGATCTAGATGTATGATAATATTTTGACAATAAACCTTGATTAAAAAGACTTTCTCATGAAATAATTGTTTGCTGCAACTACTGTCTTTTACCTTTGAGTGCATTTTGTGGTGGGATCCATTAACTTTTGTGCACAACTGCCTCTGCTCACAATTAATGTGCAAAGTTACAATAGCATTACAGATACACAAAAGGAAACATGTACATACATGTAGTAACCAGGAGGTGAAGCTGGCACATTGCCATTTGTATGTGAACAATTATCAATGTCCCATTAAGTTTCAAAACCTCTTCAAGTTCTACCATGGCATGACTCTTCACAATTCTAAATGACATATTAATTGATTTTTAATCGTCTTTTGATCAATTAATTACATGCATTAACCATGCTCCCAGCAGAAGGATAATTATTGGTTTCCGGATGGAATATCAAGGAATGAAACACATGATAGAAACAGAGACATCAATGCGCTATCAAATGCTGACCAAAGTCAACACATTTTCACGTAAATGAAATATGAAATTTGACAAATGAAGTATGAAACTTAATAAATTAAGTTTGAAACTTTATCTTGGGCAATCGCTGCAGGGTCCCGTGTCACAAAGTGCTGTCATTGATAATAATAATAATAATATATGTAATTTGTAATGCGCCAAATCCACTCGGCAGAATGCCCAAGGCGCAGTGAGAGAAGAAAGAAAGAACGAAAGAGAATAGGTACAAATATAATAGTATATATTATATCACAAAGGTTAGCATTGATCGTACACTTGATTTTCACGATTGAATGCACATTGTAGTAAATGCAATCAATTGTAGAAAAATGTTCTACGATCATTGCTAAGCTTTGTGTTACAGGGACCAGATCAACCATAACTTTGGAAAGCCAGCAACGTCAAAATTATTCAGACATGAAATGCACGTATACACAATTATCCCTTGAAAACAAAGACTGGCACAATGCATGTACGGGTATACATCGAATTTAGATAGAAAACACTTGGAATGGATGTAAAGAAGAGAATTCCTACGTGTATAGACCAGTTCGTAGTTACTTCATGGACAATTCTGGTCAAATGACTTTTCATTCATTTCATTATGATAGGCAGATTTCAAAGCAAGATATTACGTAAGCTTGCCTTACATAGCAGGATGGAGAAATTGAATAGACCACGTCACTAAAATAGCACACCAATGAACAGTCCATGAAGGTATTTGTTGTATTCCTACTTTGAATGCATATTATACCATGCTGTACAATGTACTTGGCAAACTGTGAAATACCAGCCGTGCGTGGACGCATTGTTGTTCTTTGCGGATGTGAATGAAACACAATTCATCAAAGACATCAAAGTTGGTGCTTATCTCATTAAATTTTGAACCACCGTGTCACTTTAGTACCAATGACCTTCCTCTGATCATGCGCAGAATGAAACTATGAACTGGCTTATTTTGTTTGAAATGTGGCAATCATGTCACAAAGCAAGACTCACATGAGCAGTATTCACATGACAAGTAGTGAGTCAATGGTAAAAAGGAAACCGGCAGGTGAAGGTCTACACCCTAAACCTCCGATCACAATGTTTTATTTGCTTCCCTTTTGCGCTGATTTATCAGTGATAGTACTTCCTTTTGCTCTGATATGTCAATACCAAACTGTTTCGTGGGGTCTCGAGGTCAAGTTTAATATCAATATAAAGAGTGATATGAACAAGAAACGGCTGGAGATAGGGGAGCTCCTTTTTGCACTGAATTTATACATGTAGGTGATAGTACTACCCTTTGCTCTGATATGTCAATACCACTCTCTATTAAGGTGTCTAGGTCAAGTTTATCAACAAAAAGAGTATCACTGACATCAACAGGAAAACATGAGATTGGAAGAGTGTTTCATAAGCCATATAGTCAGTGATTTCAATCAACGGACTTGCTATGAGCCAATCAGACGCAAGGATTTCAGCAGCTTATAACAATCACAGACTACCAGTATTTGTTTCATGAAATGTTACCCAGATTGAGTTAAATTTGTTTGGAGGTGTGAAAGAGAATTGGGAAGTGTTTCAGGAGAATGTTGTTAGTGATTTTCACTGACATATTTGTTGTGAGCCAACCAGATGCAATGATTTCAGTAACTTATAACAAATAGTGACAATCACAGACTATTTCTTTTTTTTTCATGAAATGCTCCCCAGAGCAATTTGTTTGGAGGTGTGGAAGAGATTAGGGGAGTGTTTCACGATTCAACATCAGTGATTTTCACCGACATATTTGTTGTGAGCCAATCAGATGCAATGATTTCAGTAGCTTATAACAAATAGTTGGTGAAAATCTCTCACAGACTATTTTGTTTCATGAATGTTCCCTAGATCAACTTCAATTTGCTTAGAGGTTAGCAACAGCATAAACACATCTGTGATATACTTTTATCTATGAATATTGTTATTACTTCTGTTTTGACTACTAGATTCTGTAATTCCCAATTGCTCCGTACACAAACCATTAGTCTACAGTCAAAGACCTCTGATTTTCGCAATTGCAAAGTGCGTAATGCAGAGACTGTAGTGAGACTAGATTCACTATGTACTGCGGCTGACTCTAATTTACACAAATAAAAGAGTTTGGTGTCTAGTCTTCATTGTAGACATGGTATAATTGGTTAAAGTGTCAAATAGGAGTCTGAGCTTGCAGAATAACGGACCATCTCATTGCCACAAGTAACAGTTAAACTATATGTATGTAGAATGCTCTTGAAATATCCTTGCAATAGGCAAATACATAATGGATACATGAAATAAGTAATAATAAATAATAAGACGTAATTCTTAATCTTATCAATATTCTAGTCATTAGATATACGAATGAATATGAAGTCAACAACAGATTGAGATTTTCTTTACATTTAAAGTGTGATTTAAAAAAAATCTAGTTGCTGGTGCAATACTAACAGAGAAATCTTTGATTTACCAGTCAAATGTGATTTTTAAACACACACAAAAGAAAAAAAAATCAAGTTGCCAACTCAGTCAGAGAAATATCATGCGATTCATCCATCCTGTCTGGTTCTAGTTGTAATTATTTCATATCTTTATCTTTCTTCTGTGACAGGTTGATTTTATCTCCCATACTCAGAGCCATTCCCTGAAAAAAAAGAAGAATAAATTACTTTAAAGGTAAATGCTAGTTTTGGTAACGATAGCAAAAAGAGTTCGTACAGAATCCAATGAAATGACCACCAAAGTGTCTGTATAAATAAAACGTATGTGCCAAAGGATTCTGGTAGGGTGTCGGGCCCGACATTCAAAGCAATAATTATACACTGTCCCACGTGCGCTTATCTGTGTTGGGGATCTTCAGTCTGAACATTTTTCAGCGTAGATTTCAAGATTTCACAAAGTTCAGACTGTACCAGATCTAGATCCTCGATGATATACTGACAATTGAGCCTTGTTTTACAGACTTTGTCATGAAATCAGTGTTTACTGCAACTACTGGAATTTCTTTTTAAATACTAAGTACATGTAGATGAAGCAAGCAATAATTTCATGAGAAAGTCGTTGAAATCGAGGTCAATTTTCACTATATCATTATAGATCTAGGTCTGGGGTCTTTTCACGAAAGTTGTCAGCACTGACAAGTTGTCTTTCTCCGACAGTTACCATAGTAACAGTCAGAGGCCAGTGCCTTTCAGCCAATAAAAACCAAGGATTTCACTGAAATTGTCAGCACTGACAATTTAGTCAGTGCTGACATCTTTCATGAAACAACTACGTCTGGTTTCTTTAAACAAAATTCTGTGAAATCATAGAATCCAAGTTGAACGTGATCACACTGGAGATTACCAACACAGATAAGCATATGTGGGACAGTGTGTTTTTATTGCTTGGGATAAGACCAGGCACCTGACTGGAATTCCATGCTCATTTTGTTAATTTCTCAGTAATTACACATTTTCGATCCGCGTCATTTGGTACATGTATTTTTTTTTCAATATCACATATGAATACTTAGGTGGGCACTTTTTTCAATTCTCTTTGAAATCATTATTAGATTGCAACCAAAACTGGTATTGATCCAAGACATACGGGGATCTTTAGAGATATAAATATTTTGCCCTCCCATATCTATACAGTGCGTCCCAGAATAAACGAAACCGAGATTTAGCGATCATTTATCATAACTTAATCATAAATATAATAGACAAATGACCTACCAATCTAAAGCTTAGAATCTCCTCTTTCATCTGATATTACCTAGGTTATTTCTTATTCACGCATGAGTGAGCAAAAACAATTTGAAGAAAGGATACCAAAACCTCATTTGGCGGGGAGTATCTGGGTTTCAAAAAGAAAACCACATTTCCGAAAAGTTCAATATCTGCTCTTTAATTTGGTACCTCAATTACAGAAAATGGTCAAGAAATAAAAAAGTTCTGGTCATTTGAAATAAGGCTTGTATTTCCATAATTTCATGAGATAAACGTGTTTTCACCGGTTTCCCACAGAAGTTTTCGCATGGTGAACAAAAGATTTAATGCATGGCTGATCGTCAACAAAACGGAGTGTCAAGTGAGTTTGAACGCTAGCCTGGAGAACCTCTTCATTTTATGAAATTATTGAAATTCAAGCCTTATTTCAAAGGACCAGAACTTTGTTATTTCTTGACCATTTTCTGTCATTTAGGTATCAAATTAAAGAGGAAATATTGAATTTTTCAGAAATGTGGTTTTCTTTTTGAAACCCAGATACCCCCCGCCAAATGAGTTTTTGATATCCTTTCTTCAAATTGTATTTGCTCACTCATGCGTGAATGAGAAACAATCTAAGTAATATCAGATGAAAGAGGAGATTCTAAGCTTTAAATTGGTAGGTCATTTGTCTATTTTATTTATGATTAAGTAATGATAAATGATCGCTAAATCTCGGTTTCGTTTTTTCTGGGACGCACTGTATAGGAGTACCGATGGTAAGAAATTGTCATTTTAAAGACAATATATTCACTGACAGAAACTATTTGCCTAAATTTTCAAAAGAGCCATGTTGCCAAATAATAAACTAAAATATATCACGATTTCATAACTTTTTTGGTACATAATGTTTTCATAATGTTTCTTCTCATTTTCTATTATCTACCAGGATCACATGTCGTTGTTTTGCAAGCTGCCTCTGCTGTGAAAAACTTAGGCTTTTCACTGCTGTCATGTTTTCAAAGCTATATTATTCACAAACATCCAATTTTCAAAGCTATCGAATCACGATTCCCTCCACATTTTTTAAGGACTGCTCCAAAATCTTTTGTGTAGCAGATAATTACATAGGACCGCACAGAGCTTAAATGAGACAGAGCTTTTCCTCTTTGACAAAATATGCTTAACAAATTTGTTTACATGCATAATTATTCCCTGTTCACAAGGAATATTCATCAATTAGCATTGGCTTACAAGTAGAGAAAATTCTAAACAATTTGTGATAAGACTAGTGTAGGATCTATATTTAATAATAAAGAGGGTGGAAATTGTCCCCAAAACATCAAAGAGCAGTGTCACTCTATTAAATAATGCAATTAAAGCTGTTTGAAGGATGAAAAACATCAGTCCTGCCAATATAAAAATACAAAAGGCTTCAAATATTTCCAGAAATATGAGTAACATTCCATACTGACCTGGCTCTTGGCTCTGATCCTGACGTGCCCTGTCACTGGAGCATTTGGTTCAGAGGAAGCAGGTTTCTCGATGCTCACGTTGGCCAAGGCGTCCTCACCAAAGATGGAACGAGCGTAAAGATTGGCAGCCATGAATCCACACTCCCCGGAAAGACCCTGCAAGAATTCAATTATCTCCGTTATTGATTTCAAGTTCAGTGTTGACCTTTTGGTGTTGGGTCAATGAAGATGGTCCCGAAAAGCCACTCACTAGTTGTTGAGATGTCAATGATGTGATCTGGATCAGTTTTACAAATGCTGAATAAGTTTTGGAGCTAGGGGAAGCAATCCAAATTTCAACACCAAGGCCAACACCGGACTTGAAATCACCCAATATCTTGATTACAGTAACGATAATAACAATATGCATATGTACAGAGCCGGTTCTGCATCATTTGCTCTGGCGACAATTGCTCCGCTGTAAATTCCACACAGTAATGGAATGACCAACTTTAACCCAATATTTAACACTAAACCCTACCCTAAACCTAACATAAAACCATATTCCAACCCTAGCCCTAACCCTAACCCTATATGTTATACGAAATAAAGCTTGGAGCATTTGTTGCAGAAGCAAATATTGTGTCACCACAAGGCCATCTATCTAGATATATCTCAGGGACACTGTAATTACTACACATGTTTTATAATAAATAATAAAAGTTACATTACATAGCGCTTCATACATTGGTTTCTAAGCACTTTTCTTTTGTTTTTCAAGTGAGCTAAATGAATACCCGCAGGAAGTAATTCATCAAAAACTTGTGAGAACAGGAATCGGGAGACTAGCTTAGCCGGGGTAATATAGAAACATCTTGAGTGCCCAACAAGGTGGATATGTGCGCTATACAAATATAAAATATTCTTGTTTGTTATTCTTATACGAATAGTGCAGTGGGTTCTTATCATGCTTAGGTGGCAATGCAAGTATCACTATCAATAACAGAAAAAAATTTCATACCTTCTCAGGAGTAAGGCATCTCATGTTAGTCGAGGATATCAGATGTTTCAGGTATTCACGAAGATCATTGATATTGGTATTCACGGTCACCTGTAATGAGAAAAAAGAGCGGTTAACATAATTCACTTGGTCTATAAGGAGTTGGTCTACTTCCTTGATAGTCAATACCACACAAGATAAACTGATTGGATCGTATTCTGAAGTCAGGTTTAACTTAGACCACGGTGTAACTGTGCTAAAATTATGGAAAGCCAATTATTGCATAAATCACTAACAGTACAGATATCATGTTTCAGCTCATTTGGCTCTCAAATCATTCATAATTATCTAGGAAGTATGAATAGATGATTGTCTTCACCATCGATGAAGAGCACAGTAAACATAAGAAACATACAACTTAATACAAATTTTGACACTTTTGGCTTCCCATAATTTTAGCACAGAGTTAGACCATGGTCTCATTTAAACCTGACTTCAGAATACGGGCCATTATCGTATTCTGAAGTCGGGTTTTACTTAGACCCTCGTGTAACTGTGCTAAAACTGTGGCAAGCTGAAGAGTTCAAAACTTTCCTTACATTGTAGGTTTCTTATGTTTACTGGGCTCTTTCCGAATGTGGGAATGGTGAAGAAAGCTATCCCGCTTATCCTACCAAAAGAGTAGAATGATTTGAGAGAACAAAGAGCCGATACATTGAAATTATACTGTTAAGAGATTTATGCCACTATTGGCTATCCACAGCTAAACCACAAACTTTTAACCACGACTTCAGAATATGGGGCATTTCTGTAATACTTCTGGTCACATACAAACGTAATCCTTGTCATATCTGCAAAAATTGAATTTACCTCTTTTTTCATATAATAAAATACAAAACAATTGTCGAGTGGGGGACATCATCAACTCTCTAATTTTGATATCACTGTGTTGTGCATAAGACTATTTTGTGAAAAATGAGAGAAAGTAAAAATGCTATAACCTTCTTATTTTACCACCAGTATAGAGAAGAATTTTTCAGCAGTACGCTTGTTCGATTTTTCTTTTTTCATTCAAATCTACTATTTGTTGCGGCGGACTTGCCCTTCAATGAAAGTTTCTATTACCTTGTTCTCCCATTCAAATTCAGCCCACATGGTTCTAAACTCTGCATCAGTACAAGTCGCTGGAACAATGTAATCCATGATGTCGATGTGAATATCGTTCAGGACGACGACGCTGCGGTCACTCTGAGCTCCGGAGACATCATACACTGTCAAAATATGAAATCATATCAAATTTAGGATTGATAACAGAATAATAATAATAATTACACTTGCTCATATAGCACATAACACTCTAAGGGTCTCTACGGGCTGTATAATAATGCAGCGTTATTATTCTAGCTTTAGCAGAGCAGTTGTTAACCGCACTGCGTTTAAAGGAATAAGAGGGAAAATGAATTACTTTAGGATTGATCATAATAAGAAATACACTTGCTTACAAGAGTGCTTTTTGATAGACATCGACTTATTGTTCAAACATGTATTATAAGTAATTTGTTTTTGTTGTTGTTCTGCTCTGAAGCACCTTGAGCATCTAATCAAGATAGAAAGTGCGCTAGACAAGTCTTATATATTATCATTTTTTTAATTATTACAGTGCATAACACTTTCTTCATCAGAAGTTTCGTATAATAATGCAGCATTATTACTGTAGCTTTAGCAGAGCAGCTGTTAAGCGCACCACGTTTCAAGGAATAAGTTCCTGCCAGGTCCCCACTTACCTCACCTGGGTTGAGAGCAGCACAAAGTGGATCAATAACAAATAATAATCAAGAATAATAATACTCAAATCCTCTCAAATTTCAAACAGACACTGGATTTCAGGTTTAATTACAAGTTAAATAATTTCAATTGTAAATACTAATTTTCAATAAATTGCGTAACTACAAAATGCCGTTCTCATTCTTATTTTTTGGCTTATTATATGCAGCTGGTCGTATTCTTATATCAGTTTTGAATATTGATATAACTTTTTAACCTTTTCAGGACCTTGATGTAAAATAGTGTTTTTAAACAGATCTTGTGTTTTTCCTGAATTGATATATTTAAATAAATAAAATGTAACTTTACTAATCGATCTGAAATGCTACCTACGTCTGGCATCCAATATATCAAATATAAACACAATTACTCCATATCCTGCTTCAGGGCATATACATTCACATAATGTAGTAATGAATTAGAATATCAACATCTACCTATTAGGGGATTTACAAAATCTAAAATCTAATCTAATAGGCTTCAAAGAGTACTAAAGCTGGCCTGTTACCCTGTATGAAAATGATGTATCATCATCATCACCAAAAATATCATTCGAGAAATGTGAGAGAACTCACCAATGTTCCCAAAGATGATGCCGTTCTCTGTGGAAGCAACCTTGATGTTGGCCTTGATGTTGCAAAAATCATGAGGAGCCAGTGTCATAGGCTGGGGCTTCTCAACCAGCTTCAAGTCACCTGAGAAAAAGAGAAGAAAATCAAGCTCTTTCAAAATGCACACATAAAATGCTGAAAAAGATTGATTTCAAAATGTGATTCTACAATGGGTCCCATTGCTGTTCAGACATGAAATGCATTCAAACAAGTGGTAGGTGAGCTTTAACCCTAAATCTCCCGGGGTATTTTGATTCTTGTCATTACCTGGGGGCCCTTAAGATCTCAGCCGCGGATTGCGCGATCACAACGAAAATTTGCGTGATGGTAAAGAATGACGTAATACGCAGTTGCATTGGTAAATTTCACTGAATTCATATATTTTTATTTTATATGAATTAAATATGCTAATTTATTCATGAAATCATACTTTTTGCTCTGATTCACTAAATAAAGCACCTAGAATGCCATTTTTTAATGAAAATATTCTTTATAGCATTCCTAACAATTGTGAATGAAAAAAGATTCTGGTACCAAGACTGATTTCTTATGTATTTTATTGTTTATTAAATTTCTTATGTATTTCTTTGTTTTTTTACTTTGTTTTTTATTGTTTTCTATGATGGAAATCATTCCAGACTTAATTTTGATCATAAACAAGGCAAAATTACTTAAGTTTGATCAGTAAAAGTAGAAATAATGATCCATTTATGAATTTTGGTTAAATACACAATTTGCAATGGATTTGTACATGAAATCACGTTTTTTAAAAGAATTTTTGGTCCGACATGCACTTACATAATGTTGCGTAATGTTGTAACCGTGTACCTGGGCGTCACAAATTTGGTCTCAAAATTTGTGCGAGACTTGAAAGCAAAAAGTCAGTGAGTGGCGAGGTCAAAAATTTTTGCGCGGCAAATATATCGCAAAAATTGTCAGGGGGGCCATTATGGCCCCCCCCGGGGAGAATTAGGGTTAAAAGAGTGTGAAACAGTGAAATTGAATGCTCTTTCATAATTATATATAATCAGACTCCCTGATCAGTGACACATGCAAGTGGTGGGTGGGGTTTAAAAAGAGAGGAAAACAGTGCGATTGAATGCTCTCCAAAAATTACATACACTCAAACTCCCTGATGAAAGATAAGTGTTCGGTGGGCTTTAAAAATGATGGGAAAGCGATCGAACACTCCCAAGGTAGCCGTGTTTTGTAATTGTGTTAAAAATTTGTGATTAAAAGTATCCAAAGCCCAAATGATTTTAGCGATCTATATTTACTGTGCTTTTCACAATGTATGGCTGTTGGCAACTCCCAATGAGAGTTCAAGATATAGTGCCTTATAAGATGTTGCTTTCCTTACCAAGTGTTGCCAGTTCCAGGGAGCAGTTCTGGAGGACGTCTGCTGTTTGGTTGACGATGAGGACATCAAGAACAATGTCATACTGGTTGATGTTGATGTAAGCCTCCGCATAGACAGGGTCGGAGAAACCAGTCAGTTGGGTCACCTGGAAAAGATATGGTTACACAAATGAATGAATGTTGTAAGGTAAATGCCGTCCTCATTGTTGTTGTTGTAGTCATCTTCATCTTCGCCGTCATCGTCGTCATCATCACCACCATCATCGCCATCATCATCGTCATCATCTTCATGATGATGATGATCATCATCATCATCATCACCAACAACATCGTCATCATCTCACCACCACCACTACCACCCCACTATCCTTACCTTGCTGAGTTTAGATGATGAAAGATCTGCAATCTCTTTCTTAGCAGGTGTCCCCATGGTAGCCAAGGTCAAGCTCATTGTAAGCTGATCCTCTGTACTACCAGTATCTGCCTTGGCTAGTAGCTGCAGGAAGTTGATAGGGTCGTCCGCCTGAATGCTGCTGACCTTCTTGTCAAAAAGTCCCTGGAGGAAATTCATCAAAGTTTAAATAGGTTGTAGTAGTTGTCATACAGGTTAAATCCAGTTTAGCATTGCCGGGGGAGGGTGGCCGGATTCATCTCGGATTTATCTGCAGCCCTCTCCTCTAATTGACTAAATTTGGTCCATCCTCCTTCCTCAACCCAACCTTCCTATTCTCCTCCACCACACCCTACTTCCATTTATTCCTTTGTCGCTCCCTTCCCCTCAGACCAAGCACTGTCTCTTCCAAACTCGATGAAAAGGGCAAACAAAAGTTATTGCATTCTTTTTTTTGCAAGCAAAGCATTTGGATTGAAAACCGAGTAGCATAACATATATGTAATTTATAGCTTCCAGAGTAAAAAAATTCACTATAAAGATGATCGTATCCACAACCTTTTTTTGTTTTTGCAGAATCAGTATACGACATTTGCAAAAATCTGTAACAAGTAAAGATATTTCAAAGGAAGAATGTGCTGAATTTCAGTAACAGACCTCACAATTACAACAGAAACTATTGGCAAAGGGTCCTGAGTGCATATTTACCATCACTTTTTAGTGAGCCCAATAACAATAGGCTAGTTTTATATTTCACAAGGGTTATTTTGAACAATTGAAGGAAGACCGGTGCTAACCCCTAGCCCCCATGATTTATTTTCCTTCAGCATCCTACCTTATCAGATGTTTTACTCTCCAGCTGTTTGGCTTGGAGCATGGCATGAAGGGCACTACGGCATTCAGTGTTGAAGATGTCACTGATGAGCGAATGACGCTCTGCGAGTACTTTCAGACAAGTGGCGATGCGATCCACATCGTCATTGGTGATGTTCTATGGAGAGAATACGATACTATGAACGTAAACATGTATTTCAATGAAATAACTATTAGATATTTAAATGTTTTCGTCATCATATTCTTATGTTAATGTGGGACTGCCTAGTTGTAACCTACTGCAATGCAAACTAGAGCATCAACAATGTTCAATCCCAATAAATTGAAATAGTATCGTATCTCATATAAAACAAAATAATGACAGCGTGTGACCTCAGCTTTCAGATATGCTTAGGGGCCTACTCCGAGTCTTGTGGAGATAATTCTTTGCAAAAATAAGTGGAACTTTAAAATATAATAATTCATAATTTTTATCTGATTTTGCTGACATTTTCAATGTGTAATATGATTTTTCTTTCTTCATTCCAATTAACTATCTTGTTGTTGGGATGGACTTTGTAATAAATGTATTCTTTTATATATGTAAAAAAATTTGGAGGTCATTTCAAAGGACTAACAAAATTATTTTTTTTATTGCTTTCATAAAACTGAAATATATCTAAAACTGGTCCATAGTCAATTGGCCTACAAGCAGTTGGTCATAAAATCAGTCAAATGAGTGGTTAGTGTAATTTCACCTCCATCTTCTCGTCATTCTTCACTTAGGCAAATGAAACTTTGGTTTTTAAACAGTTGATCTAACAACATAGACTAAGTCGTATTAGACCAAGTGGAAATAAGACGAAATGGGTAAAGGCTACCTGCAAATTAGACAAATTAGTAAATGAGCTAAACAGCAATCATTTAGGGAGTTACAGGAAAAAGTATGATTTCGCATACTTATTACGCATAAATTAGCATAATCACTTAATAGCGATTCGCATGAAATAAATTACTATACAATCTTGTAGATTATGTCCCAGGCAACCTGCGTGCCAATTTTCGGCGCGATCGCGCGGTTGACGGCCGAGATCTTAGGGGGGGGGGGGCCTGGGAGCCCCCCCCGGCCATATGAACTCCCAAAATACCCCGGGCTAGATAGGGTTAACTTACCGTTTTTGCAAGGCCTGACTTTCCAAGATGAATGATGGTTGCCATTATCAACATTGCCTCAGCAAGGAATCTCTGTAATGGTCAGGGAATTAATATGAGAAGAAAGCAGAAAAACATGTTTAAATGCTTCAATTTAATATGAACAAAGTGAAAGACACAAGATGCTTTTAAGAAAAGCTCAACGCAATCTTTCTAAGTCACTCAAACGATGTTTTTTAATCCTACATTAGTGAATTTTTTCCTGGACACGGTTCCTTTTATTTGATCCTGATGGATCTGAGGAATCTACAAGTGTGGCACAAGCTTTTAAGTGGTTTGTGATATAAAATGAAGGTAAAACACTGAAGGATAACAGGAAGTTAGATACATACTACATAACAATTCGATGAGTGTAAAAACTAGTATTCGATTGCCGACTGTTGGTAAACTGATCAAATGCATTGTTTATTACACCGAGGCCTATTGCATAACTTACATTCTGTTTCTTTTGATCCTTGGAGAGGTCAAGATAGCGTAGGGCAAGCTTGGTGAGAACTGTAGACAGACACGCACCTACAAAGAAATCCCCATCCATCAGGAAACCTCGTAAAGCGGGTCTGAAAGAGAAACAGATGAGAAAAAAAATTAACAAATAAGCCTGGAAAATAATGTACTAAAATGCATGTATAAGAGTAATTTAGTCTATAGGAAATCAGATCGAGCTGGGCCCTCAAGGGACTTTACCACTCATAAAATATACAAATCTTATTAATTTTCCCATAACTCAATATTTGGATCAATTCAAAGGATTATTTTGAATGAAAAAAGCAGGAAAAACAATCTCCAAATAAAATTGCTTTTCTTCCAATGCAAAAGCAGCACCCCCCCCCTTGGACATGAATATCACCTTTTTTTTCTCTAATTTTCTCTGAAGCACATTTAAACATTTAATTAAGATGGAAACTGCTATACATTTTATATGAATTACCATTATCATTGCCATAATCACCATCATAATTTGTCATCCATTATCATCAACAACACTAATATTAGCAGCATCATCATAAGGAAAAATAATCCTGATACAGATTTGCCACTTTGACTCTCCGAGCCGGCCAACCCCCCCCCATCCCTCACCCAAGGCCAAATATATCCTACCTTTGTTCCTCCTTCTTAGTAGACACAACACTGAGGGCGCTCTGCGTGGCATAAGTTCCCATCTCCGTAACAAGACGTTTAGAGGCAGACACTTGGACATTCTCCTCTGAAAGAAAATAACATACAATAATTTACAATAAATTGCCCAATTGAGCGCTATGGAAAAATGTACATTTACCTGAAATCAAATAATCCTCAACAGCATGAGTAAAGCCCTGTGCTGCTCATATTCCAAATGTAAAAAAATTATATTAAGTTCATTTACTCAGCATCTTCTTGTTCACAAGGAAATTCAGTGTCATACTCCATCTTCAATTTCATCATTATACCATTTTCGTCTTTTTTTATATCATTGAAATAATTATCATCAACATTTATCATTAACTTCATCCCAAAGATCATCATCATGTTCGTCTTTGTTTCTATCATCACACCACCACCATCACCTCTATCATCATCATCATCATCATCATCATCACCATCATCATCATCACCACCATCATCATCATCACCATCACCATCACCATCACCATCACCATCATCATCATCATCATCATCATCACCATCATCACCATCATCATCATCATCATCACCATCATCACCATCACCATCATCACCACCATCATCATCGTCATCACCATCATCATCATCATCATCACTATCATCAACATCATCATCATCATCACCATCACCATTATCACCATCACCATCATCATCACCATCATCATCATCACCATCATCACCATCATCATCATCATCATCATCATCATCATCACCACCATCATCATCACCATCATCATCATCATCATCATCACCACCACCATCACCATCATCATCATCATCACCATCATCATCGTCACCACCATCATCATCATCATCACCATCATCATCATCACCATCACCATCATCATCACCATTATCATCATCATCATCACCATCATCATCATCATCATCATCATCACCATCATCATCATCATCATCATCATCACCATCACCATTATCACCATCACCATCATCATCATCATCATCATCATCATCATCATCATCATCATCACCATCATCATCATCATCATCATCATCATCATCACCACCATCATCATCACCATCATCATCATCATCATCATCATCATCATCATCATCACCACCACCATCATCATCATCATCATCATCATCATCACCATCATCACAATCGTCACCACCATCATCATCATCATCATCATCATCACCATCATCACCATCATCACCATCATCACCATCATCATCATCACCATCACCATCGTCACCACCATCACCATCATCATCATCATCACCATCACCATCATCACCATCATCACCATCATCACCATCATCACCATCATCACCATCATCACCATCATCATCATCATCACCATCATCACCATCACCATCATCATCATCATCACCACCATCACCATCATCATCATCATCATCATCATCATCATCATCACCATCACCATCATCAACATCGTCCCAACATTCATCCTCATTATCATCATCACCATCACCATCCTCCTCCTCCTCCTAATTACCTTGAGTGTCCTCGCCAGCAGCTTTCTTCATCTCGTCATCGACGATTGGGATCTCTCCCAGCAGGTTGCGTACCTCGGTCATCAAACTCTGAATGTCCTCAATGCTGGTGCAGTATTCACCAAGGATCCAGAGTGCGGCCCGATGGATCCTACATAACAAAATAACAATAAAATCCATCAAATTTCATTGCTTGCAGGGCTAATATCATTACTGCTACTTCTATTACAATTACCAACTAATACTACTAGAGTAATTCCATGAACCAAGTATGCCCCCCATTCCTTACATATTACATTTCTAAAAAGTTTTCCTCCGTTTTCTAGTTGGTATGATAAGTTATAAAGCAGTTAAATAAGGAGATAATGGGTATTGGACATAAAAAAAAATCTTGATTAATTCATGACATTGTACTTGCACTACTACTGGGCAAATCCTTTACAATATTCAACCATTTTTTATGTCATGCCCCTATTCATACTTCACTTAATAAACTTCATTTCACATGAACTTTTAAAGTAGACACAAATAACATCAGAAAGGTCCATAAATAAGTGGTCAGACGTACACACTTTATTCTTAACTCCCAATCTTGACAACCAAGAAAGAGTCTGAACAAATTACAAAGAAATTTCTGGAAATAGGAATATTCTTCCAAATACAATTCAATCTTATAAAAAAATCACAGAAATAGGAACAGTTAAAACGGCAGCTCCCTTTTTCCCAAATAGGATTTTTTCATTTGCAGGTAGGTTTATGGAATTGCCATATTGTTACCCGGACCATAAATACCACTGCTGCTTCTAATGCGGGTAACTTCTACTACAAGTCGTACTGCTGCTACTATCACCATCATCAGCACCTCTATCATTGCTACTACAACAACAAAATAACTACCACTACAACACCTTTATCACTACTACCACAAAACCTATATCACTGCCACTACCACACCTCCATCACTACTACTACAACACCTATATCACTGCTATTACAACTTCTTACTTGACAGCCTTGATTGTAGGGAACACCTCCAGAAGTTTACTGATGATCAAAGACTTCAACTGTTCAAAGCGTTCTATAGCTTCTCGCACAAAGACAAGAACATCAGCTGCTGCCAGCTCATTGGTATCGCTCAAGAATTCCATCAGCTGTAAAATATAGATGGAATACAAGAATAATTCACCAAACATCTAATAACACCATCTTAAAGTCGCAAATGTATTTGGGACGGGATTGTATTTCTGTTCTCAGTGGGTTCAGTTCATCATGCACATATCACTCCCAAATCGTCACACGCACCACGAACCGTCCTCTCTGCGCACTTCGCGAGGCGCGATAGCGCACTGTATCTTTTCCACGAACCGCCCTCTCTGTTATGATGCCCACTGTGGCGTAAATAATTCACTTCAAGAAAATATAAAGATACGGGATGAAACTTTGGAACCTGCACTGTGGAAAGAAAACGCCGGTAAATAATTTGCTCTCCTTGTAGGTTCACTTATTGCTGGTTTTAAAAAAGCTTTTCTTTAAATGCGTTTTCTGCCAAACTTACTTTCGCATCGAAGTGCGCATAGAGGACGGTTCGTGGTGCGTGCGACGAAATGGTGTGTGATAAATATACATGCATGTAATAATGTTTAATTCTTGTATAGCACATATCGTGGTTCTATAGGGACAGGGATATCTCTGTAAAGGTGTCATGTGCAAGTACACTTTATGATACTGTATTAAATTGATGAAATGCCAATAGTCAGACAAGAAAAAACACGAGAATCATTTGATAAAGAAAAAAACATTTCAAAATTTTGTACAAAATAAATGTGAAAATAAAGACTTGCTGAAAAACCAACACACAAAAATTGTTCAATTTTTACAATAAAAGGAACATTATACCGACATATGAAAAGAAAATTGTAAATCATGGAACATTACTGTGGAATTCTACAACAGTTTCCAAAACCAGTTTAAACTCTACATGCAGCCAAAAGGTCTGATTCAATTGAACTGATTGCAACATGCTGGAATTAGTCTTAAGTTACATTGAGAGAGATTGTTTTAAGAGAAATGAGTTTTGAAAAATAGAAAAAAATTGTGAAAATCCTAATCACATCTTACCAGTGGAATGACAGTAGCTGCGACATCAGGGAATTTGACGCTGCAGGAATGTAGAGTTCTCACCAATAGCTGGCGGTATTTACCGGTATCCTCATGCTCTCCGACGTTCTGGGTCTTGCTCACTTCCTTCTTCAATACAAGCACCATCTAAACAGGCATTCAACAGGCAGGTCATGTCAGGCATTTTTTTAAACATGGAAATTACAAAAAAATTATCACAAAGAATGTACTAATCCTCCCCTAAAAAAATTCACAGAAAGATTAGAAGTGCTACTATGGAAATTATAAATACATGTACACAGCAATGCATTAGAGCAATTCCATAAAATAATAGACCTTTTTTCTACATCTGACCCCCATTTTCTCAAGTTTTACTTTACTTCATAAAATGACCAAGTCATAGTCATTTGAGAGCATTACAGATTGTCAAAAGAACAAGATATCAGAGACAAAAAATGTCATGAAGTTCCCACTTATCGGGGGTGCCCATTAATTAAGCTAAATTTTCTTATCATTTAACATTTAAAAGATGACAGCAACAAAATGACAGGTTTTACATGGTAATCAATATGAAATAGGTAAAATTTGTGTATACATATTGTTAGTGAAGAAAGTGACACATTGTTTTGTTTCTACAGAGGCAATCGTTCTTTGTGACTTCAAAGTTCCTGGTGACTTCCCTCCTTTGCATTTGAATGTTTTTCTACCGAAGGTGGAAACTATGTAACAAGATGAATTCTGATTTGCTAACACCAGACTGGAGAAAAACACTGGGAATGACTGTACTATAACTGCAAGATTGGGGATCATCCAAAAAAGCAACTGAAAATATTTTCCTTTCCCGTGGTACACTTGGACGAATGAACATATGATAAAATGACTTGATGCTATTAAGGTGATGGGTGGAATTATCCTAAACTTCATTGATAACATTTACTCACCTCTTCAATGTTCCTGGATGAGATCAGATCTAGGGCTAGATCTAGGGTCTTACGACGGACCTCCAGGTCAGATGCTGACAGGACACGGAGGATATCCATCACGAGTTCCTGAGAAGTAAAAAAAAAACAAAAAATGAAATAAAAAATGACACTTCAAACTGATAAAAATCACAATTCGCTCAGGCCTGTATTCAGAACTCCGGATTAACTCTGGTCTTAAGTTGTGGTTTAGCTATGGATAGGAAGCTTAGACATTAATTTCTAAGGCCCGTATTCTGAAGTCGGGTTTAACTTAAACTCAGGTTTAAAGTCATGGTTTAAGTATGGCGAGCCAATTGTTACATAAATCACTAACAGTAGAGATATCATACTTCAGCTCATTTGGCTCTCAAATCATTCATATTTGTATAGGAAGTATAAAAAGATTATTGGCTTCACCATCGATGAATCAGGAAAGAGCACAATAAACATAAGAATAATACAACCGAATAAAAATTTTGACACTTTTGGCTTCCCATAATTTAACACAGAGTTAGACCATGGTCTAAGTTAAACCTGACTTCAGAATACGGGCCAATGAGTACAAGTTCAATTTATCTGCTCATTTGACTCTCAATTTATTCATAACTGTCAGGACACAATATAACTAAAATAAAATCGCAGCATGTGCGCTGCAACTGCCATCTGATTTATTGCAGACGAATTACAGACCGCATCTCAGACATTTGACATGTCAAATCTTCCCGTGCTTCTTCCAAGGTTTTGATAATTTGAGCCCATCAGATTTGACCTAGATGGTGACGTCATAACCAATTTGAAGATGGCATTGCGATGCATTGCAGAGTTATCTCTGGCAGTTGCAATGTGTGCGCCAGGCTGTGGTGCGATTGCACAGAGGATACGACTGGCAACTTGTTGTAATTGGATCCTAGAGCAATCGCTTTGTATAGTGTGAGCTGGACTTAACATGTAACAGACTAAGACTAACCTGTAGAACTTTTTCATGAGCTGGGGTATCCTTGAGAGCAATGAGACGATCAAGAACAATCAGCTTCACGTTGTTATCACTTTCCTTGATGATCAGATCTATGTAACATGATGCTGCAGCCTGATGGAAAAGACACATGCATATTCGTGTTTTCTTTGGTGAAAAGGTATTTATAACAATCACCGCTCACAATTTTTTCTCCAACAAAGGCTAGCATATCAAGCAGAGAGAGTTTCATAAAGCAAGTAGTAAGGGATTTTCACTTAGTACTTCATTATTAGCTAATCTGATGAAAGGATTTCAAAGCTTATCATACATGCAGTTGTAAGTGAAAATGACTTTCATGAAATGTATTTATGTTTCCTACGTGCAATGTATCGGGGGGAGGGGGTTACTTAGGGTTGACATTTTCATGATCACAACTCCTGCAGCATTGTAATTGGATTAGGGTAGAAGTAATTAATTCTGGATTTTACAACCTAAACAGAAATTCATAGCATTTCCCTCGTTAAAAACATCTACATGTGGACCTAAATTTTGTATATTGTCATATCAGAGATATGAAATGGGACTCAATTTCTTTAATTCACCAACGTTTCATTGTTAAAGAATTTGATAGTACTGTCGAAATTCTCAATTCATTTCTTTACCTTGACAGCTGTGGGGGCGCTAGACAGAGTGACCAAGGTGCCTGCAGCTTCGTAACGGACAGCAGGGCTGGACGATTGGAGTAGGTTATAGATACAACGGATAAACCTAGCACGCTCGGACGGGTTAGCATGACAGACCTAGGAGAGATAGGGAAACAATGGTGGCAATTTGAATTACAGACACTTCCACAGTTGATAGACAATAGGATGAAACACACTTTTTAGCAATGTTGAGATTTTGCTCCTAAATAATAAGCAACACCTACATGGACACATTCTGAAAGCCTCGAGGGCAATGCAATGAAGTATTTTTACAGAACAAAAAATATCAAATATACATTTTATCATTACTAACAATGAAAGTGCAATACTGCTTTATTTACATGCATATAGGCTATATCATGCTTCATCATAAAACATCATAAAATAATGTCATAAAACATCATCAATCATGCATTATACCACAACTAACAATAATTGCCTAAGTCTGATTTAAATCATGCTTCATAGATATAATCCAATGATTTGGCTATTTTGGGTCCCATAACATGAAGTTTAGCTATTGACCATTTGACTGGTTAACCCTCATTCACATTGGCATCTAAGTATAAAATGGCAGAGCTATCGGTCTCTTTTCCGGTAAATATTAATTTTCTGACTTGCTTTCTTCTGTTAAAGTTTACTGGATAGTATTATCATACTTACCTTATAGACAAGTTCAACAATGACAAGCTGAAGAATATCATTGAAGGAATGAATCTGATCAATACATGTACTAAGGTAGTCCAGAGCTCGCTCCTGTAAGGGAACAAAAAACAACAATGAAATATTATCACTATAACATTTTATTATTTTATCATAGTTACAAAAGAGACAATATCATGTGATAAGTGAAATTGTCATCATTAAAATCACCCTTATTCCCATTATCATCCCCTAAATTATCATAATTGTGATCGATATAATGGTCACTGTAACCATCATCATCGTAATCCCGATGATACTCCTGATAATCATCATTACTGTTCTCGCAGTAGACCTCATAATCATCATCATCACTATCACCATCATCATCTTTATCACCACCACAACCACCACCACCTCTAGGTTGGGCTAGTTTCTCCAGAACAAACAGGATCGATGTCTCTCATCAGTTTAGTATTCTTTGTTGTCACCATCATCACCACCACCACCATCACCCCCACCTCTTCCACCACCATCCTCATCATCACCATCGATATCTCCTCCTCCTCATCATCTTCATCTTCACCCTCATACTCTTATTCTCTTCCCCCCCTCCCTCATCTTCAACATGAATGCATTTGAATCAATACAAATTTGCTGCTTCCTTCTTTACCTGATCAACATGTATCAGCATCATGAAGGCATTTCTCTTACTGGAAGCATCCTGTTCTTGTTCTAAGAAGTTGTGGATAAGCTCAGGGGCATCGGGGATCAGCGTATCAAAGCTCCTGAAACAGAGAAGACAAATGTGTTGATCAGGGGCCCATTTCATGAAACAAATATTCAGTGCCTTTACAGTTCTGCTCCGAGCCAATCATATGTATTTCAGAAGCTTGTGAAAAAATATCCCTGACTACATCTTTCATTTCGATTTCCATTTTATCTGCTCATAAAAAATCCACAAAATATAAACATATATTGTCAAACAGCATTAAAAAAAGTCAGATTTACAAAGAAATACCAAATAATTTGGATTTGTAAAATGCTCCTAGATAGACTACATTATGCTATTTCATAAACACCCAAATAAACAATAGCTGGGTCACGTTTTATTTAAGGACTTGCAACTGTTGTAACTTTGCCATTATGGCAACTACCTTTGAAGCCTCGAGTGTGATTGACTGCTGAGCCCTGTTACCACGGTAGTTGCCATTATGGCAAAGTTACAACAGTTGCAAGTCCTTTATGAAACGGGTCCCAGATCTATTGATTGAAGGATTAACAGGGAATTTAATTACACCTGAATGATCAAGTTCACAACATTTATAAATAGACCAATATATGCAACATATTTTTGGTGTAAAAATAATGACATGTTAGAGTTGTAGGAAAAGACTCACTTGTAGATCGTAAAGATGGCCAATACTGCATTTCGCCTGACGTAACTATGGCGATGCTCAAGACATGCCCTGATAGCAGGCATCAGTGGTTCCAGAAGCTCCGCCTCCTTGAGCTTGCACAGGAAACGAAGGGTGGACCCGCGGATGAACTCGTTGGGATGCTGAAGATCCTATAAACACGAGGAAAAAGGCTACATTTTACATGATAAAGTATTCTGCGTATAATTGAGGGCTACTTTTCATAGCTTACGGCCTAAATCTGTGTAACATTTGATAAGTTTTAACATTAAGATGAATGGGGATTTCCAGGTTTCCTTTGAGGATTTTAGGGGCGGCAGCCCCAGCCCCCATGTAATACTTTCCTTGATTACTTTCATAAAAAAATTTAGCATACTTGCCAAAATTGTTTCTTTGAACATCTTCAAGGCTCATTTGACCAATCAAGGAACTTTGGAAGCCTTTCATGAAACAAATAGTCAGCAATCTCCAATAACTGTCATAAGCTATTGAAATCCTTGCATCCGATTGGCTAAGATGCAAAACTGTCAGTGAAAATCACTGACAAAAAATGCTCATCATATATAACAGGCATACACCTGTACATATATTTTTACATGAAAGCCATATCTCAATTATAAAAAGAGAAGATGTTGAGTAATCAAAATCGAAAGTTAAATCTAAGCAAGAGGTTTTCACCCACCTTCCTGTATGCATCACAAACAAGGATCATTTCCTGGAGGAGTTTGCCATCTGGGTGAGTCTTTGGAACAATCTCCCAGAAGATCAGCAATAGTTTCTTGATAGTGTGGTCCTAAGCAGACAAATGAAATGAAAAACTCAGATGTAATCAAGATTGGAATTACCACAGAATGAAACTCTCTCTAACATGAACAATTTATTATATTTTAGAGATATGTCAAAACGCTTGAAGACATACTGTTATGCGCACCAAAACAGGTATTTGATAATTGCATTCTTCTATAGGCCTATTTCTGTTTTTTCGGAATCAATACAAAGACAGAATATCATTTGTGGAAAATGCAACTTTGCATTGAAAAATGCAGGTATGACTGATTGCAAGTATGTCAAAGAGAAACTGCAAAAAGGGAAAGATTTTCACTGATAAAAATTCATCCCAAGTAATAAACTAAGTAAAGTCTGTGCCATACTACTCCATGTATATCCCACTACTGCTAGTATGTAAAACAATAATGTACTACGTATCTTCTTCCAAATACGGTTTACAATTGAAAAAAAAATGCCTATCGGTTGACAGCTGTTTTTAAACGGCCTTTTTCTTTCCTCATGCAGCGATCATTTCTTGTATGATGAAATGTGTGGATTATGGATGAAATGACTATCATAAGAATACTGAGAGGATAGATGCCGCTGTGACTGCATTAGATACAGACCTTGAGCGGTAGAAGAAACCGGATGACATGCATCAATATTCCAGGGAACTTCTCTCCATTGAGAATCATGTAGATAAGCTTCTTCAGAGCTTCAGTCTTGGTCTTTGTGTCTCCTTTCTCTGTTGACAAAAGAAGGCAATACAGGTTGCTAGTTGATAATAGAACTCTGAACACAATGATTAGCCTGTCATTTGCCCATGTACGGGTACATTTACAGATGGTCTTATACCCTCCCATCGCACAAAATAGAATATTATTGCGAAGCTTGGTTTAAAAAATTATGATGGCAATGCTTGGAAGCAATACTAAAAACTAACCCTGTAAGTTAGAGCTCTGATGGGATCGGATGATCGGGATCACATACTCTTCCCTATGATCGGTATCGGTCAAAAAGGTCGGCAGTAAATATCGGATTTTGCTATTTGTTTATCAAGCACAAAAAAACAGACCCATATTGTCCTTAACTGACTTGATTGTCCTTAGCTGACCCCATGCATGCCAAGCACTACTCACATATCTTATTCTTCATTTGGCAAATAATATGGTATTAATGACGAGAAGAGTATAAGATATTGTTCATCACTGTATCGAGTGTAAGGATGCACCGATGCAGCGCTGTAAATGAGGTAGTTCTGGTTCCTGTTTCATAATCACAAAAATGTCAATGTTACTATACAACATGCATTAATAGCCAATCATATTAAATAATTTCAGTAATTTTAAACTGTTATTATAACAAGTTCTATGAAACAGAATGAAAAAGAATAATTTCAGTAATTTTAAACTGTTATCTGTTATTATAACAAATTCTAAGAAATCGAACCCATGTTGTGAGATGGTGCTGTTCAAAGCGGCTACATGTTTGTCTTTAATAAGCATTTACTATTCCATGAAATTGGGCCCAACCCAAAGGGGTATTAACTCACCTATATCAGTCTTTAGTTGCATCTCATTAGGCGGCTCTACATCCATATTCATATTAATGAGGGTATAGCATGGTAGCTCTAAAGTGGACGTCATCTTGATCGATTAATCCTCAATGCAACAGAGAGGATAAAGGGTAAACTGTGGAAAAATAAAAAGAATAAAATTGCACGTAAGTCAGGTGACACAAACAGCTAAGTATTACTATACTCTTAGGGACAGTGACTTTCCGCGATTGCGGAACATGCACAAAATTCACGGAATCAGCCTTTTGTAACTCAAAGTGGCTTTTCAATTGGAAAACATATTTCTTCTCAAAATCATCAAAATCTACTTTTCCTTAAAAAAAAATCTGCACATTCTCCGTTTTAACAGAAATATCTCTGTCAATATTTGACATCATGAGTTGATTTTTAGCACCATTCTTTTTCTTACTTCATAAGCTTTCCAATGGCAATGGTACCAAATTTGGTGGGATTCCTTCAAATGTCTGTTTCCCGCTAAAACATGGTTACAAGTTTAACTGTTCAATACTTTTTTGTCAGAACAAAATCTGCATACTTTCCCCTGTAAATTGGAATATCTCTGTCAAGACATCAGACAATGAGTTGGTTGAAACACCATTATTTTTCTTATTTCAATTTTCACAAGATTTCAAACGCCAACGCCACGGTAGTATACCAAGTTGTGTGTCCGGACGATCAATTTTGGAAAGTCATTCGGAAAAATTTACAAAGTTCCATCAATTTTTTAGTACAAAATGTTTTTTAGGAAATATCATAAAGTCCAAAATAGAAAATTATTACAAGTATCGAATTCATATTTTTAGTGTAATCCAAAGACAAAAAAAGGCTTCAAAAAGATGAAGTGTCCGGACACCCGACCCCCATCCCATGCACGGCCAATATGGAACTCTCTCAAATAGGGGAGACAATCTCCCACATTGGAGACTTGCTTTGCGGGACAAAAGAAACAACACCAACAAAAGCACAATTTTTTCCACCCAAAATTTTGTCTCAGCTCACTGAGGTCAGAAGCCCATTTGTTTTGTATGTGATTGACAACAAAAATCCTTATCGAAACAAAAGTAGACAGTGAATTTTTAAGTAGACAGTGAAAAGGGGTAATTTTTCATGAGGAATCTGCTTATCACATTTTTATTTGCCGCCAAGGTAATCTTTTGGCTTTGCAGCAAATGTAAACAAAGGAAATTGGACTCCAAAACTGGAGACCGTCTCTGAAATTGGATACCCAAATTCTTTACAAAAGTCTCTGATATTGGAGATAATCTCCCACATTGCAGACAGTCTCCAATATTGGCCATGCACCTCTACCTGTCTACTGCCCATTATTTTAGCGGTAGGCATTGGTAGGCCTACCAAATTTGTTGCGATTCCTTCAACTTCAAGTCAAGATTTCAAAAAGTCCCCAACTCCCTACAATTTGCTGCAAATATAATCCACATACACTCCCACTTGAGTCACAGGAGCAAATTTCAAAAGGCCAGATTTTTTTATTCCAATGGCATTGGAATAAAAATAATCTTTAAAAAATAGGCGACCACCAGATGAAGATTGCGGCATTGCACAACTGGGCCAGTCTTCTTCTTCTGTATCCTTCCTCCGCTGTATCGGAGATCCGCAGTTTGATACTGCATTAATGGTAGCGTTACATATTTTGACGTGAGAGTAAGGTAGATCGAGAGAGGTGAATCTTATGCAAGAAATTTAAGACAAGTAGGTTAAGGTCGTTTCTGGAGGAATCTGCTAATTCGACGTCAGGTAGAAACAGGACGGAAGCGGTAAATTGTTGAGGTTCTTGATCATTGAAATACACAGAAAAATACTGCAGTTCCTCGTCTTCTTTTATTAAGTGTAGAAGTGTTTTCCTGTGTGTGCTAAACGCTGGGCATTCTCCAACAAAATGTACAACGCTTTCCACTTCGGAGTGGCAGAACTTGCAGGACGTTGTGGTACTTTGATTCAGAGAGAATAATCTTCTATTCGTTGGGTATGTACTGCAGGATAATTGAGCTCTGATGGATATAGCTTCCCTCAAGAGAGGGCTGGAGACTTGCTTTGGGTAATAATTCTTTTTATTACGTTGGGTCATGCCCGACCATAGACTTAGAGAAGATTTTTTAGCAACTGCAATTTCAAGGGCTGCATAGTGTTGTTTATAAATTTTTCCCATTGCTAGCTTCTTCCATACTTTATATGGAATGCGCTCTCTAAGGATGTTAGTGAGACTTGGAAGCTCATAACTATTGAGAATTTTTATCCAGCGTCTTACCAATGGTGTATTGTTTGCTATACCATTCAATAGGATTCTTCTTTCAGTGCGCTCGTCTGAAAGGCTTGCATATTGCCCAAGTAAGAGAAGAATTTCATAGTCGATTCGCTTATCCATTGGAAGGATATCTAGCAATAAATAAACAATTTCGTCAGCCGCACTCCTTGGCAAACCAAGCACTCTTTTAAAAAGAAAAGATTGAGCCTTGTTCAGACGGGACAGCATGTAGTTGGTAAGTTGGATAATCTGAATCCCATATAGCATTCTTGGTATGCAGAACATTTTCCAAAGATGAGTACATATTGGTGGCAGCAGGCGTAGAGTTCCTTGCTTTGTTCCAGTAAGCGAGAAGAAGGTGTTATATCCCTTTGATATGATGTCATTGGTGTGATCAATATTACAATTGCTTTTTATTATGCCAAGGTGTGGGTGCTCTCTGCTTTCCTTGATCGTCATTCCTCCCATTTTCCACTCGATTGAACTTACACTGGTTGATGTTTTTTTGTTTATTACTACTACGGCACTTTTTTGTGGATTAATTTTATATCTCCAGGCACAGGAATAATTGAAGGTGAGGTCCAGCATTGATTGGAGTTCACGAGGGCATGTACTGATAAGAGCAACGTCATCTGCTAGTACTATCACTCCCATGTAGCAACCGTTTATAGAGCATCCTAGACAAGCATTCCTTAGTGATTTGATCAGGCCATCAATGAAGACTGTATATAAGGTGGGAGAGAGCACACTTCCCTGTTTTACACCTTGAAGGATTTGAAAAGGAGAGCTGACTTTTCCTTCCCACATGACTCTACTGGTACTACCATTGTAGAATTCTTCCAGTGTAGATAACAGAGATTCATGGAGGCCTAGGTTTTGAAGCTTAGAAAATAGGCCTTTATGCCAAACGATGTCAAATGCTTTCTGTGCATCAAGAAGAGCAAGATATGTTGTGCATTTCTTGGCAGAGTTCAGTTGGATTATTAATTCCAGTGAGGATGCAGTAAGGAGGCAAGATTTGCCTTTCTGGAATCCAAATTGTAACTGGTCTGGGACATCATTTATTGCAAGTGGAATTTCTAGTTGAGATTTGATGAGCATTTCCAAAACTTTACCAATTGTTGAAGAAACTGTTATGCCTCGGTAGTTAGAAGGATCTTTAACATCTTTTCCTTTTCCTTTGTGAACTGGGACTATAAGGCCGGACTTCAAAGGTTCAGGAATATACTTTAGGGATATACATCGATTGAAGAGGGCGAGGAGTAATTTCCGAGCTATTGGGCCAAGATATATAAGATGCTCAGGAGATATATTATCAGGTCCTGCAGCTTTTTGTTTCTTGAGAGAGTTAATAGCTTCATCTAGATCTTTTGAAGTAGAGGGTTGAAGTGGTTGATTCAGACTGTCCTGGAACGGGCGAGTGGGGAAGGCTTCATCTATTTCAGGCGGAGAAGAGGCATTTATATAATCCGGTTTAGCAAGATCTGAGAAATATGTGTTGAAGCCATCTAAAACTGCCTCTCCTTCATACGTTGTACCCCTATAAGATAGTGTGTCGGTGGACCGAGATCCTTTGGTGCGTTTGACAAGCCTATAGAAGAGTTTGTCATTGCTACCTTTAGCATCCTCAATTTCTGAAAGGAGATTATTGTGACACATCCTCCGTGCTTGCCTGATGCTACTTCTAAAAAGACGTTTGGTGTATATATGCTTGATCCAGAGAGGGTCCTTGCCTTTTGGTTTCCCGCTGGCCCTCCAGAGACGCCAATAATGTTGAGATTGTTTATAACATGCCTCTACCTTTTTTGTCCACTCTCTTTTCCCTTTCCTTTTTCTTTTCTGACGGCCCTTCGAGTGTGGTAGAGTTAGTGATACCTTCAGCATTTCTTTGCTAAGTTGATCAAGCAACAAGTCAATTTTAGTCGGATCCAAACACATTGTAGGAAGATTAAAGAAAAGTTTCTTTGATATTTGTTCCATAGGAAGAGTATAGAGATGGTGCCGCTGGTCTGCACTGCACTGATGCCAAAATATCTTAGGACGAAGTATAGACTTTCCAGATCCTCCAGTAATGCGATCAGGTATATCATGATCTACTTGATAATTGGCTAAAAGTGGTAGTGAAAATGTCACTTTAACCGGTGTGTGGTCAGAGGTGTTTAGAGGATCATCATGCTCAATAAGAAGGTCAGAGAAGCAGTTTTCTAGTTTTGCGGGTATTATAAAGTCATCAATGTATGAATGTCGTAAACCATCATCTGATTGGAAGGTGTACAGCTCCTTTTTATTTTGGAGAGATGACAAGTTAATCATGTTCTCACTAATCAGAAATTCCTTTAGAATACGTTTTGTAGGTTTCTTGCACGATGCATTTGTCAGATCAGCATTCAGATCTCCACCAAGTATAATCAAGGCCTCTTTATGAGTTGTTTCGATGTGGGATATGGTAGAGAGCATATGATGATACTCAGAAATACTATTGGCATCAACATCACACGGAAAGTATCCATTGCAGATAATTAAATGCGAGTTTGATGGCTCATGGAGTAGATCTGTAATAATTAATCTTTGTGATTGAGATTCTATTTTTGTTGCTTTCCAAGAGCTTGATGTTCTGATGAATGTAGCTACTCCACCCTTTGCTCTCCTTCTTGGTAGTGGTAACGATGAGTTATTTTGCTGTGATATACTAAAGACTTGGAAGTTATCATTGATATTAGCAAGCTCATTAAGGTCCCAATGGTAAAGCCAGTGTTCTTGAATTAATAGGATATCCAATTCTTCTAATAGACGTGATATGAAAGCATTGTTAGACTGTGCCCCCCTGCAGTTGAAGGTTCCCATTCTTAGTTGTTTTCCTTGTTGTTTTCTAGTAAGTGGAGACTTGTGGAGGTTAAGTGTAGTATTTGTTGGTGTTGGGCTCTCAGTGCTTGGCGAATGACAGGGTCTGTAGTGGATAGGGGTAGTGCTAGAAGATTTATTGTATACATCACTGCCTGGTAAGTGTTCTCCATTAGAGTTTTGTGGTCGGCGGTTGAGGCTCGGCCCTGCCGAAAATCCTGTAGCTTTGGTGAAGGTGTTAGGTTGGAGGCCTCCTGATTCAGTTCTTGAGTGACTGATGATCTATCTTTCGTGATGCTGTTATCCTGTTGTTTCCTGGGCTGTTGTAATTCAAGGCATTCTTGAAGAGATATTGGGCTGAGGGGCCTAGAGGTGTGGTAGTGGCTGTTTCTATTTTTCTTTCTCTGAGGTAGATCTGAATCATTGGTATCATGACGAGAGTTACTCTGCTCTTGACCATCTTTAACCTTGTCTGCATAAGATACAAACTGTGCCTGCATATCGTTTATCTCTCTTGCTGTATCCTGTTGGGTTTTTGATGTTACATAACTTGTTTGTGCTGGCCATTGATCATTATAGTTGACTGCACTTTGCCTTCTTTCATTTGAATGAAACTTGGTGTTTTGACTCTTCCTGTTATTATTATTTATTCCTTTGCTGACATATGGATGGTTTGGTTTCCTTCTGATGAATTCTGGGTGTTTCTTTTTCACACTGAAGGGAGGTTGAGCCTGAATACTAGTATCATAGTTAGAAGCCTTGTCTGAGCTGGTATCGTCAGATAAGAAGCATTCATCAATCAATGGAGAAAATGAGTTCCTGATGGGTATTCTATCTCTAGTATTACATGTAGATGTTCTCCTTTTCATCTGACCTTTAGGCTCATTTCTGACTCTAGAAGTTGACTTTGAGGTATGTTGCAGGGGAGGATTCTCATTCATCATAAGATCAACTCCTTGTTGAAGGCACTGTGCATATATGAAGTCGAGTTGAAGTTGTAAGTCATACACTGTATCATCACGATCTTTTACAGCCTTCTCTAATTTATGAATGTAGTGATCTTTTTGTTTAAGTAGATTCTGATCATTAAAACGCAGATCTTGTAACTGCTTGATTTCTCTGGTAGACTCCCCCATCTGCCTGTGAAGACCCTCATTTTCGCTCATGGTCAGGCTAGTAAGTGATCTCTGAACTTTGAGGTCTTCTCTCAATCGATCTTTTTCTTTTTTCATTTTGAAACAATGAGTGCAGGGACCTGTAGAATCCAAAGAGTCTTGACTTTGATTGACATTATTACTCTTCTTGAGTAATTTTTCCCCTTCTGGCTCTAACTGCTCTACTGGAGAGATGATGGAGGGGGACTGGTTAGCATTAGGAACTGGGTCAGGAGTACCAGATTCTTCTTCCAAAACCTCTGGAGTCTCCATGCTCAAGGTTGGAGGATTCACAATACTACAGGAGGAGCAGATAATTGATTCGTCTTTAACTGCTCTGGTAGGGAGGCAATGAAGGTGAAACCACTTGCAGCAATCTTGACATTCAACAGAGTTTTCAGTATTTGGTGAATTGCAAATAGCACAGTTTTCTTCTTGAGAAACCTGACTTTCTTGAGATGGTGTAGGTGGTGTAGACAGCTTCATAGGTATATCTTCCTGGAATCTGCAATCTGCACAGATGAAATCAATCTCATCCATACCTAGAAGGTGGGTCAAGTCTTGTGGAGACAAGATTGTGCATTCAAAATGTAGCCATCTGTTGCAGGAGGCACAAAGAATAGTCTCTGTACAGGCATGAGCTTCGCAAACTGGACATGTACATGTTGCCTTTCCTTTTCTTTTGCAGTCGCACCCATTGCGCTTCATGGGAGTCTTTTTGGAGAGCAGGTCAAGTCTTCTTTTAATCTCTTCAAGAGTTGATTTTACATCAGTCATATCCACTTGAAGATCAGAAGCATCCATGTTAATGATTTTTGATAACAGCTCTGGAATCAGCTGTGTCTGCTTTCCTCTTACTAGTAATTTGCTAGTTGCTCCGAAGAAAGTGATGGTTAATTTCTTCTGTTTGCCTCGCTTCCCATTAACGAGTTTATTGTAAGTTTCGATGGTATTCTTTGCAATCCCTTTGCTATTAACCCCTTGTGTTAGAACTGACACATGTTGTGGGTTGATGCCCCCTTTCTGGGTTGAAGCAAGAATGGCTAGATTCTGAAGATTCTCAAATAGTGGGTGTGGTAGGGTAACTGCAATTTGTTTTTCACCATTCCGAGTTAAACTACCCATATTCATATCACTTAAAATACACGAAGCCATGGTCATATCATAAATTCAACAAATTTTTCAAAACAGATGAAAGAAATTCAACGAAGTTGGAAGAAATAAAATATTTACAACAACAAAACCAATAATCATTAAGATTAAGAATAAGATTCTATTTCTAATATCAAAATGAGCTGTAGCTGCAGGATAGGTGAGAAGAAAGGCTGGATAATGAATAAAATAATAGGATGATGGCGATGGTGATGAAAAATCATAGAATAAAAATTGAAGGATGTAAGATGAGAACGTTGAAAAATCTTCCAGCTCACTGACAGCAATCAATGAATAAGTTTTTCAAGAAAATGAAGTTTAGCGAAGTAGGGTGTAACGTTAGGCAGTTAATAATAAGCAGTGTGACGAAAATAAATAGGCGATGAGTGCAAACGAAAAGGATGAAAGGGTTGACATTGAAGCGATGAAGGATGAATAAGGATGACCGAAAAGAGAGGATGATAAACGTTAGACTATAGGCCTACTAGCAAATGAATTGAAGGATGAAGGGTGACAAAAATCATAAGTCAAAGAGAGTGAATAGACAATAGAGACAGTCTGAAGATTTGCTAATAATATTGTTTTATGTACTCACTCCCCTGTGTCTTACTCATGTGATGAACTCGAGTCTGATGATGGCTAGAAGTGGGGATCCAATTCAAACATCAAAGAACTTGATTGACTTGGAGTTGGACTTGGTGAAAGTTCCGCTTCAGGTACAATAGGCCAACTCTTAAATGCACGAGTGGGACCACGTAGAGAAGTTGGGCGCAGGTTTCTCGCGTACACAGTAACAGTTGTTTACATACGCGGATCAAGACGCAAGTTCCAAAAACCCTTTTCGAAGAAAAAGGTCAAAAAACTTGAGAAAATCGACAAAAATCCCGCCAATACTCCTTTTTAATATAGAAAATTTATATGGAGTGTGATGAGTGGAAAAACCCGATCAAGATGATTCCTAAATCAATATCATTGAACAATCCAATCCGCAGAAAAATCGGTAAATTTCGGGAGCACAAAGAAACACGTCCGCTCTCTACCGCTCTCTACCGCATCATTTAGCTCGTGTGCAATTAGAGTGTACGCATCATGGAATTATGATTTTCCGCTATTAAATAGCGTAAAAGCTAAATCGCACGCGTTAGGTAATATTACCTCCTAGCCTACGAGTCTACCTCGGCCTGGGTTTATTGAGTTATGTGGTAAATTATCACAATTAAATGGTATAACATGCTAAAGATAAAGACTAGGAATATTTAAAAGTGATTGATAAATAAATACAAATTATGCATGATGAGCACCAATCCTCTCATTACCCGAAAATGTAAATCAAAATCACTCTTTTGTAGATCTTCCCAGCCTTTCCTCGCACAGTTTCAGCTCCAATCGGTAAATTCCAACGTGGCGTTTCGGCGCCATCTACGGTGATCGCGATACAGTGTGTGCATATGACGTATTTTCTTTGTGGCTTATGATTGGCTGTCTTTCCGCAACTCGATTTGAAACTCATGCATTCATCACACACGCGCGGCAAGTCGAGTCATGCAAGTGTACAGTGAAACATCGAGTTATGCCCATTGTTTTTCGATGTTGTAATATTACACGGTAAGTATACTATATTATTACAAATTCATAGAATTCAATGTCTTAAAAAATATGAATACCCATGATTATAATTTTCCTTGTAAGATGTAATTCGATGACGAAAAAAATTCATTGATTTGGTGTTGTTGACATGTTGTGCACAGTGCAGTGACTGACCGTCTGACGTCGCCGGTGCGTCGCGGTGTGTGTGTCATTTCATTTTCCACAATGAATGGTTGGCGACTGGCGTGTTTACATTTTTCATCATGTTCATGGGTGATTTCAATTTATTTTCAGTGTTGAAATCTGGTTTTGGTGTTGCTGGTGTTGGGATTGACTTCAGAAAATATTGTGGTTTCGGGAACCACTCGTCGATTTGTTTTGACTTTTGATACGAACGAGCACTCATGCATGTCATGGCACTTGTGAAGTTGAGACTTGAGTACAATTTTTCTACAAAGTGAATGGAGGTGAAATATAGGGAACCGTGCATGTGACTGAATAAAGCGCTGCTGTATGAATAGAATGGTGGTTCCCAATATCACGATAATGCCATATAGACTCCTCATTAATAAATTAGGCAGATACTTGACTCTTGAGATAATAAACTGTAGACTATGTAGTGCAGGCCTAGGGCTAGCCTAGACTACTAATGTGTAGTCAGTACAGCTGAGGCGCACGGCCAATATGGGAGACTCTCCAGTCAGGGGAGACAATCTCCCATAGGCCATATTATTATTGGAGTCTTGCTTTGCAAAAGGACAAAAGTAACAACACCAACAAAACAAAGCATGATTTTTTCCACCCAAAATTTTGTCTCACTGAGGTCAGATTCTCACTCAGAAGCCCAATTGTTTTGTGTGTGATTGACAACAAAAATCCTTATCAAAGCAAAAGTAGATGGTGAGTTTTCAAAGTAGACAGTGATTCGTCTGCTTTTTTCATGAGGACATTGCTTATCACATTTTTATTTGCCGCCAAGGTAATCCTCTTGCAGCAAATGTAAACAAAGGAAATTGGTCTCCAAAACTGGAGACTGTCTCTGAAATTGGATTCTTTACAAAAGTCTCTGATATTGGAGATAATCTCCCACATTGGAGACAGTCTCCAATATTGGCCGTGCGCCTCTACTGGTAGTGTAGGCCTAAGTCTAGTGTATGGAACTTAGGTCGTTAGGAGTAAAAATTTTAGTCAAATTTAAATGGCAAAGACTACAGACTGGAACAAACTGTCTTATGCCTAACGTTACAGTGGAAGCTAAATCAGTGACAGTGGAAATGTTAAACATCTGATGGATAAATATTGGTGGGGGAAAGATTCAAAATCTCCATTATCATGATAATTCTCAACGCACGTAAAGCCTGACACAAGTTTAAACTGTCTAGATTTAATCGTCAATTACCAGAAATAAAGACGGTACATGTAAAACCTACAACAGGATCAGGAGAAGTCCTTCATTTCCGTACCTGATGTGATATGATGGGGACATGTCACATGTCTAGTGATGACATTACAAATTACTGTGTTTCCAAAAGTTTGTTTTTGAAAATAATTGAAGTTTATTTTGTTTAAGTTCAAGTTGGGTTGGGTGCAAAATGAAGAATTTTTGTCTCATTGACTTGAGGTCAAAAGCCTGTGGACGTGGTGGATGTACATTGTTCGTTTTGGGCCTGTTTCACGCCTTAGTCTCCTTGGTAGACACTTGGTGTTGAGAACTGAAAGTCAAAGGTAGAAAAACAAAAACTGCAGAATAATTCAATTTTTTTTGTTTGCTAGGTACATGTAGGTGGCTAGATGTTAGCGTTGGTGGATGGTATTGCTATCAAACAAAATACTTGCAGGCTTGTAGATCATCCGTATTACCTTAGGCAAACTGTGCTTACAGTGAAAATGCCGGCTTTTGCCATATCAATTTATAATCAAATGGGCACATTTGGAGTCAATAATTCAATTGGTTTGATTTGATTTTACTTGCTAGTTGGAATTGCCCCAATTTAATGGTAATGATTTTTTTTCCCCACAGGTTAGTCCATCAGAATAATAAACTATAGTAATGGCAGGTGATCAACCCCTCCTGGGGTTCAATATATACCATGATGCAGAGGAACACATCCGGCAATTCCTCCACGAGTTTGAATCCAGGCACATGAAGTATCTGGAAGAGGTGCTGATGACTGCCAAAGAGAATTTTGGAAGGTAGGCGATTCTCCTTGATCGTGGTTACAGTGTAACCTCATCTCACTTTGAATGATAATATAGGTGTATGATAAAAGTTTTAAAAAAAAACACAGAAAAGTACATGTAGGCCCTATTGATAAAAGCTTGCTGATTATCTGCCACAGAATGATTAAAAGCTATAATACACGAATGAGAGTTGTGATGTTTTGATTAAGGAGAATGAAACCTTTGGAACAAGATACAACTGTAGCTTGTGTGAAAACAGAAAAATCAAAGAAACAGATCAACGAAAGTTTGCGAAAAATCGGACAAGTAATGAAAAAGTTATGAGAGTTTGAATATTGCGATCATTAATGCTATGGAGATCCTCAAATTGACAATGCGACAAAGATGTGTGATGTCACTTGTGAACAACTCTCCCCATTACTTTAGTATATATTTCACTTTAATTGCCTCTTGTATCACATTTATCAGTAGATCATGTGTTCTTTCTAGAGGAGGGCATGTAATACAGATTTTTAAAGGATACATCATAGATATTGTATCAGTACTATCACTATAAGAAAAAACAAAAAGAGGTATTTTGAGGGTGTTTTATAGTCCATACAAGGGAAAGTTGTTCACATGTGACATCACTCATCCTTGTCGCATTGCCAATGGGAGAATCTCCATAGCATTAGTGATTGCAATATTCAAATGCTCATAACTTTCTCATTATTTGTCTGATTTTTCTCAAACTTTCTTTGTTCTTATTCTTTGATTTTTCTGCTTCGACACACGCCTACTTGATCCAAAAGTTTCATTCCCCTTTAAAGTTTCTCATTCATAACCTGACCAATGCATGTATGGGAGCAGCCGGTCCAGATGTCATAAGTTTTCGTTGGTTCACCTCGTCATGACTGACTGTCCTTTAGGAGAGGGTGTTTCTGACGATTCTGATAAAAATAAGCATACTTGATTTTCTGGTGGAGGGCTTTTCCTATTAGTTTTTGAAGCACTGAATAAAAATTTTTATTTACAATATTTTTTCTGGATTTTGTATAACATACCACGGGTGACAAACGGCTACTTGCAGCTCAGATTTTTAAAATGAAATTCCAAATCAAAGTTTAACCGATGTTTTCACTTCTTGCTTCCAACTATAGGGATGATGCCATATTCCTACCGAAGACCCCTGCTGTCAAAAATAGAACACGTAAAGGTCGACGTGTTGCCCGTAGGAGTTCAGTTGAGGAAATCATACCACCTAAGAGGTAAGAAAGTCACAAAATTCACAAGTTTTTAAAGGTCAAGTCCACCTCAGAAAAATGTTGATTTGAATCAATAGAGAAAAATCAGACAAACTAAATGCTGAAAATTTCATCAAAATCGGATGTTAAACAAAGTTATGACATTTCAAAGTTTCACTTATTTTCAACAAAATAGTTATATGAACGAGCCAGTTACATCCAAATGAGAGAGTCGATGATGTCACTATTTATTTTGTTTTTTATTGTTTGAATTATATAATATTTCAATTTTTACGAATTTCACAATTATGACCTCCTTGCCTGAAGTACAAAATGTTAAAATAATGGAATTCCACGTGTTCAGGGAGGAATGAAACTTCATTTCACATGACAATGACGAGAAAATAACAATATTTCATATAATAAATACAAAAGAAATAGTGAGTGAGTGATGTCATCAACTCTCATTTGGATGTAACTGGCTCGTTCATATAACTATTTTGTTGAAAATAAGCAAAACTTTAAAATGCCATAACTTTCTTATTTTACATCCGATTTTGATGAAATTTTCAGTGTTATGCTTGTTGAATTTTTCTCTTTTTATTCAAATCAAGTTTTTGTTGGGGTGGACTTGTCCTTTAATAAACTCGGATGAGCTGAGGTATTTTAATTTATCATGGACTACCGGTAGTCATAGCCTTGGGGTGTTTCTCAAGTATCGAAGTCTGGCTGGCGGAAATTGCATTTAAATTCCCAGTGCCATGTGGTTATTTAAAAACGTCACTGAATTAGTCAGATCATATCCTGGGGACGTACTATCGCGGATTAATCAGTATACAAAAAGCGAAAAGCTATACACTGTAATGTGATTTCGCGTATTATAAAGTGAAAGAAAGCTCTGGATGAATAGATTGTCTCCTTCTTTCACCAAATGCATGATTAAGAATACTTGCTATTTGTGTTGGGCACGCCACCGAAGTAAGCAAAAATATGAACAATCAAATTTTTCCAACGTCATTCTATGAAAATGAAGAAAGAATTATTGAAAGTAAAAAGCAAATTCTCTTTGGTGAGTGTGCATTTCAACAGTAGGCCCTACTCATATATTGAAGTTGCAGTTATTTAAAAGTCAAATGAATTGAATAGTATTGTGATGTGACCAGCAATGGTACATTTTCTGCAGATGGCTTATTAAGCCCCGAAGCCCCTGCCCTGATTTTGGCTGATTATTGCAATCTGATTATCGTCTTTAACATTGGCATGCACATTGCCAGTTTCATAAGTTCTGATAATGAATCATATTTTCACAAAATGTTTTCCAGACTTCACTACTGTTAATCTATGCATGAAACCTTTAAGTTTTTTTTTTCATCACATCTTTGTTTTCAATTCTTTTCTACTTTTTTTTGTACAAAATTTTGTCCACAACATCACATCAGTAAAAAAGATATTGTTTAGCAATAGAATGTTAGTGAATTTCAGCCTGAAATTTAATTAGAATAGAGTTCATCTAAAAAGTTTTATAGATGTAAGAGTTAAATCTTTCGTCTCCTCTACTACAGGCTTTGTGAAAGAATTTAACCGTTTTGTGTAACTTCATCTCATTCACAGAAGTCGCGCTTCAGCCCGGCAGGCTTCCAAACGTCAGTCATCACAATCCATGTCAGAGTTCCACAAGGAAGCCCTCAAGAATGCTGCCGAGAGGAGCCCACCCATCGCCACACCTCCACGCAAGAAGATCAAAGAAGAGATCCTGTCTCCTGTCAATGCTGCTGTTGAAACAAACTGTGCACCTGAACCCCTCTCAGCAACGGTCAAGGAAGAAGTTGTTGAAGCGATGGACATGGAAACGATAAAAGAATCATCACCGGTCAAACTGTCCAGAGCAACAAGAGCGTCATTGACTGTTAAGGAAGAGGTTGATAAGGCCAAAGAACTTGCACCGGAAAAGGAGTCGCCACCGGTCCACCCATCAGAAGCAAAAGAACCTTCTTTGACCGTCAAGGAAGAGGTTATTGAACCAGAAAATACACAAGAAGAGGCTTCACCACCAGCAAAAAGGTTGCGAGCAACAAGAGCTTCAACAAGGGCTTCAACGGCTAGAACCGCAGCCAAGCAAGGACCAAAGAGTAGAACCGTTGCAAAGAAAGGAAGGGGGTCGAAGAAGAAAAGCAGTACAGAGGCAGAGTCTTCACAAAATGAAAGTGATGCATCCACAATGGAGAAAGATGCAACAGGTAAAGCTGAAAAGACTGTACCTCCTCCGGTGAAGGCGAAGACAGTGCGTGCTTCTACTAGAGCGGCTACACGCACTGCAACAACGGTACGTCAGTCCGCACGCAGCAGACTCGTACAGAATGTCACCCAGTCTCCTGTTACATCAACGCCAGGTTCTGTACGTGGGAAGAGGTTATGCAGCAAGGTGGCTGGCACTCCTAAGACACCTTCTACACCAGGTGCATCTCGCTACAAGGACCATGTAAAGCGCCTCGTCCAGCTCCATGAAACAGAAATTGCTAAGGTGCATACTGCTGAGGAAGCAAGTTCACCCAAACGGCCCAGACTGGGCCATGCTCCGTGCAGCCCTAAGACCCCCAAGGCACCAACCTCTGCAGCCTCTAAAAGTCCCTTCCACAGCAGTCCAATCCTCAGTCTCAAAGTCTGCTCCAAAGCTAAAGTCCCTAAGGAAAAACCGGTGCAGAAGAAGGCTCAGTCTGAGGTGAAAGCTAAGGCTGTCCTCGGTGAAGAGAAGGCCAAGGAGGTCTCAGCATTCTTCTCTAGCCTAACCGATAAAGTTGCCAAGGTCGGCCCTCCTGCTGAAACTGGGGAACCAGAGATTTCAGAGACTTCTCAGCCAACGCAGGATGCTGGGGCAGTCTTACCTGTAGACACTCCTACCAAAGAGATCCTCAAGGACAATCATCGGTCAGATGATGATGACGATAAACCTGATCCTGTTGCTGCAGCAAATGACACAGCCCTCTCTCAGGACTCCCTCGAGGGTTCTCCACCAAGGAGAAGAAGTGTAAGACAATCCATTCGACGATCCGGTCGGCGATCCTCCATGGCTGTGAGTGATTCCAAGTCCAGGTCATCAACATACCTACGTATGCATTTGGGAAGACAGGTCAGTTTGCGTTAGCACCCACTTTTTGTCATCTATTCTTGACAGAGTTCATAATGATTATGCGGTCTTGGGTGGAAAGTCAATTGGAGATATTTAGTTTCCTGCCAAATTGATAGGAATGACCCTTTCCTGGTTAGCAATGATTATATTCTGGTTAGTTGTTTTTTAACAGGAAATTTCCAAACAGTTCTTGCTATTCATGTCTTGCTTCATTGGCGTTGAAGCCATTGGTGTATGGTCATTGCAGGCCCACCCTCAAGGAAAAAAACCTGTATATCTGAACAAGAGAATCATAGTTCTAATTACAGCAGTTAGTCTGCTAGTCTGAATTTCAATTTAAAAATACAAATTTTAACTTTACAGAGAATTTTCCCTGCAGGAACCATCAAGAACCATCCAAATAAGACAGTCTATAAAATAGACAATATCATTCACCAAACATTCTGGATGTGCTCATGTTTGTAAAAACTATTGAGACAGGGGGAAATAAATACAGCTGATCTGACCTAAAAACTTTTTTCTTTTCTTTGTTTCCGTCAAAATTTTCACCCCCTGTAGTCTACATGTAGTAAGAGGAGGTCAAGCGCCAGGCTTTCCAAGCGTCTTTCAATGGCTGTTCATCAAATGGATCGAGATTCCCTGGAACCGACCGTCGAGGAAGAAACCATCGAAGAACCACCAGCGGTCAGGAAGAGTCCCAGGTTCAATGCTCAAGCAGATGAAAAGAATACATCCATTGGTAGTACAGGGTATGTACATGTATTATTAATTTCATTTCATGTCATTATATTTTTGAAAAAATGTATTTGTCAAGGATGGATTTTTTTTAAAGACACCATGCAAGTGGGTTTGTACAGCCAAACTAATAATGGATGAAAATGGAAATAGCTCTCTTACCGGGAAGGGGGGGGGATGGAAGAAATCAGGGTTGGTCGGTTACTGTTTTTTTATTTAATGATACCATATGAAATTACTTTTTGTGCTTGTGATGGAGACTCCTCGCATAGGCTTGTCATTGTATCATTATAAAGCGGTGTGCACACAAAAGATACATGAACATTGGTGCTCATTATTGTACATGTAAACATTTATGTGAAAGATGTCTTTTTTTTTGTATGAAGCTCTATACACAAGTTTAAAGTGTACATGTATGTCAGGTTCAAGTGTTAGACTTATTTCCCAACCAATGTTTGGAAAAAGTTGACTTACAGGAGTTTTACATGGCATGATCCTGTAAAGCACCAAACGTATTTGTCAAATTTTTAAGCTATATAGCAAATATTTCCTATTATCTGTATTGTTATATTCAGATCCAGTTCCTCTAGCTGTGGTTCAGATGATATCATTGATAAGACCCCATCACCAGAGTGCCCTCGCTCTAAGGTAAGTTTCACCGGGCAATCTGTCTCGGCCCAGTGGGGGGTGTTAAGAAAATTTCTCTTAAGTTCCAAATGATGTAATGCATGGCCGGTGACCCTTTCATTTGCTTTAATTGCTCCCTATATAGCTGACTTAGCACCTAAGAAAATGTTCCGCCCCTGTTAAATTTAAAAAACAGCTTTATGAAACGCCCATGTAAATTTTTGAAAATAAAACTGGTCTAAGGTTATCCATTCTTGCCCTAAAGAAACCAGGATTCTAGCCTATGCCCGATTTTAGACCCTGACAACTTTCTTTTTCAGGCTTTATATATTCTACAGCACACGTCAAGATTTGAAATGGTAATAATTTCAGGGCCAGTTTGTAAAACTGATGGGCATCCTTACTGCCCATTCTCGGGTGCCAAAATCCAATTCTTAATCCTTTGATTCCCACTAACCTAATTGGTAGATGAGAATTCTCATTTTAAACAAGCATCTAACGAGAAAGTTTTCATATTTTTCAAAGTTTAATTTGTTTTTAAAAATTGTGTAAAATATTCATTTCTTTTTAAATTTTTTTTATACATTTCTCTCTGTTTCCTTCTAGGTGGTTCGTCCTCATCCCAAATCATTCCTAAACACACTGAATGCAGGAAAGAAAAAGAAACCAGTCACCATTGGTACACCTCAGTCCGGAGGCATCGTCACGTCATTCATTCAAAGAAATACACCGCAGAAGAAAACTTTTATGGTGAGTACACTTTGTTGTTCGGTGCAAGAATGTCCTTGATAATAGCAAAACACTTTCCTGCACCCCTTCGGTGCAGAAATGCCCTAAGCAATGCACTTTATGCATACTGCTAAAGCCAAAGGCCATGTTTGTGCCCATGCGATGCGAGCAAGTGTGGTGTTCAGGGCGTTCTTGCACCGACATGACGGATCTAGCTCGTTTTGTTTACATTGTACCTTCTCCTTTCCTTTTCACTTTCACTCAGGGGTGTGAGGATTCATTTTTTCAGCCAATTTCAGCAATATTTGCTTTGATTTTCAGCTTATTTTTGCTTTTCTCCGCACGAAAGCTATCCCAGGGGGCCTGTTTCATAAAGCTGTTCGTAAGTTAAGAGCGACTTTAAGAATGACTGGTGATCCATTGTTACGCGCTCAACCACGGCTATGTTATTATTTACCACAAGAAAGGATCACCAGTCGTTCTTAAAGTCGCTCTTAACTTACTAACAGCTTTATGAAACACCCACCAGGAGCTCTTTCAATTTAGCTTTTGTCAGCTATTTTTTTTTTGGATCACTTATTTTCCTTTTTTTTCTCCCATTCCCCTGTTCATCTTTCATCCTTTGACAAGTTTTTCTCTCCCTCATACCCTCACTTTTAATATTTCTCACTCACTTTTTCTCTTTTGCATCCTGCTTCCATCATTCCTTCTGTTTCTTTCCCTTTTTTTTTCAATTTTCTTCTTTACGATCGAGTCTAAAGTAATTATAATGTGGGGCCCTTTGTAGAAAGAGTTGCAATTAAATGAACTCTTTCATGTCATTGCTATGAACATGTTTTATGCCAAAAGAGAATTTCCACTTTACGTATGAAATTTAAAATGGAAATGACAGGTTTTCAGAAACAGAATAGGCAAATTTTGTTTGTCCTAAGGCTACCGCACACCTTACGACTGTTTGCGATCCGATTTTGGAAAAAATCGCATTTTGCTCATTTTCTGAAAATGTGAATGGAACATATCATTTTATTCGAGGTTTAAATTAATTGAAAGAATACTAATATAAACATTTTGAAAGATTGCAAGCCTTTATTTCAGAGTAAAGGCCAAATTAGTTTCAAATCGTAGCCAATCGTACGACTGCTATGGCGTCATTACGACTAGATATTTAATTCGCTTTTATTGTAAGAAGCATAGTCACAGATTTGAACATAGGTATTCGTACAATGATTTAGAACACTACGCAGTAAGATATTCCACGTCTCAATGTTAGCATGAAATCCTACTATATTCTATTCTGAAATCGGGTCGCAGACCAGTCGTAAGATGTGCGGTCGCCTTTAGTTGTTGTCAAAGTCAGCTCTGCTGCTTTATTGGATCCTGTACTGCCAACGAGAGTCATGAGACTGCCAAATGCATTGCACTTTGTTTGTTTTGTTTCATTTTCATTGCTTGTTTGTATTCACTTTGTCAGGAGCAGCAAAAAGAAAGGAAAGCACAACTGCTGGAGAAACAAAAGAAAGAGGAGAGCATAAAGAAAAGGTTAATCGAAGAGAGACGGAAGAATCTTGCAGATCAGAAAAGGTAAAGTATTCAAATAATTTCCTGTTTTCCTTAAAACTATTCCCCAGCATTTTGTAAATAATCTCGGCAGTATGATTAGAATTCCGAATACTACCATGAAATCAAAGAAATAAAGTATTAGTTAAAGCCGAAGTCGCAATCAATTAATAAACTGTAATTACCAGTCAAGATTATTGATGCATGCACATTTTGCTCAAAACATAGGCCAGGAATCAACCAGGATTGCTCTTGCATATATTTGTAACCTACCACCCCAAAATCATCATAAAGTGGCCAAAAATGAGTTTTGACATTTTGATCGAGCTTGAAAAACACTCTAAGCTATAAAATGATATGTAGCTTGTCAAAATTGATCAGCTATAAAGCTATAACCCATGCAAGTACTTGATTGAATGCAGAACAAATTCAGTGAGAGCTTCAAAAAGTTAGAGAGAAAACGTTGGAAATTTGAGGTTCAGAAGGATTATGAAAATTGCGTCAAAAAACTCTTGTATCTTGTCTTTTATTCAACTCTACAGTACAACTTCCCAAATTGATAGTACATATACTATATGAGGAAAAATCACTCTTGCAGATTATTAAGTTTCTCTTTTACTGTTTGAAGACCCAATTTGACGTTTGGCCATTTACAGCGAATCTTCCCTGGCGACTTATTTTGTTTGTTTTGTGTTAGCTAGTCACATTTGCAATCATAATTCAAAAGATAACAAAATTGTATTCCATGAATTCCTATTTTTTTCCCCCAGACTAAGAGATGAAAGGATGAAGAGGGCTAAGGAGACCAGGGCCCAACAAGAGCAAGAGAAGGCGCAGAGGAACCAGAAGATGCAAGAAAGGGAGGAGCAGAAACAGGTTAGAAGCCTGCTACCCCCCCCCCCCCTCCCCCCCTCTCCTTCCCCAGTGACACGACACATGCTCCTGCGACAATTGCTCCAGACTCAATATCTCAGAAGACATGGGATTAGAGTTGGGATTGTAATAGATTTTTTGGTTCAGAATGTTGTAAAGATTGGGATTTGGGTTTCTTTAGTTTTGGAGGTTAGGTTTTGTTTTGCTTAACATGCAGATTTTCTATTGGAGCGATTGACGCTGGAGCAAATGTCATAGAACCCCTTCCTCTGAAAACATCACCATCTTTTTTTTTTTTTTTTGAGAAGTGCAATTTGAATCCAAAGCTCTGTTGGCCTGCAAAGTGTGCATAACATATCGCAGTAGAAGCTGCCTCAAAGTTTGCATTTGCATTTTCTCTCATAATCCATTCATTACTGCTCTTTCATGCACATTTACCAGGCAATCATGCATAGAGGTCAGCATAACAATCATTTTCAAAGCTTTACGTATATTGCAGAGCCAGGAGGGTGTTGCGTAAATCTGTTTGTGAGCTATGAGCGACCTTACTAACGACTTGTGACCTTTTCTTAGGTGCTCAATCAATACCAAATAAAAAAGCATTTACCACAAGAAAGGATCACCAGTCGGTCGTAACGTTGCTTGTAACTTATGAACCTCATTGTGAAACACCCACCTACATGCAAACCCCATAGCAGATATTCTGAACTTGGGTGTAACTGAGACCATGGTCTAACCCTGTGCTAATATTATGGGAAGCCAAACACGTCAAAATTTGTTCACATGGTATGTTTCTTATGTTTACTGTGCTCTTATTCTTCAACGGTGAAGACAATGGGTGATTTCAAGTTCGGTGTTGGCCTTGGTGTTGGTGTTAGTGTTGAAATTTTGGTTGCTTTCCCTAGCTCAAAAACTTATTCAGAGCTTGTAAAACTGATCCAGATCACATTATTGACATCTCAACAACTAGTGAGTGACTTTTCGGGACCATCCTCTTTTTATGTTTGGTGTTATAGTTGTGTAAAAATTGACCCAACACCAACACCAAAAGGTCAACACTGTACTTGAAATCACCCAATAATCTTATATTCCTTCCCAGACATTTATGAATGATTTAAGAGTCAAATGAACTGATACTCTGAGCCTCTACTGTTGCAGATTTATGTCACAATTGGCTATCCATAGTTGGGCCACAACTTTAGACCAGAGATTGAATTAAAGGGGAAGTTCACCCTGACAAAAAGTTTATTGTAAAAATAGCAGAAAAAATAGTAAAAAATATTGTCGAAGGTTTGAGAAAAATTCATCAAATAATTAAAAAGTTATTAGAATTTCAATTATTTGATTTGTGACGTCATATGCGAGCAGCATTCCTACATAGCGAATGGTAAAAAATCAATGAAATGTCATTTTCTCAGAAAATTGAAAATGGTTTTCACTGTACCTTTTATATATCAATAGACAAATCATTTCACACCCAATAATGAATAGAAAACAAAATTAAGTCATCAGGTACCAAGCAAAATTTGAAATTCATGCCTTTTATGTTACAGAACACATGGGGCAGCTGCTCGTTTATGACGTCACAAATCCAAAACTTTGAACTCGAATAACTTTCTTACTCTTTAACGGATTTTCCTCAAACCTTCACCAATATTTTTTACTATTTTTTCCGCTATTTTTACAACAAAGTTTTCTTCAGGGTGAATTTCCCCTTTAAGAATGCAGGCCCCTAACTCAAAGCTTCGCAATTGATTATGGAACATTTTTAAAACTGGCATTGCATTTCCCTTGTTGCAACAGACCCTCACAGAGAAGCAGAAAGAAGAACGAAAGAGGGATGAAGAACAGAGAATGAAGGTATATGAAAAGAAGAAGATTGAAGCGGAGGAGAGGAGAAAACAGGAGATGGAGGCTAAACTGAGGAAAATAAAAGAACAGGTGAAAAAAAAAGACTATTCAGGTCCAGGCCGAAGATACTTGTCTCCATTGCATTAGAGTATATAAGTTTGACATCACAACAAACTCATTTTTATGATATTTTAATGATTAGAATAGCTTGCATGAATCAGCTTGACCTTTCTGGCTTAATATTGAAATCACTACTTTGCTACTCTATTCACTTACAAGAGATCAGTTTGAACTTTGACTTTTGTAGTTCAATATGAAATTCACTACTTCGATACTCTATTTTCCTTTCTTACTAGAAACCGTTTGAACTCTACTTTGACCTTCGTAGTTGTGGAATTTTCTGGTATACTTGTCCTTTAATTGTGCATATCATCTCATCATACAGTTTCATACTTTATTTGGGATTTTATGATACTTGCTTTTGCTGCTTATTCACTGCACCCCCTCCTACATGTCTCATGCTTCATTGCTGACATAAACTATATGGAGCTCCAAAGCACATCCACAATGCCTATCTCTCTTTTTCATGAATGCAAGTTCAAGAAACTGAACATTTGTGCATAATAGAGCATTACAATGTACAAAGCATTTTAGGCTTGATGGCCCACATACACAAGAGGTTAAAACTACAAGGTCTTACAAGATCACAGACTATGCATATTTGTTTTACATAATGGTTTTCTTTTTTCAGAGAGTGGTCCCATAATAACTGCATGCTATTACCAGTGGGCACTAAATTCAGGCTAGGATGAGAACAATTATACTAAAAATCTGCTTAGTCTATTGTTTTGAACCCCCTTGTTCTAGTTTTACCTCTTGTGTTAATTTGGGTTCATCTCGCAGAGTTCATACTGTCTTCATTGCATGAGAAACTCAGAAGTGCCCAAAATGCTTTAAAAAAACCAAAGTATCAGCATTTTAAGAAATAATACAGCATTCCTTAAAATTTTCTTCCATTTCCTGGCTTGAATTTATCAGCCGTAACAAAATCATATTTTTGCCGTATATAGTTATTGTCCAATCATTTTGTTTGCAACTCAAGACTAACCCGCTGGAGTTATAAATGCTAAGTATGTCTTTGAAAATAGGATGGCACTGGATCTTGTGGTGTGCACCTGTCGTAGGTGTGGGGCCCCCCTCTTTCAAAGAGTTGCGATTGATCCAATCAACCACAACTATGGAAAACCAGCAACGTTGACATCTCAAATGCAATTTGTTTAAAATATTTTCTAGATAAAGATGTATAGTCATACATTCATCATTCTCTTGAAAATTCAGTGTGATTATCTTTGTTTACTAAGGTGATTGTGTAAATTTTCTGAAGAAAATATTGTGACATTGATGGATTTCCATTTGGTTGATGTGGTCCAGTGGTTAGAGCATTGGACTCATAATCGCAAAGTTGTTATTTCGAATCCCAACTCTGCCATTGTCTCCACTTTGATAAAAAGGCCCGAAAGTGATATCTGCCGTCTATAACGTCAGCCACTATGACTGATTAACCTAGACGTAAAATGTATCATAGGTAATTGGTTATACCAGCTTGGCGTTTACCAGCAAAATGCTGTCCTGTCGAATTACTGCGGGAGTTACTACAAACAGAAACATTTTGATTGGAGCAATCGCAATTCTTTGTAAGACGGGGGCCCAGATATTAATCATTTCTTTGCGTCTCTTCCCCATGTGCTCGCAGGAAGAGGAGAAGCGTCGTCATCAGCACCTGATGGATCGCAAGAGAGAGTACGAGGAGCTGGAGAGGCAGCGTCGAGCCGAGGAGCAGAGACAACAGGCAGAGCAGCTCCGATTGAAGCAGGAAAGACTCCGACAGGAGGAGCTGGCCAAGAAGAGAGAACAGCAGAGACTCCGGGAAGAGAGGTTAGGAACCCGTCTCATAGATGTTGATATCGATGACAAGATGTTAGTCAGGGAACGCTGAAATAGAAACAGTGTGACTATATTTGTCACTAAAAGTTTGGCAGATGATAGAGGAATTCCATTTCAGAAAATACCAACTATCAGAAATTTACTTTACCACTCATACTTTGATGTTTTTCATGTTTTACAGTGAAACCTCCTTGTGCAACTTACTGGGTTTGTTGTAGATTAGTTTCACATATGTATTGCACAAAGATGGTTCTTACTCTATGGTTTGAAATTATTCAGATATCTTGCATTAATTAGGCTTTATTCAGTGGGTATTGAGAGTGTCCAACAATGAATGTGCGTTTTTCTGACAGCATGTTACAATTACATTAAACTGGTGTTTTAGCTCAGTTGGTAAAGCGTCCGTTTCACAACCAGGAGTTGCGTCACTCCAAAAGATGTTAACTATTAGAGTTACTGCTACCTAGTTTTACGTTCTATGATTTAAGGGATAGAGCTTTGCCTATCTGGAGCTGATAAGTGGCTACCGGGCCAACTATCAGTTGGGCAAAATGAATATTTTGATAGGCAGCACTAAATTCTACATCCTATATTGATTGTACCCTTACAGAGAGAAGGAGCGTAAGGAGCTGGAGAGAAGGAGACAGCTGGAGGCGGAGCAGAGGGAGAAAGAGAGAAAAGCCATGAAGGAGGAGGCGGAGAGACAACGGAAAATAGCTGCCGAGAAAGCGCTCAGAGAAAAACAGAGAAAAGAGGTGGCTTTAACACCTGGGGCGGTATTCTGAAAGCTCAATTAGCGGTCAATTAGCATTTTGGTATTCTGAAAAGTCACTTAAGTGCCCCTTTCCTTATTTGGCAGGGTTGCGTTGCGCGCACTTGCAATACTACGCGTTATGACCGCGCGAAGACTTAATTGAGTAGTTACGAGACTTTTGGTATTCTGAAAAGTCTCATAGCGCTCAATTAGCGGACTTTCCAGTGGGGAAAGATAATGGTGATAAGAGGTCCATTAAGTCTCACCATATCTTGCTAAATGTTGCTTTCATTTCGTATAAATATCATCAAATCGGTTTAATACTAGGAGGAATCAAGAAGGGAATAAAGGGAGAGCTAAAAAGGGAATAAAATAAAGGGGGGAAAGGTGGTGTACAGAAACAAGTAAAATAAGGAATAGGGCCTAGGGACTATATTTGGTAATAAATAAATTAGAAAAGGGGGAAAAGGGAGACAGAAATATTTGTGTACTTATAGGGAAAACATGACTATTATTTTCTATATTTTCTTTTATTATTAGCATCATAAACTATTTTGTTTTTGCACACTTTTTTTGACAATAATGAAATTGCCAAATCACGGCAGATGCAGCAATGTGCAGGAGTGAATTAAACCTTGTTTCTGACAATGAAGTGAAGTGATGCCATCGTTTTCGCCACCTATAAAAACCTATGTCATAACGTTTGTACATCAAATTTCAATAAAATTTCGGCTTTTTTAAAATCATGCTTGTTTGTTGAAGATTTCTCATATAAATGAAAAGTATGTAGTTTTTAGAATAAGTAGGAATTAAGTTAAAGAAGACCCCCCCTATCATGGCCCCGAGACAGAGGCAAATAAAATATTGTAAAAAAAAGAAAAGAAAAAGAAAGAAAGCTACAAATGGATTCAATGGATAGGGGGTTGTGAAAATCAGAACGCGTTCGAAAAAAAGAGAAAAGCACAAAGGTACAATAAATGAGAGAGAAAGGGAAAAGACAACAGTTAATTTCAACAACACAACGAACCTCTAATCTCCGATGCAAATGTGCTTAAGCATTATTTTTCAGCAAAAATTCTTTTATCAAGATCGTGGTGCAGTGCACCTGCAGCAGCCGGGCGCGGCGCTGCGCTGCAAGGCAGCAAAGTGAAGAGACACTGCGCGCTAGGAGAAAAATTTACGTTGTAAGAGCGCATTTGATTGGTTAATTCGGCTCAGTAGGGGAGTGGCCTAAAGGGACTTAATTGAGCGCTAATAGAGTTTTCAGAATACGAATTTGGAGGTACATTAGCGCTCCATTAAATGGGTAACTTAAAAGGATATTTAAGTGGAAACTTACGAGACTTTTCAGAATACGGCCCCTGGTGATATCCAGTCAGTTCTTGAGGGGCCTGAGTCGCAAAGATTAAAGAAATTTGACCTAATCGTAACTTCCATGGACAACTTGGCTGTGATTGGTTGCGGAACCCTGTGACCATAATAGTTGCCATAATAGCAGAGTTACCATAGATATAACTCTATGAAATGGGATTCCTGATTCCTTCCTTTCTTTTTTTTTATCACTGATTAAAATCTTAGTACAAGGTATATAATTCTAACCAATGCCCTCGATAAAATGTATTATTTGTAAGCTGTTGTCTTATTAGCAGGATGTAGTTTTGACAAATCACTGATTACAATCTTAGTATGAGGTATATAATTCTAACCAATGCCCTTGACGATGTGTATTATTTGTATACTATTGTCTTCTTAGCAGGAGATGATGGAGAAGGAGAAGGCCAAGAAGGAGCACGATAGGCTGAAAGCAAACATTCTCAAACAGAACACGTCCATCAACCAGCAACATAACACTAGCGCCCTCAATTCTACCTTCAACAAGGAGAAGGTGGAGAACTCCCCGCAGTCGTACGACCTGACGCCACAAAGGTATGTGATAATCGTTTTGTAGGGGTGTTGTGGCCCAGTGGATAAGTCTCGGGACTTTGAACCACAAGGTCCCGGGTTCAAATCCCACCACAGCACTCGCGTCCTTTGGCAAGGTGTTTATCTACATTTGCCACTCTCCACCTAGGTGTAATAAATGGGTACCCGGTAGGAAGGAATTCCTTGAATGCTCGAGCGTCCGATCACAATAGCCGTGCTAAAGCCGGGGTAATAGATTGCAGCACTCAGAAACCTTTGTATTTAGCGCTATATAAATGTTGCTTATTATTATCTATCCCCTCTTATTATTTAAAAAAAAATTCCTTTATCACTTTGTCCTGTCCCTCCCTCTCTCGAATCCCTCCCTTTTTTCCACCTGCCCTCCCCCCCTACTCTCACCATCCATCAATCCCTATCAATCCATTCCTCCTATCCGATCCTTTTTTCCTGCTCTCCTTTATCCCCCAGCAATCTTCACCGACGATTGTTTCAAGCTACTGAAATCCTAGCTTCTGAAATGGCTCAGAACGTATTGATAAGTGGAAATCATTGTAAAGATGCTTTATGAAACTTTCCCCAAGAAAGTATGAGAAAATGTGGGAGATAAATCTATCCTTTCCTTCCTCTTCTTCTTCATCATTAATCAATGAAAATCACTCACAGGATGACTTATGAAACACTACCCATGACTTTGCCATATGAGACAATGTATTGAATAAACAGCATACTACATAGTATTATTTTTTTTTTTTTTTTTTTTAATTTATTTATTCACGTCCATTAAAATACATTGATCATACAAAAAAACATAAAAAACAAGGAAACAAAGACACATAGCAAGATGCAAGATAGATTTTAAAAAGGGCTAAGATTGTATAGGGATAATTACAGTACATGTATAAAAAATGAACATGAAATGGGAAACTGCAAAAGAACAAATCAAATGTTCTGTCGAGGCAGTCCCTATGGACCGTAAAATATAAAATTCAAGACTTGTACTGATAAAATAAACATATAATAATTAGGAAATGGAAATATAATGGGATAAATTAAATTAAGATGTTTGATGGTTGAAAAGAAAGTTTTTCAACTTGGATTTAAAAGAATTTAAGTATGAGATTTGTTTGATATTACGGGGAAGAGAATTCCAAATGCAAGGTCCTTTGAATTTAAAAGAAAAGGAAGATGCTGCATTTTTACATTCTTCAACATAATAATTTTCAGGATTTCTGGTGTTATAACTGTGCATCAATATTTTACTTTTGATCATTGAGGCAAGATTACACGGCACTTTATTTTGTTTATGTTTAAAAACCATTAATGCTACACAATATTGATTCAATTGATATACATTCAGGAAATTAAGTTTTTTAAAAAGTGGTTTTGAGGGAGCATTAAAATCAGACATGCAACATATTCTAACAATCTTCTTTTGCAATTTGAACAACCCAATGAGCCTGGTGGGATATGTGTTCGCCCAGACAGTGTTACAATACATTAAATAAGGCAAAATCATCGAGTTGTACAGTAAAATCAAAATATACTGTGGCAAGAAATGGCGCAGTTTGCTGATGACACCAATATTCCTTGATATTCTATTTGATATGACTCGTATATGTTCGTTCCATGTTAAATGTTGGTCAATAACAACCCCTAGGAAATTTGTAGATTGCACACGTTTTATGACAACATTATTCATTTTGATGATTAAATTATTTGATAAGTCATCTGTAATAAAACTTTGCTTGTAACTAAAATAAATGAAACTGGACTTCGATGTGTTAAGTGACAACTTATTACAATTAAACCATTGTGAGACGTATTGTAATTCATCGTTCATAGTTTTCTTTAAGTTGTTAAAATTTTCATCACTACATAGAATATTGGTGTCATCAGCAAAAAGAATAAATTTCAGTTTATTAGAACAATTAATCAAATCATTTACGTACAATAAAAACAATAACGGCCCCAAAATTGAGCCCTGAGGCACACCACATCTGACTCTCTTTGGGTCTGACAAAACACCACTGTAAAAAGTTATCTGAGTTCTATCTTTCAAATAATCTTTAAACCATTTCAATACCGTACCTCGTATTCCATATATTTTTAGTTTTTTTAACATAATTGCATGATCAATAGAATCAAACGCTTTGCTTAGATCTAAAAATAAACCAACAGTATGCAATTTCTTATTTAATGAACATATTAAATAATTATGAAAGTCAACGAGAGCCATTTCAGTGGATACGTTTTTTCTAAAACCATACTGGCAAGAATTCAATATTGCATGTTTCGTTAAAAAGATTTCTAGACGATTATAAACAATTTTCTCAAGAATTTTAGAAAAAAATGGTAGTACAGATATTGGTCTATAATTTCCTATAATATTCATATCATCCTTTTTATGTATTGGTGTAATTTTAGCAATTTTCAACTCCGATGGAATTTTTCCAGTACATAAAGAAAGATTAAAAATATGTACAAGTGGTTTCAAAATTAAGGCCGATATCTTTTTTAAAACACATGGATTAAAATTATCGATACCACAGCTATTAGTGCTTTTAAGTGATTGTACAATTTTGAAAATTTCAGATTCATTAACAGGAGTAAAAAATAGTGACGATTCATTCAATCGAGGCAAGAATTTATAAAAATCATTTTCATCACCTCGTGGAATATTATTGCACATATTTGGACCAATATTAATAAAAAATTCATTAAAGTGATTGGCAATTATGTTAGAATCATAAATATCTTGATCATTTATCTTGAAATATGTTGGAAGAGATTTTTTTGACTTACCAAATAGTTCTTTGACCACAGACCAAGTTTGCCTAATATCACCTTTTGTCTTTTTGAATTTATGAGCAAAATAATTTCTTCGTGCTTGATTCCTTAGTTTATTCACCTTATTACGGGCTTCATGATATTTTGTTTTATTTGAAAATGACCTAACTTTACAATATCTTTTATAAAGCTTATTCTTATTTTGAATTAATTTTAATAATTCAAAATTCAACCAAGGTTTTCTGCATTTTTGTTTACTTTTCTTTTTGACTAATGTAAAGCTTTTATTGTAATAGAAGGCAAACTTAGTTTTAAACTTCTTGTAAGCAATCTCTACATCATCACAATGAATAATGCTTGTCCACTCTTCCGTGATCAAATCTGATTTCAAATTATCAATAGTATTATCATTAATCAATTGCTTTTTTACATTCTGTACATGTTTATACGTATTGAATAAGGTATGATTTGTAATTTGAAAAATTGGCAAGTGGTCAGTGACATCATGATAAAAAATTCCAGAGGTGATGAATGAATTGATATTGTTGGTAAATATATTATCTATTAGTGTTGCACTAAGAGCTGAAATGCGAGTGGGCTTATCAATTAACGGTAAAAGCTGTGATGAATATAATACCTGTAAAAAATCAACACTGTATTTATAAGTACATTTAGAAATATCAATATTAAAATCCCCCATAATGTATACGAGTTTATTTTCTTTAATAAGTTCCTGAATACATTTATCAAATTCAGTAATAAAACCGTCAATTTTGCTCTTTGGTTGCCTGTACATGATTCCAACAATAATGTTTTTCCCTGTTTGAACAATAATTTCGATAAATAACATATCAGTGCCATCATGATCAATATGTATATCATTTCTGATTTTGAAATTTAATGTATTTAAAACTAATAATGCTACTCCTCCTCCCCTACCATCATTGCGATCGGAATGTACAAATGAATATCCTTCTAGGTTAAAAAGCATTGGAGTTTTACAATGAATCCATGTTTCAGAGAAACCATATACAGAAAATGAAAAAGATAATGAAGATATAAAATCAACTATTTCACAAAAGTTCTTATTCAAACTGCGCGCATTAAAATGTAAGATACTAAAATCGTTATCAAATGTATCAGATAAAAGCTTGAAATCAGCTTCAAGATAATATTTACACTCATTCATCTCTTCCTGTAGATCACAATCTTCAATGTTGCATATGTTATTTTCATGTTTTCTGTCAAAAATACTTTCTAGGTCATTAATATCAATGTTCGCAGCAGATTTGTGAAATAGAAGAGTATCCATAAATTCATCATTGTTTAGATTATAGAAAGGAAATGCAGAATTAAGGCAAGAAGGACATTCTATGCAAATATCTATTTTACTACACATAAATTAATTGTGAAATACTTAATGTAAATCCATTCCCATCGAGAGATGAAGAACATAGAAAAAATAGAAGACATGTAAAAAAGCATCATTGAGTTAATTTGTAACAGATCATTAAAAAAAAAAACAAAAAAAAAAACAAGATAAATAGAACAGTTAGTGATCAGTTCGCAAGGAAAAATAAATACAATTATTTGGTTATATGGTGAATAAGTATCCTTCCAGGGACAACAAAATTTTGAAGATTATTCAGTCGGACTTACAGCTCACTTTGCTTCTAGTTCTTATTTGTTGAGTGATTCTACTTGTTCGAAGCTATGAATTACTCGTTTCAGATGCTTACCATCGCCATCAGTCTCTGTCAGTAACGCGATGATGCGACCATCTGCACTCCAGGCGTCCATGACAACAGGACCAGCTCTTTTGGCGCGATTAAGAAGTTCTTGATTTCTTTGCGTCAAGTCCTCTACCAGAGATTTCTTCATTCCTTTCAGTTTTCTCCGATGACCTAGTACCTCTTGTCTTTTCCGATATGACTTAAATTTGATGATGATCCCTCTTGGTGTAACTTTTCCTCCTGTCTCCTCCTTCCGCTTCCCTACTCTGTGGCTTCTCTCTATATCATCAAGAGTGAGATCAACCTTTAATACGCCTGTAACTAAAGTCCATTACTATTTTGTCAGTGTTTTCACCTTTCCTTTCAGTGCATCCGAATAGCCTCAAACAGTTTCTTCTGGAGTATTGCTCCTGTTTGTTTGTCAAGTTATCAAGTCTTTGTATTTGTGTTTGTTGGATTTCTATCTTTTCTTTCAGCTTTGAGATTTCCTTAGACTTACTCTCATTGGAATTCTGTAAATCAAAGATTTCAGCCTTTTGCTTTTCTATTGCGACTTCTATTTCATTCATCCTTTTGTTAACCGATTCTTCAACAAGGCTTGTAAAGCGATCATTTTGTAGAATGTCTTTCACAATTTCTTGTATCAATGCTGAGTTAACAATTTGTTCTTTTGCTCGTGCTCTAGTGATCGGTGCTTCATTGTCAGTCATGGTTGCTAAGAAGTGTAACAATGGACTGCTGAATAATTGGTCTCCTGAAGATAGCACTAATGAATAGAATTCGTCTCCTGAAGATTATCACAAAACTCTTTCAAATTTGAGTTCATAATAAGCACATAAATGATATATCGAATTCCATATGAGCTAGTGTTGCTTTGAAAAGCAAGGTTTGACAACTTTGAACTTTGCCCATTTCTTTTTAACAGGATCTATGTGGCAGCCTCAGCCGATAACTATGGTATTGATGATCTTCATAGCGATGACAGCAGCGATGATGAAGAAGCACCAAGGAAGAAGATACCGAGCTGGGCTCAAGGTAAAGTGCCCTCATGCCCTTTGAGATGGTACACTGTAAATCATGATGCACACTGTACAATTCGCTGCGATCCAAATTTTATTTGAAAATTATGATAGAATTTGAGAATGAACATTCCAACTAATTTAATCTTAGTAATCAGAGTACAGAATAGTGGTAGGACTACTGAAGTCAAAATTCAATCTATTTTGAGCCTCCTTGTAAGAATGAAAGCAAATGCAATTCTAAATCGTAATCTATGCCGAACTTCATATAAAATAATTTTACTTCTTAAAATCTTCACATTTAATGCCAAATGCGATTTAATATGATATCGTGTCAGATTGTGTAGTGTGCGCATTAGGTTACCAGACAAGCCGGTTTTAGATGAACTAGTGTGGGATGGGACCAAACAGAAAGTCTGTCAAGTTTTTGACACCTTTCTCTGCCAAAATCTGAAGAGGGATCAATTGAATACTTGGGTATCAACCCGAAAGATAAAGCTCTCTTGTACCCTTGACTGGACAGGACTTATTTAATGACCTTCAAAGCTGAAGAGTGATTTGCTTTTATTATCATTGCATTGTTCTCTCTCTCTCTCTCTTTGTTCAGGTGGAGCTTTGAAGATAGCACTCATTAACCAGCACAACCATCCTCCCGACTTCCAATCTCTGTTCCCCATCGTTGAACCTCCCGACCTCAGCGTCATGTTCGTCAAAAAGAGGGCGCGCTTCACCAAACGTACGAGCTCGGCTGTCTGGAACTCCCCCATCATGCACCACCTCAGATGATGAGGATGAGAACGATCCTTAAATTGGCAATGATCCCTCAAATTGGCAACCATCCTAGAGCCTGCGGATGATCTAATCTATCAAAACTGTTATGTGAGTTATGCAGGCTACACTCAAATGTAACTCAGTAAAACTATGGTTTGCAGAAATCTTATACTTGTTTTTGCAGTGTTTTGTACTTCTGCAAAAAAAATAAAAATACTGTAGGCTTTCTGGATTGTTTCATGAAACATCTTGACAGTGATTCTCACTGACAAATTTGCTCTGAGCCAATCAGATGCAAGGATTTCAGTAGCTTATAACAAGGAGTCAGTGAAAAATCACTGAATATGTGTTTCATGAAAATGCTCCCAGAGTGAGTCCATTTGAGTCGCATCTGTTTGAAATCAGATAAATCTGTTAATAGTAGATATTCTATTTGGAAGAGCCTTGTACTGCTAATATCAGATTTTTCATTATCTTGGGGACTGTTCCACAAAGAATTGCAACTATTGTAGCTTTGCCATTGTGGCAGCCACCATGGTAAACTTGAGAAGCTACAGTAGTGGTCATCCTTCATGAAATGGTCCATAGGTCCGAGAACCCATTTCAGTCAACACAGTGGCGGATAGAGGATTTCAAACCAGAGGGTGCGCAAAGGAAAAATTGGAAGTTGACATTTTCTTAGCTGTAGCTATATCATAATGTATATCAGTCGGTTATTTTGAAGGTATTTACGGGGCGCATGTCCCATATATGACCATGCCTGAATCTGACACTACTTGTTACAGGTTGACTTATCATGCATACTTAAATGTGCTTGCTCTTGTTTATACACAGATGCCCAAAAAGTTATGCTCTGGCTATAGATTTATGTACATATTGTATAGCTGTTATTGTATATAAGAAATGTGTTTGTAAACTTGTGTGGAATCAAAAGTAGTAAGTCGTGGGGGAAGCCTCGAGTGCTTTATGAAATTTTAGTTAGTCTTTTCGAGGAAGTATTCTGAATGGTAAGAATTATGACTAAATGGGAGCCTATATACATCCTGTTTGTAAGGGAAGCAAACAAAATTATTCTTCGTAGAATTAGGCTATAAAAGTTTTATCATTCTATTTTGTATGTAGAGAATTAATGTATTAGATGTGTATTCATACTATGGAAAGCTTTTGTGATTTTTTTTACTTTAAAAGTTTGTAAGGGGGGGGGGGGCTCCTCAATATATAGGGCCCTCAGACCTCACTTACCCCTTTACCCCTCCTGATATTTTTTGTCTGTGATGTTTATTGTTGGGTTGTCTATATTACTTGGTGAGCAAGTTTTTTAAATTAATTTTTCACAGATATCAGATTATGTAGACTTTTGAAATTTTTAATCTCACAAGTCTCCAAAACTAGGAATTCAATTTTTCTGTAAGTCCTCCATGGACACATATATACAGTAGAACTTGTGTTCTTTGTCAGTTGAAATTTCTGTCCATCTGAACTTTGTTCAATAAAAATGAAAAGATGAACCATGGATTATCATGCCTTTAGTCTTTCAGCTGGCCTGTTTTAATCCTATATATTATTCCAAACCCTAAACAACATGAAATTAATTGATTTTAACCAGTAAAATGAAAAATAATGCATTTATGAATTTTGACTAAAAGCCAAATTTGCTTCGGATATGTACATAAAAATCACTTTTTTGAGCAAACTGGGGGCCGACATGCACTTAAAATTTCAATGTGTTCCTCGGAAATCAAAGCCATTTGATAAAGCACCTCAGATTATGCAATGAAAGAGGAAATTATGACAGTTGCCATGGTAACAGGGCTCAGCAGCCAATCAGAATTCTGCTTTCCATTATAGTAACCATAATTGTACATCTTTTTATATATTGTGAGCTATAACACTTGTGTCCAATCTAGGGGAGTGTTTCAGGGGAGCATCCTGTCAATTTGCTCTCAGCCAATCAGATGCAAGGATTTCAGTGGCTTTTAACAAAATGTGTTTCATGAAATCCTCCCTGGGTCTTTGTTTCAGGCAGCGTTATTAATAAAGGCACAAGACAAAACTTGAGAGAGTTCATTTGATGTATGTATATATAAAATCCACTTGTTGATGATAAGATCACTGAATGATAGCAAATGACTAGAGTAAGTCTAGTCTTGACATTACTGTTAGGCCCGTATTCTTGAAGGCCACCGCACACCTTACGACCTGACTGGTCTGCGACTGAGTGAGGGGAGATGAGTTGCAAGGTAGTCATAAGCCTCGACAACGCACACCTTGCGATCTGACTACCATGCTGTCTGCGACTCACCCATGCGCTTTTGCTTTTTGCCAGAGCAACTGAGAAAGTGTGCTTACTACTGCGTATGCATGCTGTCTATCATATACGAGTCGTGCAACTCTGCTGTCTGATTGGCTGAAAGTTGGATTGAGCTTGCGATCAAGTCGTAAGGATTTGACATGTCAAATCCTTACGATTTTCCTTGCGACTTGTCCTGACCGGTCTGCAACTCTCAAGCTGACAAGAGCTGTGACGTCAAATCTCTCGTCACTCAGTCGCGGACCAGTCGGGTCGTAAGGTGTGCGATGGCCTTAACTCTTAATTTTAATAGGCCATTTTCTATGAAACTGTGCTTGGAAATTATGGAAAGCCAATGGGAAGTCTAGTCTTGACTATACTGTTAGGCCCCTATTCTGAACTCTGTAATTTAGGCCATGGGTTAACTGTGTTGGAATTTATGGGAAGCCAACAAATTTCAAAATTGCATTTACATTACCGGTAAATGTTCCATATATTTTCTTGGCACGTACCTCGTGTTTGAATTATAAAGAGAACTATTTCAGTAATCATTCTCAGTCAGTTATGAATGATTTCAGTGTCAAATGAACTGACAAATTGAACTTAGATTGAGATACCCCTCACAATTGGCTTTCCATAGTTTAAACCACAAATTTAATTTTAAATTAAAGAGTTCAGAATACAAGCCTAAGAGTCTCATGATATTGAGGTATATATAATATAATAAACTGTTTTCTGCTCTCAGATTCATGTATTCTTGAAGCTGTATTTTGTAATGTTCTAGTCGTTATCCCGGAAATTCAAACAAAAACAATCTACCTCAAAATATTGAAAATTTCGTAATGAAAGCAAGTGCAATATGTAGCTACAAGCTGAGAGAGGAGGAAGAGGGAGACTAGAAAGAGATGTATAGACATGGAGATAGATAGATGGATAGAGATAAGATAGATAAATAGAGAGATAGATGGATGGATGGATAGATATTTAGGAGGGTATAGAGAGCTCTAGAGAGATATTAAAGAGATGGATAGATAGAGATACTGTAGAACAGTAGATAGAGGGATTGCGAGAAAAGAGATCAAGTGGGATATACTGAGTTATAAAGTTGGAGAGATAGAAAGATGGAGTGAGAGGAGAGAAATGGGTAGACAGAGAGATACAGATATGTATGGAGAGATATTTTTGACTAAGCTCCTCTGGTGGGTGTTTCATAAAGCTGTTCGTAAGTTAAGAGCAACTTTAAAGCCGACTGGTTATCCTTTCTTGTGGTAAATGGTAAATTCATTGGTGATGGTTTAGCGCGTAAGAAAGGATCACCAGTCGTTCTTAAAGTCGCTCTTAACTTGTGAACAGCTTTATGAAACGGCCCCCTGGTCAGGGTCAGATAACAGATATACTCTCGTGTGCTCGGAATGCTTTTTACATATTACAGGATTTTTCTACCTGAAAAAAAAATACAAAGGATAGATTTCCAAATGAGCATTTTCTCTATCCATCCATCTTTTTCTCTCTCTCCTGTTATCTTCATGTTCATCTCTCTTACTTTCTCTTCCCCTTTTCTTTCCTTTCATTATTCTTTCCCATGTTAATTTGTTTTCTAGTCCATTATTTGGCTCTCGCCTCTGATTTAATATTTCCCTCCTCTCTCTATCCATCTATCTCTCTCTCCTGTTATCTTCATGTTCATCTCTCTTACTTTCTCTTCCCCTTTTCTTTCCTTTCATTATTCTTTCCCATGTTAATTTGTTGTCTAGTTCATTATTTGGCTCTCGCCTCTTATTCAATATTTCCCTCCTCTCTCTATCCATCTATCTCTCTCTCCTGTTACCTTCATGTTCATCTCTCTTACTTTCTCTTCCCCTTTTCTTTCCTTTCATTATTCTTTCCCATGTTAATTTGTTTTCTAGTCCATTATTTGGCTCTCGCCTCTGATTTAATATTTCCCTCCTCTCTCTATCCATCTATCTCTCCTGTTATCTTCATGTTCATCTCTCTTACTTTCTCTTCCCCTTTTCTTTCCTTTCATTTGTTCTTTCTCACCTTACTTTTGTTTTCTAGTCCATGATATGGCTTCCTTTACCCTTCCTTCACCCCACCCCCCTCACCTTCCCCTCCCACACTCAGTTGGAGAAGTCTATCTATACATCAAAATACATGTATTGCAATATATTCACCTAGGTACTGCAAAGATTCCATCTAAGAATGACAGTTATGATTTTTTAATTTTTGTTTTGTGATGTCACTTGCAAGCAGCTTGATCCCCTACCTTATATTACCAGTGTTCCTCCTCTTTAAAGAGTTTGGATGTCATGGTTTTCCATCTTTCTCTGTCCATTGCAATCTCACAGCATTCATTTTTAGATTTTAGCAATAAAACTGCAACACACTTATCTGGCAAATTTTATACACATGTACATGGTATTTTCTTGCCCAATAAGTGTGTTGCAGTAACTGTAGGTAGAGCTCTGCCTGGAAATTCAAACCAAAAAACAATCTAGCTCGAAATATTGAAAATGTCGGAATGAACACGAGTGCAGAATGTAGCTACAAGCTGAGAGTAGGAAGAGGGAGGCTAGAAAGAGATGTATAGGCATGGAGATAGATATATAGATGAATGGAGAGAGAGAGAGATAGATAGATGGATAGAGATAAGATAGATAAATAGAGAGATAGATGGATAGATAGATGGATGGATGGATAGATCCATTGATAGATGGATGGATAGATATTTAGGAGGGTATAGAGAGATCAAGAGAGAGAGCTCTAGAGAGATATTAAAGAGATGGATAGATAGAGATACTGTAGAACAGTAGATAGAGGGATTGCGAGAAAAGAGATCAAGTGGGATATACTGAGTTATAAAGTTGGAGAGATAGAGTGAGAGAGAGGAGAGAAATGGGTAGAGAGAGAGATACAGATATGTATGGAGAGATATTTGTGACTAAGCTCCTCTGGTGGGTGTTTCATAAAGCTGTTCGTAAGTTAAGAGTGACTTTGAGAATGACTGGTTATCCTTTCTTTTGGTAAATTCATTGGTGATGTTTTAGTGCGTAAGAAAGGATCACCAGTCGTTCTTAAAGTTGCTCTTAACTTGCGAAAAGCTTTATGAAACGGCCCCCTGGTCAGGGTCAGATAACAGATATACTCTTGTGTGCTCGGAATGCTTTTTACATACTACGGGATTTTTCTACCTGATCAAAAAATAAAAAGGATAGCTTTCCAAATGAGGATTTTCTCTCTATCCATCCATCTTTATCTCTCTCTCCTGTTATCTTCATGTTCATCTCTCTTACTTTCTCTTCCCCTTTTCTTTCCTTTCATTATTCTTTCCCATGTTAATTTGTTTTCTAGTCCATTATTTGGCTCTCGCCTCTGATTTAATATTTCCCTCCTCTCTCTATCCATCTATCTCTCTCTCCTGTTATCTTCATGTTCATCTCTCTTACTTTCTCTTCCCCTTTTCTTTCCTTTCATTATTCTTTCCCATGTTAATTTGTTTTCTAGTTCATTATTTGGCTCTCGCCTCTTATTCAATATTTCCCTCCTCTCTCTATCCATCTATCTCTCTCTCCTGTTATCTTCATGTTCATCTCTCTTACTTTCTCTTCCCCTTTTCTTTCCTTTCATTATTCTTTCCCATGTTAATTTGTTTTCTAGTTCATTATTTGGCTCTCGCCTCTTATTCAATATTTCCCTCCTCTCTCTATCCATCTATCTCTCTCTCCTGTTATCTTCATGTTCATCTCTCTTACTTTCTCTTCCCCTTTTCTTTCCTTTCATTTATTCTTTCTCACCTTACTTTTGTTTTCTAGTCCATGATATGGCTTCCTTTACCCTTCCTTCACCCCACCCCCCTCACCTTCCCCTCCCACACTCAGTTGGAGGAGAAGTCTATCTATACATCAAAATACATGTATTGCAATATATTCACCTAGGTACTGCAAAGATTCCATCTAAGAATGACAGTTATGATTTTTTAACTTTTGTTTTGTGATGTCACTTGCAAGCAGCTTGATCCCCTACCTTATATTACCAGTGTTCCTCCTCTTTAAAGAGTTTGGATGTCATGGTTTTCCATCTTTCTCTGTCCATTGCAATCTCACAGCATTCATTTTTAGATTTTAGCAATAAAACTGCGACACACTTATCTGGCAAATTTTATACACATGTGCATGGTATTTTCTTGCCCAATAAGTGTGTTGCAGTAACTGTAGGTAGAGCTCTGCCTATAGGTCAACTTGTGAAATAAGTGAAATTGTGATTAGATGAAAACAAGACTGTTAATAAGTTATAGAAAAGGAAGAATTAATACGGTAGGAGGGGTTGACTAATATCTAAACATTTGTAATGAAAACAGGAGTTCTATCAAAGTAATGTACATACATTTCATTCAATATACATGTTTTTATTATAATAAATTCAATATACACTATACAAACTGTACATACATGTAGGGGTAAGGCTCTTAATGTCAAAGCAACTCATTTCTGAATAAATTAATAAGTTCTTCCAAAATATATCAGTTTGTTCCAGTACAATTTTCATTTTCTAATTATATTCAATGCTACCTGATAGCATTGAGACATGGAACAATAATACTAATTATAATATTATCCAGGATAACCACTGCAGTTCTGATAACTGTTCTCCAAGCACTCTGCTACTCTTTAAATTTTGTACAAAATATAATTTCATGTACTTGTATATGTTTGGAGAAAATCCCAACTTTGAGAGGACTACTTTAGGCTGAACATCAAATTGCAGAGCTGTTATGCCATTTATCCGAACAAGCATCTATTTTAAATCAAATCCATTTTTTCAATGCATATTCTGTGTTCTTCAATGATATAAACATTATATTCCATGTTTCACAGTGATAAATACAAAATATAAGATAAAGCCATAATGAATAGAGAAAAATCTTATAAAAACATAAGGTTCTACATGTATATACACTGCACTTCTGCAGATAAAGCTTCCCTTTCACATGCTCAACACTGCCAGGTTTAATCAGTGATACAACACTTGCTCTGGCGACATTTGCTTCGATTTGAATATCTCATAGGGCATAAGGTCAGAGTTAGGATTGTTATATAGTTTTGGGTTCAGAACAATGTACATATAAGGATTAGGGCTTATTTAGTTTAGGAGGTTAACTTCTATTTGGTTTAACATGAAGATTTTCCATCAGAGCAAGTGTCGCCAGAGGAAATTTCATAAAAGCGGTTTAATCAGTATTTCTACTGATGTACGATTTCGGATGATTGGATTTCGCTTTGAAATCCATAATTCATTTTTAGGGGTCTTAAAGCCATGATTTCACTAGACCAGTTTGTATTTTCCATTATCAGATGGTCATTAGTACTCAAATGGCATGATGGTTTGATATTTAATGAGACAAGCACCAACTTCGATGTCATAATTATTCATATATACTCTTTTAAATTGTGCTTTTTATTTAGATCAACTTGAAAGCAACAACACGTCCATTAGATACTGGTATTGAATAGTCGGCCGAGTACATTGTAATAGCAACATGCTAATGATACATTCAACATAGATGCAAAAGATCAACCTAATGAAAAGTTCATTGATGTGTTTTTCTAGTCACCTTGGGCCCGTAACACAATGATCGTAGCACATTTTTCTATGATTGATTCCATTGACTACAATGTACAATCAATCGTAAAAATCAGGCGTATGATTCATTGCTAACCTTTGTGTTACAGGCCCCTGGGGTCCATTTCATAAAACTTGACATAGCAACAAATTTGCAATAACAGTTAAAAGCTACTGAAATCCTTCATTCTGATTGGCTGTTAGAAAATTTGTTGCAGAAATCATGAATTTGTTATTATAACATGTATTATGAAATGGGACCCCGGTCTATACGAACCCAGGCTGGTCTATTCATTTTCTAAATGCCGCTATGTCAGGCAGGCTTACATAATAACTTACTTGGAAATTTGCCAATGCTACGTGGAAAAGAGGGAAGGTCATTTAAGAAAACTTGCCCATGACAGAACTCAGAGCTGGTCTATTGTGTTTACCATGAATTCTGTGAAGTCTTTGTTCTTCCCAAATACCGTAAAGTTTTTCTTTTCTTCCATATCCCAGAATGGGGGACTTCACTCTATAATCTCCCCCCATCAAGTAATCATTTTGCTTCCATCGCTGCTTCGACCAGGTCCCACAGGTAATTTGTGGTGAAGAATTTGGAGTGTTGTTTGCGATCTAGGGAGAACGGTCTCACGTCCTTTGAAGTGCTCACATCTGATTTCAGGAAAGTAATCGTCAAGGAAGTTCAATATTTTACAGTAAAAACTCAAAGCCTGTCAAAACTTGAAAGCTCAATGATTGTTACACCTCACTGATTATTCAACCTTTGAAAAATATTATTCTGATAATTATCATTATTATCATCAGTATCACCACCTCCAATAGCATCATCATCATTATCGTCATCATTATCATCGCCATTATCGCCATCATCATCATAGTCATCATCATTATCATCACCATCATCATCATTAACATCATCATCATAGTCATCATCATCACCACCACCACCATCATCATCACTATCATGATCATAGTCATCATCATCATTCTAATCCTCATCGTTATCAATGATAAAGGATACATCCTTTGATTTCATCTGGTTTGCAGTCATAATCCCACTTGATGCCGGTGATGCAGCTATACAAGCTCACATTATATCTGAAACAATCAAATAAAGAGAAATTAAGTAATCATGTGAAAGTGGATCTGGCAGGCTTGTTTTACTTTATAATATACAGAGAATGCAGAGCTATACAATACCTACCATGCTTACTGCATGTAATCATATAATAATAATAATGATATATAGCATCTATAAGGTGCCAATTATCTAGTTGCCTATTCAATGGCGCACTATATTACCCCAGCTTTAGCTCCAGCTGCTAAAGGCACTTGGTACATTCATTGAATTAATCCTACAGAGTACCCAGTCACCTAACCTGGGTTGAGTGCAGTACAATGTGGGTAAATTTCTCGCTGAAGAAAAACACGCCACGACTGGGATTCAAACCCACGTCCCTCTGATTGAAAGACGGGAGTCGTTACCACTAGACCACGTTGCCCTCACTGTAAAATTTGAAAATAGCCTTAAAAACTGACATACTGTTCAAGCTTTTGGACAAGCAATCATTGGAGTAAAATCACATGAATGAACAGAAAGCTAGATCGAAAAAATATATATTAGAACAAAAAACCGACGAACAATCTCCTTCTGGCAGCACAGAATGGGGTCAGTAACATGAATATATGCTACCTGGAGCAGTCCGCAGTTGAGTGAAATACCTGACTACCTTAGACCTAGATGAACAGTATTGTTCTGCGCATGCTTGGTTTTGTTTCATTCTGTACATTTACCTTGTTTTAGGAAGAACTTGCGTCGTATCTTCTTTAACCACCTCTCGCTTCTGACTCAACTGTTCCTGCCTGGCATGCATCTGATCACATTCTTCTTTCAATGCTGTGAGATAAGAACCTTGCAATTAAGGACCAATATATTCGGATGTTACATAGTGCTTAAAACATCACAACAATGTCTCTAGAAGTTATTATCCTGATCATCGGATCCTGGTGGGTGTTTCATAAAGCTCTTTGTAAGATAAAAGCGACTTTAAGAATGAATGGTGATCCTTCCTTTTGGTAAATGGTACACCCCTGGCGATGATTAAGTACGTAAGAAAGGTTCACCAGTCCTTCTTAAAGTCACTCTTAACTTACGAACAGCTTTATGAAACAGCCCCCTTGCCTGCCAACATAACAATGCATGCATTTCCTCCGCTCCCTTGGGAGCATTCCAACAGGAATATCCAAGCTCAATTGCTAAGCATCAAAACAGAGTGCCAACTGCCACTTCTTCTTCACCCACTTTATCTACTTCCCCTTTGTTCTCAATCCACAACCAACATCACGGGTCATGTGGTCCAGTGGTTAGAGCATTGGACTCATAATCGCAAGGTTGTGAGTTTAAATCCCAACTCTGCCATTGCCTCCACTTTGATAAAAATGCCCGAGAGTGATATCTGTCGTCTATAACGTCAGCCACTATGACTGATTAACCTAGACGTAAAATGTTTCATAGGTAATTGGTTATATACCAGCTTGGCGTCTACCTGTATCAGCAAAAATGCTGTCCTGCCGAGTTCCTACGGGAGTTACCACAAACAGAAACAAACAGAAACAGAAACATACATGTATCCTGGGGCGTTGATTGCGCAATCACCGCGAAAATTTGCAGGAGTGTAGAGCTTGATGTAAATTGCAAGACTGCATAGTAAAACTTGCTTATATTTCATTATCAATTATGCAAATAAGCATATGAAATTTACCCTCCTTTGTTTTTTGTGTAGGTTTTTGCGTTTAACTCAATTTATATAGTAAAGTAAAAAGTCAGCGAGTGGCGCAGTGCAAAAAAATTTGCGCAGCGGCGTAGTGGCGAAATTTGCTGAGGGGGGGGTTCAAATTGACCACGTCCCCCAGTTTAATAAGGGTTAATCTTCGTTCATTAAATGTACATACTGTTTGGTCTAATTACCATTTAGCCCATTTGCGATCCACTTACAGGCTATACCCATTGGCCGGTATTCTGAAGTCAGGTTTCATTTAATAGACCATGACAGTCTGTAATAAAATTATGGGAAGCCAAAAATGTTAAAATTTTGCTTACATTGTATGTTCCTTATGTTTACTGTGCTTTTTCCTGATTCTTTAATGCTGAACACTTTTATCTACTTATACTTCCTAGACCATTTAGAATAATTTGAGAGTCAAATGAGCTGAACTATGATATCTCTACTGTAAGTGATTTACGTAACAATTGGCTATCCATACTTAAACTACAACTTTAAACCTTAGTTAAACCCGACTTCAGAATACGGGCCATTGTGTCTAATATCAACCTGGGTCATGTTGCATAAAAATTACTATCATATCAACTTTTCCATCTAATGGTAACTTTCCTGAAATGCTTGATTCTGATTGGCTGGCTGGATAGCATTGTAACCATGGCAGTTACCAGTGGATGGCAAAGTATATTCAATAATACTACTTTTATGCAACAGGGCCCTGCTGGTCTATCGCCACTCAGTCTAGATATGATTGGGTGATCTGGGGTGGTATTCTGAGATCCATTTTATCTCAGATAAAATAAAATATTTTATCTCTGTTAAAATCAGTGAGATAAAATACCCTTAAAATCTCCCCGAATTGGTATTCTGAGAACCATTTCATCTTCATTTTATCTCTGTAAGACACACCTATTTTTTAATCAATATCCAATCAGAAACGCGCTTTTATAGCTCTCTCATATCACTCAACCAATTAAAATCCATTCCACCAGGAGGTGTGGCAAAGGGGTGAGATTGCGTCAATTTATTGACTTCAAATACGTTTGCACTATACGCTCGCGCGTCTTTACGGAGATTTCTTTTTACCAAAAGGACAATACTCTCATCTTTTTTCGAAGTCTTTATCGCATCTTTTCAAGCATCATTTCAAAGACAATATTAGTCAAGAAAAGTCTTATGAAATACTCTCTGATTGTACAGGAACAATGTTAAGGTGTTATTCTCAATAAATATATAATTTTTCTTCATTTTCATGTCACCATTTGGGGTTAATACACCTAGGAATATTGGTGAAATCAACGTCGCAGAGATGAAGTAGCCTCTACCCTCTTTTAAGTTTATTTTATTTTTTTCTTCAAAGTAACATGGGCGCAAGCACATCATCTGCGTTGCAATGGCCAGATACGTGATGGGTATGTGTACGCAGGCATTGTTCTGTTGCGTATCATCTGTCGATACGCAAGATAAAATTTATACGCAAGATAAAATCTAAAATTTTATCTGAGAGATAAAATCTCATCTCAGAATACCAATTTCATTTTAAGAGATAAAATAAAATATTTTAAAGATAAAATGACCTCAGAATACCACCCCTGTTTTTTAAAATCAAATTTCCACTTGACAAAGTGAACAATAATAGGTAGACACAGTGAAAATTAGACCATACCGAGTCTTGACATCGGACTGGATGACAGTTAGAGCAAGTTAATACTAGACCAAGTTACGGGTGGATTCAAAGTACTTAGACCATTGATAGTAACTGATAGTAGTCATGGATATCATCTCCTATGCTTTACTATTATACTCCACCGAATATATTGTTTGGATACAAAGAAAAGCGAAATGATGTTTTGAATATATTATTTTAATAAAAAAACAATTCATTTTTTCAGATACAAAAGTCAATTAAAACATATTATTTAGATGAATGTTACATTTATGATATGAATGGGAAGAGTTTAAATTGTGAATTGAGTATGTAGAAGCCTTTGCGTGTACAATTCATACAACTACTTTACTTTTGTAAACATGAAAGTTTTCTCTTGTTCTAAATAAAATTGCCCATTGGGCCACAAATATATAAAAAAAAAATTGAAAGTAATTGAATGATAGTAGACCAAGTGGCCTTAGCTGTGATGGAGTGAGACGATCTAAGATTTAGACCATCTTATTGTATACAGACCAAGGTCCCATCTTACAAAGAGTTATGATTGCTCCAATCAACTCAAATATGTGGAAATCCATCGCTGTCCTCATTTTCCTACAGGACATTTGCACAACACCATTTGCATGCAAACAGAGAGGAGCCCACTGAATCGTCAGGACAAAAGGAAGGAATAGTGTGTTCAGTTGAACATTGAAGAGTAAAAGGATATTGGCATTGTTGCTTGGCATCTTCAGACGTCTGTAGAGCTTTCTGATGCTGCGTCTTTAGATGGTTGATCTCTTCTCCTAGAGCGTCTGTGGATCTATCATTAGCTATCGCAGACTCCATGCTCTCCTTCATCGACATGTAAGCTGAAGTGAATCAGGAAAGAGTGGAATATTTATCAATTAGTCAAGCTTGCAGTATTGCATAGGGTAAATTCACATATATATTTGCTATAGTAATAGCAAAACTCTATCTAGAATCGACATTATTGATGTCAGTGTCAACTCTTTGAAATTTCCAAGCACAACCATCATCATCCATTTTTCTCAAAGGCATCACAGCTATCTGATCACCATCACCTCAAAGGGTTTAAATTGTTAAGGGCTGCAAAGTAAAACTTCAAAGAATATATGAAATTAGGCTTTGCGCTTACCAATCATCAATGTTTTTTCTCACAAGCGTCACAACTATCATCAGCAGCAGCACCATCATCACTGTCATGATCGTCATCATTACCACCACCACCATCACCATATACATAATCATCATCATCATCATCATCATCACCATCATCATCATCAGCATCATCACGCCCATCATCATCATTAAAGGGGAATGAAACCTTTGGAACAAATAGGCTTGTGTAGAAACAGAAAAATCAAAGAATAAGAATAAAGAAAGTTTGAGAAAAATCGGACAAATAATGAGAAAGTTATGAGCATTTGAATATTGCAATCACTAATGCTATGGAGATCCTCCCATTGGCAATGCGACAAGGATGTGTGATGTCACTGATGAACAACTTTCCCTTTGGTGGACTATAAAATACCCTCAAAATGTCTCTTTTTGCTTTTTCTTACGATGATACAAACTCTTTATCCATTATGTATTCTTAAAAAATATGTATTACATGCCCTCATGTAGAAAGAACACATGATCTATGGATAGATGTGATAAAAGAGGCAATTCAAGTGAAATATATACTAAAGTAATGGGGAGAGTTGTTCATCAGTGACATCACACATCTTTGTCGCATTGCCAATTTGCTATCTCCATAGCAATAGTGATCGCAATATTCAAATGCTCATAACTTTCTCATTATTTGTCCGATTTTTCTCAAACTTTTGTTGATCTGTTTCTTTGATTTTTCTGTTTTCACACAAGCTATCTTGTTCCAATGGCTTCATTCTCCTTTAACATCATCATCATCATCATCACCACAACCACCATCAACACCACTATCCTCCTCCTCATCATCAGATCAGCATCATCCCCCACTCTCACAATCGCCATCCCCTCACCTTTGAGCACATCCTTGATGGAGGACCTGTTGATTTCCTCCTGCCTTGCCGCTTCCTGGACCAGAATACTGAACTCCTTGATGCTGCTGACCTCGTCTTGCCCGGTCAGGATACTGTGGATGTCACCCATGGCCGTCTCCAACTGCCCCTGGAGGAGGTAGTCCACAATTCCGTCTATGGATGGCATCTTCGCTAAGTCAAAACTACACCTAGATCCAATATATAGCAGAATCAAAGTGGTGAACACCCTACTCTTTGACGAATAGTGTATTGGTTTTAACGTGCATAGGTTGTGACTCTCCTACACACGAGACCAACATTTTCCAACTGCATTTACACCTGCACTGAATACAGTGGTGAGGCACGCTAACACACACACTTTTTGTTATGAATTCTTGTTTGAAAATGAAATCGATTAAGTAGAAATGTCGGAAATGAAATTGTAAATGTATGATCCCATTTTTTACTTTAGCCTTTAGGAAAGTAACGTTAGAAATCTTGGGGCGAAAGTTCAGGTTTTTTGGCGGTACAGGCAGATTAATAATAGGATGGAATCCCTAGCTTCGTGGAGATTAAGCACACTTTTTTTACTCTCTCGAAGCCTCCAGCCAGGACCTGGCTAGGCATGCATGCCACCACTCATTCTATGTCTGAACAAAACCTGACAAGGTTATGATATATAAGTTTTTGAGCGCTCTGGTGATTGGTGAATTCAAAAATTATCCCCAACTGCCCAAGACAGTTGATCATGTTGATAATGAAAAATTCTTCTTCTTCTTCTTCTGTGTAGTCTGCTTCCTTCAATCCTGAAGATTCTTGCAGAAATTGGTGAGGTGTGTGTCACAAGGATAAAGTGCATGTGCCAAATATATACATGGTGCAAGTAAAAACAGGTATTGATCTAGCTGTTGTTGCCTTTCGTCAGTTGCAGACGAAAGGCTTCGGTTGATGGTGCTGTCACAACATTTACTGGGAGAGTGTTCCACATCTTGATGGTTCTGGGGAAGAAGGAGCATTGATGTTGTTGGGTCCTTGATTGAGGCATCAGATATCCTTGAGTGTGAACAGCTCTTGTTGATCTGGTACATTTGGTGATGTATGCATCAGAGTTGAATGGGACAAGCTCGTTGTGGATCTTGTAGAACATCACAAGGCGAGAGATTTCCCGTCGTTGTTGAAGGGATGTCCATCCTAGCTCCTGCAGCATCGATGACACACTTGATGTGTTGTGATATCGATTCAGTGTGAATCTAGCTGCTCTGCGTTGGATCATTTCAAGCTTGTAGATGTTCTTGGAGGTTGATGGATCCCAGACAGTAGATGCATATTCCACCAAAGGTCTGACGAGTGATTGGTATGCTGTAGCTTTCAACTTGGGAGAGTTTACTCGCAGGTTTCTTCGTAGGAAGGCAAGGGTGTTGTTAGCCTTTTGACAAACATTGCTGATGTGACTGTTCCACTTCAGGTCTGATGTGATAGTGACACCAAGATATTTTGTTGCTTCTACAGGAGTAAGGATAGCATCTTTGAGTTTATACTGGTGTACAATCCTGTTTCGCTTCCTGGTGACTGTGATGACTTCACACTTATTGGTGTTCAATTCCATCATCCACTTACTGGTCCACTCACATAGTCTGTTGAGGTCTTGTTGTAACTGGTCAGCATCAGCATCTGACTGAACTGTGAGGTAGATGATAGCATCATCAGCAAACAGTCGAACTCTTGACTTGAGTTGATCAGGCAGGTCATTGATGTAGTAGAGAAAGAGACAGGGGCCGAGGACAGAGCCCTGTGGCACGCCTGAAGTTACGTCGACTTGAGATGAACTACGACCATCCAGGAGCACCTGCTGTTTCCTGTTATGAAGAAAGTTAGCAATCCAGCGGTTGTTATGTCCTCTAACTCCATAGAACTCAAGTTTTCGGAGAAGGCGCTGGTGACCGACCTTGTCAAAAGCCTTGCTAAAGTCCAGCACTAAGATGTCTGTCTGCTTTCCACCTTGAAGGTTGTTGGTCAGATCGCTTACCAGTCCTAACAATTGTAGCTCACATGACCTGTGTTGTCTAAAGCCATGCTGAAGAGGGTACAAAATATCCTGGTGGTTTCCATGCTTCATGATGTTACTTGCAAGGATATGCTCCATCAACTTACATGCGATGCAAGTTAGTGAGATGGGTCTGTAGTTGCTTGGTTCCGCTCTATCTCCCTTCTTGTAGACAGGCACTACGTTGGCATTTCTCCAGTCCTCTGGTATCTCCCCGGTGCTATAGGACTTCCTGAAGATATCCCTCAGGGACGGTGCGATAATACCTGATAGCTCCTTGAGTACTCGAGGAGTGATGCCATCAGGACCGGGTGCTTTCCTTGGCTTCAGGTTGTCAAGCAGTTTCTTGATACCATTCGTTGTGATGATGACATCTGGCATGGTTTCATAAGGCGAAGAAGGGGGAAGCAAGTCAGGAGGCACTGGAGTCTCTTCAGTGAATACTGATTGGAATTGATGGTTGAGTGCATTGGCCTTATCAGTGGGGTCAGTAAGCTTCTTTCCAGCTGATTTAAGATGGGAAATTCCTCCACTGTCACTTCGGTTGAACTTAATGAAGCTCCAAAATCGTTTCATGGCCATGAATTGATTGTCTTCATCATCAGATCCATCAAAGATAGACTCAAGATATTTCCAGTATTCTTTCCTGATCTCTGACTGGATGATCTTCTTAAGACTGTTACTATACTCTTCAAGGTTATATGGAAGAAGTCCTCTGGATTTCAAGATGTTTTTACATTTCTTGACAACCCTACTCCTTTTCTTGATGAGCTTTCTAATTCTTGCAGTCACCCAAGGTAGGTTGGCTCTGGGCTTCAACATTGCATGAGGAATGTGTGCCTCTATACCATTCTTGATTCCTGCTTGAAATATGTCCCACAATTCACTAGTGGAGGCTCCCTCGAGCTTGGATGATATTTCATCAGCTACTTTCGACATGCTGTCCTTGAACCCTTCCCAGTCTGCTTTGCTGTAGACTGGAACCTTTCTAGGCATTTGATGTCTTCTTGATGGTTTCATGTCAAAGGTGAGCAGAGGACAGTCATGATCCGATATGCCAGGAAGAACACACACGTTGAAGGCAAGGGTGGGATTGTTGGTGAGGAACAAGTCCAGAGTGTGATGCCGTCTTGTAGGTTCTTCTACGAGTTGGGTAAGGCCATGATCATCCAACATTTCCCCAAACTTATGATGAAGAGCAGGATGGCTGCACGCTTTCACTGTCTGGCTTGTCCAGTCCCAGCCTGGAAGGTTAAAGTCGCCCCCGATGACAACAAGCTGACTTGAATTCAATCTTGACAGTGATTGTTCAAGCGCAAGCAGGCTGGTTTCATCACCTTCGTGTGGTTTGTAGTATGATGCAATATGAAGCGTCCTGGATCCAGCCATCTCAAGCTTGCACCATACAATCTCGCAGTTTGTCTCCAGTTCTTCGACTCTGCTAGAAATCAAATCTTTCTTGGCTGCGATAAAAACACCTCCATGGGCATCGCCTGGTCTGTCCCTCCGATAGATGTCATATATTTCAGTTTGGAAAATTTCATTATTTAGAATGTTATTTGAAAGCCACGACTCTGTACCTAGGATGACATCTGGGTCATGTTTTGCGATGAAGACTTGAAATGACAGTTTCTTGGCCCAAAGGCTTTGACAGTTGACATTAAGTATTCGTAGCTGGCGTCCCTTTGCTTTTGTAGCCTTTCGAAGTGGTGCCATATTGGGTCTGGTTGGAGATGAGGCACGACGTGGCAAGTCAAAGCTTTCGTCCAGTGATAAAGAGGTAGACGATTCAATACCATCATGATCCAGGGAGCTGTAGGCATTTTCTTCACTGATATCAGCCAGTCCTGAGACAGAGAGGTTGGATCTGCTTATGTTGTGGATACCGCAATGATTACATATCCAGACCACTGAGCTGTTTCCAAAAGTATTGTACTCCGTGGAGTTAAGTCCTATACACTCAGAGTGGAACCACAGTTCACATGGTCCTTCACATTGTACACCCTTTGACTTCCAAGTCACTGCCTTGTGACATAGGCCACATGGAAATTTGGGCTTCCTGGGCATGACCAATATCAGATTATCATTACAAAGTCAAAAATAGCTGGCTGAACAGTAGGCTTGTTCTTATCGAGAGATTTAATTTAATTATTTACCACAAGCCATAAAGCATTAACATACTGACAAACCCGCTAATAATGCTTCAAGCATGCATCGTAGATATGAAATTGTGATCATCAATATGATGGGCAAGAGAAGGGCAAGAGTCCAATACAGAAGACTAAACAGAATAACATGTAGATGTAGCCTTCAGTTTTCAGCCACCAATAGCAATCAATACATGAATGAAGTTAAGATAAATGTCACTCAGCAGCTATTTTCCAACAAGTACAGAAGGGCTTTGTTTCTCACATCAAAATGCCCTGAAAGCTACAGAAAAATTGGCACATAAAAACCTGGTATCTCGATCTGGTTTTTCTCTAGATGAACAATGACTTGTGCTTCATCTCATAGATAGGCTGAAGTCCTTCCAAGCCAGCAGTGTGTCAGCTAAAACTCTGTTATGAGTTGATCATCAGACACTCAAAAGCAGTACATGGGACTGTACTACATATACCATAAATCATGCCTTCAATCCTTGATTCCAATATTGATCCTCAAAGTTCCTTTTCATGCAGAAATTCTCTCCAAATAGCAATTATGTGACAGATAATGACATCCTACACTTGATTCCTGAAATTGGATTCCTGAATATTGATTAGGATGTGGAAGATATTTGTAGATTTTGAGAGGAGAATTTTAGATACCCCTTACCTCATTGACACACACACACACCTTTTTAATATCAAAATTAATTGCAACTCAACTGTACGGAAATTATAGTAGCTTAATCTTAATAGGCTTAGTCTATTTTCATTTTGGGTCACAAAAGTGATATTTACTGACTTTTTGAAATTGTGACTGTGTGCTGTGTACAGCATTGGCATACCATAGACATAGTCCTACCTGTAAATTCCCCACAGGCAGGATGGTAATGAACCCTGGGTGGCATGCCACTGCCACTGCACTGGCCACTTAACGACAGATTTCAACACCGCCCCGCACGGGAATGAATACGTGGGACTGTAATTTAATGACAGTCTTAAAAAAAAGTCTTCCGACGTTGTCGATAGGCCGGAAAATATCCCTCCCTAATATCAAAATTGTGTTAAGATTTACAATGAAAATCGAGTGAGAATCGACTTCTAAACTATAGCATTTCAGCTACAAAGAATGTGGTTAAAAAGCACAACGAACAGATAGTCTAATTTTGTTTACTTACCAATAAATTTTTAATTTTAAATTTCAACTAGCCCGCCTTGAACCTGAAATTTACGCTCATTTCTGGGCCTCGCCGCGCCGAAATACAGTAGCAAAAATAAGACAATCAGAATTTCTAAGAGCGATTTTTTTCGTTATAGGCCTAGATGTCACGGGAAAGAGGAGGAATGTATGGAAATCATGAATGGAAAAGATGTGTTGTAAATCTAAGTTTGTACATATATTAATATAATATCTTCAATCCCATGAACAAACATCTCACAATATGATTTCGGAAGTAAACGAGGGCGCTCAAGTTAATGGATATACTCTGTGCAAATCTAGACCATTTTACTTCTTTATGAAGAGGTGTATACACAGAATATTGTATAATAATTGCATGTGGAGCGTTGTGGCCCAGTGGATTAGTCTTCGGACTTTGAAATAGAGGGTCGTGGGTTCGAATCCCAGCCATGGCGCAATTTCCTTCAGCAAGAAACTGATCCACAATGTGCTGCACCGCCCAGGTGAGGTAAATGGGTACCGGTAGGAAGTAATTCCTTAAGAAGCTGTGTGCGCTACGAACGCCTAGCTTAGCCGGAGCGCCTTGAGCACCTAACAAGGTGGATAATATGTGCGCAATATGAATATCCTGTATTAATCCGAATATCATGTAAGTTTATAAGTCATAAGATAAAATATCCTACGTCATGAATCTTCGAAACGGTTCTTCAACAAGTGCCGTTAATCGCTGATGTGGTTTAGATGTTGTTTGAAGACCCCACTGGAAACAAGCTTCGACCTTTCATGGGTCATCCTGTGCAAGCCTGTTGTTTTAATGCTGTATATATGTTATGGTGGCTTGCCAAATAAAATCAATCAATCAATCGAAGGTGCCTTTAAACTTTTAAACACTCATCATAATGATCTAGAAGCAAATTATTACATCTGCCAAATTACCAATGTCTTGCTAACTACTAAATACGTTTTTATATTAATAAACCGTGGTGTTAACCGGTGTACATAGAGGATCACACCAATTCTTTTACATCGGTGTTAAATTGGTGGTGTTAGTTTTACACTATAGGTGTTATTACAACACCTTTGGTTGTTACATTTACACTCTTTGGTGTTATGTTCAATCTCTAGGGTGTAACACCTCAGGGTGTGGTCCTCTATTAGCACCAATTGGTGTAAATTTTAACACCACAGTTTTTACAGTGTAGATTTAAGTAAAGTGCACGTTTGATACTTTGGATCATAATATTTTGTTGTCTAAATTAAAAATTTATGGTATTCATGGTAATTTGTTATCCTTATTGTCTAATCGCTTTCGGTTTCTTGATTTCTATAACCAAAAAAATAGGCATTATAAGTTGTTTGATGCGGAGTGCCCCGGGTTCCAGGGTCTACCCCCCCCAAAAAAAAAAAATTCATAAAGGATCTGGCATTCTACGATTCAATCGTCAAAACATATCCCGAGTTTCTGTGGTTAAATTTCTTGGCGTGGATATAAACTGACCTAGCATGAGCATATTGATGCCGTGTGCAATAGCATCGCAAAATGTGTGGGTGTTCTTAAAAGGCTTAAACATTTTCCTCGGTCTATTTTTATTCAATGACTTTAACAATACTAAACTACTGTTATATTACATAGGCTTGTGAGAATAATTATTTTAGATCAAAATTATTCATACTTCAAACAAAAAAAGAAAGAAAATTCGATTCATTTGTAATGCCCCCTTACAAAGTCCACTCATCTCCACTTTTTTCAGTTGAATAGGTTGAATGAATATGACACAAATACTTTCAAAATTGACAATTTTATGTTTCTGTGTTATAGCACTATATATACTTTCTAAATTTTCCCACAGTAATATATACTTTTCATGATTATGATACTCTTACTGCCATAAATTCTCATATACCAAAGATTAGAACTAATGTTGCAAAAAAAATTCAATTCATTTTAAACGTCCCACTGTCGGGAAATAAAGTTAAGAAATATCTCTTCTTCTAATAGTTAAAAAAAAATCAAGACCCTGTCTTTTGATTTTGCATGATTTTGATTGGTTACTTCGTATTAAATCCAATCTCTGTCTACGAGGACGCGTCCTGGGCTGGTTTTGACTCTCGCCTTTTAAACAGATGGTCGTGGGTTCGAAACCTAGCCATATCGTGTTTTTCTTCAGCAAGATATGTATCCACATCGTGCTGCACTCAACCCAGGTGAGCTACTGAATGAGTACCCAGGAGGATTTATATATATATATAATATACATATGCATTTGTAGAGGTGTTGTGGCTCAGGGGATAGGTCTTCGGACTTTGAACCACAAGGTCCGGTGTTCAAATCCCACCGCAGCACTAACGTCCTTTGGCAAGGCGTTTATCTACATCTACGTCCTTTGGCAAGGCGGCTATCTACATTTGCCACTCTAAACACCGGTGTAGGAAATGGGTACCCGGAAGGAAGGAATTCCTTGAATGCTCGTTGCGCCCGATCAGGGTAGCCGTGCTAAAGCCGGGGCAATAGTATGCAGCGCTTAGAAACATTTGTATAAAGCGCTACATAAATGTTGCATATTATTATTATTATACATTTATATATATAATATTTTTGCTTTAACCTATGTACAAAGGGAACGGTCGGCGTATTTCCCACGGGATTTTCCATAACATTGATATACTTGCATGATGCTGCCTCAAGTTTGATGGACCATCTTTTTTCCCCTTACTTTATCGTTGTTATATGATTATTTCAAATTTTCATTCTGGAATACCAAAATAAAAACAATATACATCTAATAACAACGGCTTCGTTCCGTTTGCAAGCAGGATATGTTTGCTTCAATATCCCCAAGATTATATGGCACAAACTCAAACAAAAATCTCGTCAAGCAATAATATAATTATGCATGCTATATGCTGATTACGTTATCGTGGATATATTTTAAAAAATACCATGCAGATGGAAATATGAGGAAGTTGAGGAGACGCTGAAAGTGATATATTGATAATATTATTCCTCTTTTAGAAATGTAGGTTTATTGGAAATGAGATCCTTCTAGTTTTGTGCGACAAATGACAGACGTAATCATGGACGTAGTTTGGAAATACAAGACTCGCGTGATGACGATTGGGTACAGCATTAGAGAGGGGGGTGCACGTTAGAAAATTTATCCTTATAATAAAAGAATTCCTGCAGCAGAGTCTGGAGAACAGCTGCAATCTTACCAAATTGTGTAATCTCACTGGAAATTGGTATTTGCGGTGTTTGGAACCTTACAAATTTCTTTTAAGAAAACACCTTTTCCCTTTTTAAGCATACCTGTTCTGTTATAAAATTGCAGAAAAATTCTTGTTTTATGAATTTACAGAATGATATTGTTATTGTTTTCTGCAAAACCTTATTTTTTGTAAAATCGGGGGGGGGGGGGTAACAGTGTATGGGAAGAGGGAGCCAATGAAGAGAACTAGAAAGAAAAGAGAAAGAAAGGAAGAAAGAAATGAAGAAAGAAAGATAGAAAGAAAGCAAGAAATAAATAAAGAAAGAAAGGAAGAAAGAAAGAAGGAAGGAAAGAAAGAATAAAAGAAAGACAGAAAGGAAAGGGAATTGATGAAAAATATAAAAAAGAAAATGAAAACAAGGAAAAAACGAAAGGAGAAAATGAGAAGTAAAAGAAAAAAAAAGAAGAGAAGAGAAAGAAAAATTAAAGAAAAGCAGGGAAGGAAAAAAATGGGAAACACAGGGATATTAAAGAAGGAAAGGAAAACAAAGGGAGAAGGGGGGAATAAAGAATAATGAACAAGGAAGAGAACCCCCCTGTACTTCTTTATTTTCCTTTCTCTTATCTTCTCTTTTTACCTCCCCCTTTACTTCCCATTTTCTCCTTTCGTTTTTTCCTTGTTTTCATTTTCTTTTTTATATTTTTCATTAATTCCCTTTCCTTTCTGTCTTTCTTTCTTTCACTCATTCATTCTTTCTTTCTTCCTTTCTTTCTTTCTTTCTATCTTCCTTTCTTCCTTCCTTCCTTCGTTCTTTCTTTCTTTCTTTCTTTCCTTCTTTCTTTCTTTCTTTCTTTCTTTCTTTCCTTCCTTCTTTCTTTCTTTCTTTCTTTCTTTCTTTCCTCCTTCCTTGTTCCATTTGCTTCTTTGTCTCTTTCATTTTTTTGTTTTTTTTCAGAGGGTTCCCAATGAATCCACTTACTGCATCTCAACCCTTGTCATAATAATAATATATGTGATTTGTAATGCGCCAAATCCACTCGGCAGAGTGCCCAAGGCGCAGTGAAAGAAGAAAGAAATAACGAAAGAGAAAAATTGCAAATATAATAGTAATACATTTAGGAACAATTAAGAGTAGGAAGCATTGAATAGACGAGTCTTAAAGGGGAATGAAACCTTTGGAACAAATAGGCTTGTGTTGAAACAGAAAAATCAAAGAATAAGAATAAAGAAAGTTTGAGAAAAATCGGACAATAAATGAGAAAGTTATGAGCATTTAAATATTGCAATCACTAATGCTATTGAGATCCTCCCATTGGCAATGCGACAAGGATGTGTGATGTCACTGATGAACAACTTTCCTTTTGGTGGACTATAAAATACCCTCAAAATGTCTCTTTTTGTTTTTTCTTATGATGATACAAACTCTTTATCCATGATGTATTTTTAAAAAATATGTATCACATGCCCTCATGTAGAAAGAACACATGATCTATGGATACATGTGATAAAAGAGGCAATTCAAGTGAAATATATACTAAAGTAATGGGGAGAGTTGTTCATCAGTGACATCACACATCCTTGTCGCATTGCCACATTGTCGCATGGGAGGATCTCCATAGCATTAGTGATTGCAATATTTAAATGCTCATAACTTTCTCATTTATTGTCCGATTTTTCTCAAACTTTTGTTGATCTGTTTCTTTGATTTTTTCTGTTTTCACACAAGCTATCCTGTTCCAATGGTTTCATTCTCCTTTAAGGTAACGCTTAAATGTATCAATGGACGTGCATTCATGGACTGTCAGGGGAAGATCATTCCAGAGAACAGGGCCAGCGTGAGCAAATGCCCGAACCCCCCCCCCCCCTGTCTTAACGGATTTAGGAATAACTAGGGAACCAGACATTATTAAACCACACTACATAGTGCCTTTTCACCTCTTTTACTGTTTCAATCCCATTATTATGTCAGCTTTGAAGTTTGTCATAAGTTGCCTGTATTTTTACTAAATTGTAAAAACCTTCAAAATATATCGAAACGAATTGAAACTCTCATTTCTTTAGAACTCAAAGAGTGATTCACCTACATAAATCCCCGAAGAAGGAAGTTCAAACAACAATCCTATAGTATATCATGAAAAAATATGATATTTTAGACTTTGAAAAAAAAAAGAATTCTGGCTCGGGGCCTTCAAATATCATATTCAAAACTTCCTACATATCGCTTTTTTAATTTGTTTTGGTTCCCTTTACGGACTGATATTATTTTCTGGTCAGATATTGGAACACGCATGCGCAAATCCATGAGTAAGGAGTTCATACTGGTATATATATAGGTCAAATTATCAATTTTGGAAAGTAATGCTATATTATTCATTTTCCTCGTCATTTCATTCGCTGGACATCTATAGGGTAGCAGAAGGAGAGTGATCTTATCAAAACATCTGATTTGTCTCCCTTTTCTTCAATGTGAGTATTTGGTTTTGTTTTAGCTCGTAATTCATTGTACCAAAGGTTTGTTAGAGTGTAAAAGGCCGTTACATATAGGGGTCACACCAGGGAAGGGACAAGACATATTTTTCGCTTTCCCGGTGTTCGCACAATTCGTACTATTCTCTGGATGTTATTTGCATGCCAAACCAAGCATAGAACGTCCCTTTCATTGGTAGTATAGGATTACTCAAAGTTTATCTCTCGCAGGTATTATCTATCTCTAGTGAAATAGGGATACTCTTTATGATTAAACAGTGCTTAATATATTCAGTTTTCAGATCTGAACATTAACAATTTTCAGCTCACACTTCGCGCTCGTACTATTTGTTTCTTTAAAGAAATGTGTTTATGATAACGGAATATGCTTACAATGTCACATCTTCAGCTCGCGCTTCGCGCCTTAGACCACTCGGCCACGGCACCTCCACTTTAAAAAATAATAACACCCGGGAAATTGTGATGCGATTCCCTTCCCGATGAAGGGAATTGTCAACAATAAAGAGTTGTACTCCCCTCCCCCCCCCAAAAAAAAAGGGATGATAATAATCATCATCATGATCATCATAATAAATAAATAGGTAAATAGATAAATAAATACAAAATAAAAAAAACATACAATTCAACTAAAGCGTATTTTTGCTTTTCTTCTGACATTGGAAAATAAAGTGTACAAATTAAAAATATAATACAAAACATAATGCATATGAATAATCATCGGCGATTCAGATGATGTTCCTCTTGAGATGTGTGTTTAACCTAACCTATTTATTTATTTATTTATTTATTTTTATTTATTTATTTATTCATATATCTATTTATTTTTATTTACATATTTATTTATTTATTTAATTTATTCATTCTTTAATTTATTCATTCATTTATTTATATTTTTTATTTAATTGTTACTCATCATGCTCATTGATCCTTTCAAATTAACTGGGCGTTGTGGCGTGCGCCTGTGCGCCGGTGATCCAAGCTATGTGGGGAAGTTACAAATTGATGCAGAGGTTCGAGGTTCGGGCCCCGGTCACGTCTTTCGGATGGTGACGTTAAAGGTCGGTCCAGACGTAAATAATCATATCTGATTGATACACGTCTGACAAAACTCAAATACACACACATACGTGCAGTGTGTGGCGGCTGGCTTCTATAAGTGCAAACAGAGTATATTAGGATGCGCGCGGAATGTACACCATATTAATAGGGACTTCATCTCTCCTAGTACTTTGGTTAAAGTCAGGAATCTGTCACTTGCCTTGCTTGAAACAAAGATCAACGATTGGGTCTCCACACAAAGACTAGCACGTACTAAACTTGCCGTTTTTCAGACCCTTAACTTGAGTACGTTCAAACCGCAATAGATTATATTCATGAAACATTGAACATATGTTTGCATTTAGAGGTCAAGTCCAACTCAGAAAAAAATGTTGAATTGAATAAACAGAGAAAAATCAAACAAGCACAACACTGAAAGTTTTATCAAAAAGGATGTAAAATAAGAAAGTTATGGCATTGGAAAGTTTCGGTTATTTTTCACAAAACATTTGTATGGACAACTCAGTGGTATGCAAATGAGAGAATCTATGATGTCCCTCGCTCACTATTTCTTTGGTTTTTATTGTTTGAATTATATAATATTTCAATTTTTACCGATGTGACAAAAAGGACCAACTTGACTGAACCAAAAATGATTGAATAATGGTAATTCTACATGTTCAGGGAGGAACAAAACTTTGTTTCCCATGATAATTAGAAAATCAAAATATTTCATATTATCATATACAAAATAAATTGTGATTGGATGACGTCATTATTCACCTCATTTGCATACTGACCAAGATGTGCATGTAAATGTTTTGTGAAATTAAGCGAAACTTCAAAATGTCATAACATTCTTATCTTACATCCGATTTTCATGAAATTTTCAATGTTTAACATGTTTGCTATATTTTTCTCATTTTATTCAAATAAACTTTTCGTTGGGGGTGGACTTGTCCTTTAAAACAGACGTAGATATTCATGAACAACACGAAATTCATTTTCAGCACCGGCGGAATTCATGAAAAAAAAACCACATAATGATGCGAGCTTACATGCCCAATGGTGTATATAGATGGGGCCTTGGGGACCTCTAGACCCCCAAACGTCCCCAAACCTAGAAAAAAAATAGAAGGGACATGTCTAAAAGGCGAGTTGAAATATAGAATGGAACGGATAAACAATTATCCAATGTTTCTTTTAATGTGTAATAAATTATATATAACTTAGATTATCCTTTTAAACAGGCTATATAGAAATTAAATGTTGCCCAACACGATACGTTGTGCCCTTCGAATATTTTGGCTCAATACGCCACTGCATAATCATAATATCACAGTGATAACTGGTATTAAAACGGCATGCTACTACAAGTGTATTAATACAAGAACAGACCAAGATCACCTCTTGGCGGCTAAATTGAGTTAAATATGGAGAATTGATCGATTCTTATTTTGTGCGTAATATATATCCTGAAATTCCACCTAAAAGTCCTCGAAGTGACTGAAAAACTGACCTGAATCCTTATTGCGTTTCCTTTTCTGGATTTACTCGAAATTAATTTATCATGACCGGTACCGCATAATTTATGTACTCGTCGTGGCGGTAAATTGCCAATTCCCCTACTGCCAACTCGTCCACTCACCACATGGTCTATTTTTATTTAGTCTAATGCCATTCCGTCCGTCAACATTCCGTCCGTCAACATTTCTTCTAACAACCATTTTGTCCATTAACCATTAGGTTCAATCATCACTTCGTCTAATCACCATTTCAACTATGACCATTTCGTCTCATAACCAGTTGGTCTAGCATCCATTTTATTTTCATTCATTTTGCACAATTTAACACTTTGTCCAATTAGACCAAATGGTATATGGACTAAATGGCTATTGGACCAACTGGTTATTAGACGGAATGGCATTAGACTAAATTAAAGAAGACCATGTGGATAGGGGACGAACTGATGGTAGAGCAAATGATAGTAGACGAGTTGGCAATTGGACGAATCGGAAATAAACCATCGTGGCCGGCCGGCTGGGCTGATAAAATATCGTTTCTCAAAATTTAAATAATTTTGATGCCATACAGCTGAGAATAAGCTTTTTAAGATTTTAGAGTTATAACATAGGTAACAACCTTCTTTTGCCTCGTTAGAGTTCTTCACAGGTAACAGGAGACTGTTTTCAGGCGATATGAGCGTAT